>NC_000083.6:17816933-18131397 GCF_000001635.26 Mus musculus | reverse complement strand
GAAATTTAATTTGAATCTGGATATTGCTGTTGGTTAGCTGGTCATTTGCTCTGTGTTAATTCTACTGAACTACAAGCAAGGGAGATGTTTTCATCTTTTGATATCGTTCGCAATTTCTCTCTTCAGAGACCTGAAGTTTGTATCATACAGATCCTTCATTTACTTGGTTAGAGCTACATGAAGTTGCTGTTATTTGTGTTTATTGTCAACAATATTGTTTCTCTAACTCCCTTCTCAGACCTTTTATTGTTTATGTATAGGTTGGTACTAATTTCTTTGAGTTAATTTTGTATACAACTACATTATTGAGTAGTTATATCAGCTGTAGGAATTCTCGTGAAGAATTTTGGGGATACAGAGATGGTTCAATGTACAAAAGTACATTAATAAAATCCACTATGTAAATAAACTAATGGAAAATCATGTGATTACCTCAATAGAAGCTGAAAAAAAGCATTTGTCAATATAAAACACCCCTTCATATTAAAAGTATTGGGCAGATCAAGAATTCATGTCCCTACAGAACGGAACAGCTTCTGGGACAGGCAGAGGCACAGAGCCGCTGAGGCAGCACCCTTTGCGGGCCAAAGACAGCTGGCCACCGTCTGGACCAGAGGACAGGTGTCCGCCTGGCTCGGGAGGCGGCCTCAGCCTAAGGAGCAGCGGTCGCCATCTTGGTTCCAGGACTCCGCAGAACTTAGGAAATTAGTCTGAGCAGGTGAGAGGGTGCGCCACAGAACCGGACAGGTTCTGGGACAGGCGGAGGCACAGAGCCGCTAAGGCAGCACCCTTTGTAGGCCAAAGACAGCTGGCCGCCGGCCGGACCAGAGGACAGGTGTCCGCCTGGCTTGGGAGGTGGCCTCAGCCTCAGGAGCAGCGGTCGCCATCTTGGTTCCGGGACTCCCTGGAACTTAGGAATTTAGTCTGCACAGGTGAGAGTCTGCACCACAGAAGCTGACAGCTTCTGGGAACTGCCAAAGCAACACAACTTCTGAGAAAGGCCCTGTTTTGGGCCTTCTTCTTCGGCACACCTTCCCTGTAAGAGAGCTTGCCAGCAGAGAGTGCTCTGAGCACTGAAACTCAGAGGAGAGAATCTGTCTCCCAGGTCTGCTGATAGACAGTAACAGAATCACCAGAAGAACAATCTCTAAACAGAGTCAACTATAACTACTAACTCCAGAGATTACCAGATGGCAAAAGGTAGACATAGGAATCTTACTAACAGGAACCAAGACCACTCACCATCATCAGAACCCAGCACTCCCACTTCGCCCAGTCGAGGGCACCCCAACACACCCGAAAACCTAGACCCAGATTTAAAAGCATATCTCATGATGATGGTAGAGGACATCAAGAAGGACTTTAATAACTCACTTAAAGAAATACAGGAGAACACTGCTAAAGAGTTACAAGTCCTTAAAGAAAAACAGGAAAACACAATCAAACAGGTAGAAGTCCTTACAGAAAAAGAGGAAAAAACACACAAACAGGTGATGGAAATGAACAAAACCATACTAGATCTAAAAAGGGAAGTAGACACAATAAAGAAAACTCAAAGTGAGGCAACACTGGAGATAGAAACCCTAGGAAAGAAATCTGGAACCATAGATTTGAGCATCAGCAACAGAATACAAGAGATGGAAGAGAGAATCTCAGGTGCAGAAGATTCCATAGAGAACATCGGCACAACAATCAAAAAAAAAAATGGAAAATGAAAAAAGATCCTAACTCAAAATATCCAGGAAATCCAGGACACAATGAGAAGACCAAACCTACGGATAATAGGAGTGGATGAGAATGAAGATTTTCAACTCAAAGGACCAGCAAACATCTTCAACAAAATTATTGAAGAAAACTTGCCAAATCTAAAGAAAGAGATGCCCATGAACATACAAGAAGCCTACAGAACTCCAAATAGACTGGACCAGAAAAGAAATTCCTCCCGACACATAATAATCAGAACATCAAATGCACTAAATAAAGATAGAATACTAAAATCAGTAAGGGAAAAAGGTCAAATAACATATAAAGGCAAGCCTATCAGAATTACACCAGATTTTTCACCAGAGACTATGAAAGCCAGAAGAGCCTGGACAGATGTTATACAGACACTAAGAGAACACAAATTGCAGCCCAGGCTACTATACCCAGCCAAACTCTCAATTACCGTAGATGGAGAAACCAAAGTATTCCACAACAAAACCAAATTCACACATTATCTCTCCACGAATCCAGCCCTTCAAAGGATAATAACAGAAAAAAACCAATACAAGAACGGGAACAACGCCCTAGAAAAAACAAGAAGGTAATCCCTCAACAAACCTAAACGAAAATAGCTACAAGAACAGAATGCCAATTTTAACAACAAAAATAACAGGAAGCAACAATTACTTTTCCTTAATATCTCTTAATATCAATGGTCTCAACTCCCCAATAAAAAGACATAGACTAACAAACTGGCTACACAAACAAGACCCAACATTTTGCTGCTTACAGGAAACTCGTCTCAGAGAAAAAGATAGACACTACCTCAGAATGAAAGGCTGGAAAACAATTTTCCAAGCAAATGGTATGAAGAAACAAGCTGGAGTAGCCATCCTAATATCTGATAAGATTGACTTCCAACCCAAAGTCATCAAAAAAGACAAGGAGGGGCACTTCATTCTCATCAAAGGTAAAATCCTCCAAGAGGTACTCTCAATTCTGAATATCTATGCTCCAAATAAAAGGGCAGCCACATTCATTAAAGACACTTTAGTAAAGCTCAAAGCACACATTGCACCTCACACAATAATAGTGGGAGACTTCAACACACCTCTTTCACCAATGGACAGATCATGGAAACAGAAACTAAACAGGGACACAGTGAAACTAACAGAAGTGATGAAACAAATGGATCTGGCAGATATCTACAGAATATTTTATCCTATAACAAAAGGATATACCTTCTTCTCACCACCTCATGGTACCTTCTCCAAAATTGACCACATAATAGGTCACAAAACAGGCCTCAACACATTCAAAATAATTGAAATTGTCCCATGTATCCTATCAGATCACCATGCACTAAGGCTGATCTTCAATATCAAAATAAATAATAGAAAGCCAACATTCACGTGGAAACTGAACGATACTCTTCTCAATGATACCTTGGTCAAGGAAGGAATGAAGAAAGAAATTAAGGACTTCTTAGAGTTCAATGAAAATGAAGCCACTTCATACCCAAACTTATGGGACACAATGAAAGCATTCCTAAGAGGAAAACTCATAGCTCTGAGTGCCTCCAAAAAGAAACTAGAGAAAGCATACATTAGCAGCTTGACAACACACCTAAAAGCTCTAGAACAAAAGGAAGCAAATTCACCCAAGAGGAGTAGACGGCAGGAAATAATCAAACTCAGGGGTGAAATCAACCAAGTGGAAACAAGAAGAACTATTCAGAGAATCAACCAATCGAGGAGCTGGTTCTTTGAGAAAATCAACAAGATAGACAAACCATTAGCCAGACTCACTAGAGGGCACAGGGAAAGCATTCTAATTAACAAAATCAGAAATGAAAAGGGAGACATAACAACAGATCCTGAAGAAATGCAAAACACCATCAGATCCTTCTACAAAAGGCTATACTCAACAAAACTGGAGAACCTGGATGAAATTGAGAAGTTTCTAGACAGATACCAGGTACCAAAGTTGAATCAAGATCAGGTTAATGATCTAAACAGCCCGATATCCCCCAAAGAAATAGAAGCAGTCATTAATAGTCTCCCAACCAAAAGAAAAGCCCAGGACCAGATGGGTGTAGTGCAGAGTTCTATCAGACCTTCAAAGAAGATCTAATCCCAGTTCTTCACAAACTATTCCACAAAATAGAAACAGAAGGTACTCTACCCAACTCATTCTATGAAGCCACAATTACTCTGATACCTAAACCACAAAAAGACCCTACAAAGATAGAGAACTTCAGACCAATATCCCTTATGAATATTGATGCAAAAATCCTCAATAAAGTTCTTGCTAACCGAATCCAAGAACACATCAAAACAATCATCCATCCTGACCAAGTAGGTTTCATCCCAGGGATGCAGGGATGATTCAATATAAGGAAATCCATCAACGTAATCTAGTATATAAACAAACTCAAAGACAAAAACCACATGATCATCTCATTAGATGCCGAGAAAGCATTTGAAAAATCCAACACCCATTCATGATAAAAGTCTTGGAAAGATCAGGAATTCAAGGCCCATGCCTAAACATGATAAAAGCAATCTACAGCAAACCAGTAGCCAGCATCAAAGTAAATGGTGAGAAGCTGGAAGCAACACCACTAAAATCAGGGACTAGACAAGGCTGTCCAATCTCTCCCTACCTATTCAACATTGTACTTGAAGTCCTAGCCAGAGCAATTAGACAACAAAAGGAGATCAAGGGGATACAAATTGGAAAGGAAGAAGTCAAATTTTCACTTTTTGCAGATGATATGATGGTATATATAAGTGACCCTAAAAATTCCACCAGAGAACTCCTAAGCCTCATAAACAGCTTCAGTGAAGTAGCTGGATATAAAATTAACTCAAACAAGTCAATGGCCTTTCTCTACACAAAGGAAAAACAGGCTGAGAAAGAAATTAGGGAAACAACACCCTTCTCAATAGTCACAAATAATATAAAATACCTAGGCGTGACTCTAACTAAGGAAGTGAAAGATCTCTATGACAAGAACTTCAAGTATCTGAAGAAAGAAATTAAAGAAGATCTCAGAAGATGGAAAGATCTCCCATGCTCATGGATTGGCAGGATCAATATAGTAAAAATGGCTATCTTGCCAAAAGCAATCTACAGATTCAATGCAATCCCCATCAAAATTCCAAATCAATTCTTCAACGAATTAGAAAGGGCAATCGGCAGATTCATTTGGAATAACAAAAAACCTAGGATAGCAAAAACTCTTCTCAAGGATAAAAGAACCTCTGGTTGAATCACCATGCCCGACCTAAAGATGTACTACAGAGCAATTGTGATAAAAACTGCATGGTACTGGTATAGTGACAGACAAGTAGACCAATGGAACGGAATTGAAGACCCAGAGATGAACCCACACACCTATGGTCACTTGATCTTTGAAAAGGGAGCTAAAACCATCCAGTGGAAAAAAGACAGCATTTTCAACAAATGGTGCTGGCACAACTGGCTGTTATCATGTAGAAGATTTCGAATTGATCCAGTACTATCTCCTTGTACTAAGGTCAAATTTAAGTGGATTAAGGATCTCCACATAAAACCAGAGACACTGAAACTTATAGAGGAGAACATAGGGAAAAGCCTGGAAGATATGGGCACAGGGGAAAAATTCCTGAATAGAACAGCAATGGCTTGTGCTGTAAGATCAAGAATCGATAAATGGGACCTCATAAAATTGCAAAGCTTCTGCAAGGCAAAAGACACCGTCAATAAGACAAAAAGACCACCAACAGATTGGGAAAGGATCTTTACCTATCCCAAATTGGACAGGGGACTAATATGCAATCTATATAAAGAACTCAAGAAGGTAGACTCCATAAAATCAAATAACCCCATTAAAAAATGGGGCTCAGAACTGAACAAAGATTTCTCACCCGAGGAATACAGAATGGCAGCGAAGCATCTGAAAAAATGTTCAACATCTTTAATCTTCAGGGAAATGCAAATCAAAACAACCCTGAGATTCCACCTCACACCAGTCAGAATGGCTAAGATCAAAAATTCAGGTGACAGCAGATGCTGGTGAGGATGTGGAGAAAGAGGAACACTCCTCCATTGTTGGTGGGATTGCAAGCTTGTACAACCACTCTGGAAATCAGTCTGGCGGTTCTTCAGAAAATTGGACATAGTACTACCGGAAGATCCAGCAATACCTCTCCTGGGCATATATCCAAAAGATGCCCCAACCGATAAGAAGGACACATGCTCTACTATGTTCATAGCAGCCTTATTTATAATAGCCAGAAGCTGGAAAGAACCCAGATGTCCCTCAACAGAGGAATGGATACAAAAAATGTGGTACATTTACAAAATGGAGTACTACTCAGCTATTAAAAAGAATGAATTTATGAAATTCCTAGCCAAATGGATGGACCTGGAGGGCATCATCCTGAGTGAGGTAACACAATCACAATGGAACTCTCACAATATGTACTCACTGATAAATGGATATTAGCCCAGAAACTTAGGATACCCAAGATATAAGATATAATTTGCTAAAAACATTAAACCCAAGAGAACGAAGACCAAAGTGTGGACACTTTGCCCCTTCTTAGAATAGGAAACAAAACACCCATGGAAAGAGTTACAGAGACAAAATTTGGAAGTGTGACGAAAGGATGGACCATCTAGTGATTGCCATATCCAGAGATCCATCCCATGATCAACTTCCAAATGCTGACACCATTGCATACACTAGCAAGATTTTGCTGAAAGGACCCAGATATAGATGTCTCTTCTGAGACTATGCCAGGGCCTAGCAAACACAGAAGTGGATGCTCACAGTCAGCTATTGAATGGACCACAGGGCCCCCAATGGAGGTACTAGAGAAAGCACCCATGGAACTAAAGGAACTGCAACACTATAGGTGGAACAACAATATGAACTAAGCAGTACCCCTGAGCTCTTCTCTAGCTGCATATGTATCAAAAGATGGCCTAGTCGGCCATCACTGCAAAGAGAGGCCCATTGGACTTGCAAACTTTATATGCCCCAGTACAGGGGAATGCCAGGGCCAAAAAGGGGGAGTGGGTTGGTAGGGGAGTGGGGGGGGGTATGGTGAATTTTGGTATAGCATTGGAAATGTAAATGAGCTAAATACCTAATAAAAATGGAAAAAAATAAAAAGCAAAGATAGCCTAAATTTCCTTTTAATTAAAAAAAAAAAAGACATAAGGGTGAAGCACATCTTTAAAGTAGAAGGAGATATATTTCACATGGTGTTGGGAGGGTCAAGGTAATGTATGCTGCAATCATCAAGGGAAACTGAAGGGAAATGCTTAAGCAGAGAATTCATTCCTAGGGAAATTAGAAAAAAAAAAAAAAAGAATTCATGTCCCTTACTTAAGTATGATAAAATCAACATACAGCAAACCATCAACCAACCTCAAATTAAACAGAGAGATAGTTGAAGCAATCCTCCTAAATTAAGGGAAAAAACAATGATGACCACTCTCTCAATATCTACTTAATATAATACTCAAAGTTCTAGATATAGCAATAAGACAAGAATAGTAGATCTAAGGGACAAAAAATTGAAAAGAAATAGTCAAGGTACCACAATTTGTGGATGATATTTCATTTCATATAAGTGACCTCAAAAAATATACCAGAGTCCATCCACAGCTAATATAGAACTTAAGCAAAGTAGATGGATAATAAATTAAATCAAACAAATTCTAGCCTTCTGCTACATGAAAGATGAACAGGATAGGAAAAAAAAATAGAAAAAGCGACACTCTTCACAATAGGCAGAAATAGTATGAAATATGTTAGTGTAACTTTTACCAAGTAAATGAAAGATCTATATGACAATAACTCCATGTCTTTCATGAAAGCATTTGAAAAAGACCTCAGAAAATGAAGAGGTCTTCCATGCTCATAGATTGGTAGAATTAACATAGTAAATATAGCCATCCTACCAAAAGCAATCAACAGATTCAATGCAATCCCCATCAAGATTCCAATACAGTTCTTCACAAACATTGAAAGAGCAACTCTCAATTTCATATGTAAAAACAAAAATCCCAGCTTAGCAAAAAATTCTTAACACCAAAAGAACTACTGGAGGAATTACCGTCCCTGACCTTGAGCTGTACTACACAGCAATAGTGATTTAAAAAAGCATTTTGTATTGGAACATATAAAGACAGGTCAAACAATGGAGTTGAAGTGAAGACCCAGAAATAAGCCCACATACACATGGACATTTTATATTTGAAAAAGAAGCCAAAAACATACAATAAAAAGAAAGCATATTCAATGAACAGTGCTGGTCTAAACAAAAGAGGTATCTCTAAAGGCTAAAAAGCACTTAAGAACTAAAATCCTTACTGATAGGTGAAATGCAAATCTAAACAACCCTCAGATTTATTGAACAGTGAAATGCAAATCTAAACAACCCTCACATTATACTAACTAGAATGCCTGAGATTAAATCCTCAAGTGAGATCACATGCTATAAGGATCACATACTGGAGAAAGTGGAACACTCCACTATTGCTTTTGGGATTGCAAACCTGTACAACCACTCATGAAATCACTCTGGCATTTCCTGACACAATTGGAAATAGAGCTACCCGAAGACCCAACTATACCCCTATTGGATATATACCCCCCAAAATGCCAGAAGATATCACAGGGACATGTGCTCAACTCTGCTTATAGTGGCCTAAAAGTAAGAGCCAAAAGCTGGAAGCAAACCAAATGTCCTATAACAGAAGAATGGATGCAGAATATGTGGCAGATTTATACAATATAATATTACTCAGTTATTAAAATCAAGGTCATCATGAAACTACAAAATATCATCCTGAGTGAGGTATCACAGACCTAAAGGGACATACATCATATGTATTCACTAATAAGTTCATATTAGTAAAAACACACATACAAAGAGAGAGAGAGAGAGAACACCTAGGATAAAAGCCACAGAGTTCAGGAATTTTAAGAAGCAGAAAGGCCAAGATAGGTGTAAAGTAATGAGTTAAAAAACTGTGGGATGGTGGCATGGTGGCCACCGACTGGGTACCATGACTAGATAGTAAACAAATAAATGCATTCATTAAACATGGTGTGTCCTTATAGATTTAGTATTTGTTCAATTCCATAATAGCAGGAAGCATAGAAGCAGCCAGAGATAGAACACACTAGAATACAAGTTAAATGCTAATATCCTGATTTGAAGGCAACAACAGAAAAATAAAATACAGTAAAAAGATACCGGATGTCACATTGAAATGTAAAACTTAAAGCAAGTCCCTAGCTCTACAACTCCCCATAAAATACCACTACCCCTAATCTTTCCTTATGGTTACATTTATTTAAAAAAAAATTCTGTAAACTCTAAACTAAGATAAGCTAGAAAGTTACCAAATCTTCTGTGTAGAAAAAAGCTCAAAATAATACTGTTTCTGTTTTACCTGGGGAGAAGGACACTTGGACACTCAACCTTCTTGAAAGATGACATGTCTCCCTAGAATAGGCTCATATATGCCGCAGAGCCCTTCTACTGCAGTGCTTAGCCGTGCAACTCTCTCAGGCTGCTGAAGCACACTCACTCTATCCCGTGCAATGAGACTAGCCTCGTGGGGTGCAAGAGCTGAATGGCCAGCGACCTATTGCTTAAGCATAGATATATCAGGGGAAGCACCATGTTCTAGAGCTGCAAGTGCCTGGGCAATAACCACCTTGTCTCTCCTAGTTTGGGCCTTAAGCTTACAGACCAACCAAAGAAACAACACTAATCCACAGCAAAGTGTATCTCCAAATAATCCCACCCATACCCATTCTTTAAAGAAGGAAAATGCTGAGGAGATCCAATTGGGTAATCCTTTGGTCAGGGACAGGTCCAAGCGCGTGGAGTTGACCTGAATGATGGCAAGTCTCAATTCCCGAAGGGTCTGTTCAAATTCAGCCGTCCAATTCTGTAACATATACTGAGAAAGACTTTTTGACAAATTAGCTGCCCTAGTAAATTTCTCATACTGAATGGAAGTAACGCACAATCCCGGAAACTTTTGTTCACATCCCAGCTGAGCTATTTGCCATAATACATTTAGTTGTTTCTGGACAAGATCTATGAGTTGATTAATTTCTGCCCATGGAGCATTTTTGGGATTGGAGGATGGCGGCCGCTAAGCCTGCATTGGTGAGAGGTCCCCCAAGCTCCCGACAAACCCTGAGCCAGTCTTGTAAACCTTTGTTCTTTCTTGGGGCTATGCCGCTCTGCATTCCTGCGTGGCTTGCTCATAAATAAGCTATTCTACCAGAGGTGCAGCTTGCTCCAAATCTGCAAAAATACGATCTGCTGCCTCTGTCATCCTGGCCACAAAATCTGAGAATGACTCCTGAGGTCCCTGGACGATCTTTGTTAGTTGTCTAGTGGCCTCACCTGCTTGGGAGAGCGCCTTCCAGGCCCTAATAGCCTTTTCATCTGATTCAGAACTACTAAGAACTGGCTCCTTGAGCTCATCTAGTGATGAGTATAGGCTTCTTCTCCTAGAGACCTCCGCTAATTGATCTTTTTTCTTTTCTTTTTTCTTTTCCTTCCTTCTAATCTCTCCCCAGGTATTCTTACCTGACCTAAACTTTTCCTCGGGTTCAAGACCCGTGGAAAGGCCTGTATACTTATTTTGTGAACCATATTTCCTCTTTGCTCCTACTCTCTCTCCCCGCTTTACTTCTGATAGATTGCCCTGAATTTCATCCAGAATTTTCAGCCCTGCCTTAACCACTTGATAACATGTGAAAAGGAACAAAAAGGCTCCTAACACTAGAGAAAGTTCAAGGCCAAACATACCTTGTAAAGCTATTTCCCACTTTACTTCTGATAGACTGTCTTGAATTTCGTTAGAAAGTTCAAGGCCAGGCGTACCTTGTAAAGCTATTCCCCGCTTTACTTCTGATAGACTGTCTTGAATTTCGTTAGAAAGTTCAAGGCCAGGCGTACCTTGTAAAGCTATTCCCCACTTTACTTCTGATAGACTGTCTTGAATTTCGTTAGAAAGTTCAAGACCAGACTTACCTTGTAAAGCTATACTTATGGGTACCCTGTTCCCCAGCTGAAGAGTTCTGAATTCACGCAGTTGAATCCTTCTCAACAGTCTGTGTTATGGGAACACTTCATTACCACCATTCCCCAGCTGAAGAGTTCTGAATTCACGCAGTTGAATCCTTCTCAACAGTCTGTTTTACGGGAACACTTCATTACCATGACCCGCAGTTCTGGTTCTGGAATGAGGGATCTTCCTTGCGCCGGTGATGGTAACTGTCCCAGGTTTTCTCGTCCCGGGATTTCTCGTCCCAGGTCTTCTTGTCCCGGGTCTTCTCGTCCTGTCCCGGGTCTCAGCACCAACTCTTACACGCATTCGCGACCGGCCAGGAAGAACGCAGCAAACCAGAATCTTCTGCGGCAAAACTTTATTGCTTACATCTTCAGGAGCAAGAGTGCAAGAGCAAGAGCTCTATTGCTTACATCTTTAGGAGCCAGAGCGCAAAAGCGCAAGAGAGCAAGAGCCAGAGCAAGAGTGCAAGAGCAAAAGCAAGAGAGCAAGAGTGCAAGCGAGCAAGAGCTTTATTGCTTACATCTTTAGGAGCCAGAGCGCAAGAGCCAGAGCAAGAGAGAGAATGGCGAAACCCCGTCCCTTTTAAGGAGAATTATTCTCTGCCTAGCACGTATTACTCCCTGATTGGCTGCAGCCCATCGGCCGAGTTGTCGTCACGGGGAAGGCAGAGCACATGTAGTGGAAAACTACCCTTGGCACATGCGCAGATTATTTGTTTACCACTTAGAACACAGGATGTCAGCGCCATCTTGCAACGGCGAATGTGAGGGCGGCTCCCCACATTTCTGAACAGAGAAATTGCTCCCATTAATTCATGACACATGTGAAAATGTGTTAGAAGGTTGCAGGCTTAACCCAGAGAAATTTCAGCATACATGTTAGAGTTAGTCATAAAGAGACTCCCATATTCAGAAAATGAATATTACCAAATGATAGCTAATGGGAGGATAATCAGTTTTCTATTTTGTGTGCAGAACCTGGTTTGTTAACAACCTTTATGTGACAAGCACACACATAAGAATAAATGGGTATCATGAACTGTTTTAGATAGTTTAATTACAAATATTGGAAGTTATGGAATGGGGAAATAAATCTGGGAGGAGTATGAGCAGTGAAGGTGGTGTAAAAACGTATGAAATTATCAAACAAATAAAAATGAGAAATGAGCTGTTAATAATAACTATGAAGGTGCAACAGATCTGAGCCTTATATGGCTCTTAAAAATCATTGAAAAACATTTTGACAAACTATCTTGAGAGGATTCTCCACACTGCAGGCACCCTAGCAAACCCGGGACCTTGAGATTGGAACGCAACATCAGTTCCAAAAAATCCAGAGGGTCTTGTGCTAGCAGCAACAGGGTCAAAGGACAAAGACAGGACCTACCACACCCAGAATCTTGGGATCACTGAGATGGGTCAAAGCAGGAGAGCACGTGGGCAGCAAAAGCAACAGAGCTTCTTGGACAGGGTCCCTTCAGGTTTTCACCCTCAGCAAGAACAGAGCTGAAACCCAGACCTCTGGATACTTTCCATGCCAGAGGAGAGTCAGCCTCCAGGGAAGGCTCTGACCTCAGGAACCAGGAGGTGGATCTGAGCCCCAGACTTCTGTGCACCTTCCCTGTAAGAGGAGAGCTTGCCTGCAGAGAGTGTTCTGACCACTGGGATGCAGGAGAGAGTTGGTCTCCCAGGAGTGCTGACAGAGGCTAAAGAATCACAGTTGGAACAAGCTCCAGCCAGAGACAGCTAGAACATCTAAAAGCAGAGATTACCAGATTGTGAAAGACAGAAACCAAGACCACAGGGCATCATCAAAACCAAGTATGCCCACTACAGCGAATCCTGGATACCCCAACACACCCGAAAAGAAAGACTGATTTACAATCATATATCATGATGGTGGTCGAGGATTTTAAAAAGGGCATTAATAACTCACTTAAAGACACACAGGAAAAAACTGCATGGTATTGGTATAGTGACAGACAAGTAGACCAATGGAATAGAATTGAAGACCCAGAAATGAACCCACACACCTATGGTCACTTGATCTTCGACAAGGGAGCTAAAACCATCCAGTGGAAGAAAGACAGCATTTTCAACAAATGGTGCTGGCACAACTGGCTATTATCATGTAGAAGAATGCGAATCGATCCATTCCTATCTCCTTGTACTAAGGTCAAATCTAAGTGGATCAAGGAACTTCACATAAAACCAGAGACATTGAAACTTATAGAGGAAAAAGTGGGGAAAAGCCTCGAAGATATGGGCACAGGGGAAAAATTCCTGAATAGAACAGCAATGGCTTGTGCTGTAAGATCAAGAATCGACAAATGGGACCTCATGAAACTGCAAAGTTTCTGCAAGGCAAAAGATACTGTCAATAAGACAAAAAGGCCACCAACAGATTGGGAAAGGATCTTTACCTATCCTAAATCAGACAGGGGACTAATATCCAATATATATAAAGAACTGAAGAGGGTGGACTCCAGAAAATCAAATAACTCCATTAAAAAATGGGGCTCAGAATTGAACAAAGAATTCTCACCTGAGGAATACCAAATGGCAGAGAAGCACCTGAAAAAATGTTCAACATCCTTAATTATCAGGGAAATGCAAATCAAAACAACCCTGTATTTCTACCTCACTCCAGTCAGAATGGCTAAGATCAAAAATTCAGGTGACAGCAGATGCTGGCGAGGATGTGGAGAAAGAGGATCACTCCTCCACTGTTGGTGGGATTGCAAGCTTGTACAACCACTCTGGAAATCAGTCTGGTGGTTCCTCAGAAAATTGGACATACTACTACAGGAGGATCCAGCAATACATCTTCTGGGCATATACTCAGAAGATGTTCCAACTTGTAATAAGGACACATGCTCTACTATGTTCATAGCAGCCTTATTTATAATTACCAGAAGCTGGAAAGAACCCAGATGCTCCTCAACAGAGGAATGGATACAGAAAATGTGGTATATTTACACAATGGAGTACTACTCAGCTATTAAAAAGAATGAATTTATGAAATTCCTAGGCAAATGGATGGACCTGGAGGGCATCATCCTGAGTGAGGTAACCCAATCAAAAAGGAACTCACACAATATGTACTCACTGATAAGTGGATATTAGCCCAAAACCTAGGATACCCAAGATATAAGATACAATTTGCCAAATACATGAAACTCTAGAAGAATGAAGACCAAAGTGTGGACACTGTGCCTCTTCTTAGATTTGGGAACAAAACACCCATGGAAGGAGTTACAGAGACAAAGTTTGGAACTGCGACAAAAGGATGGATCATCTAGAGACTGCCTTATCTAGGAATCCACCCCATAATCAGCTTCCAAACGCTGACACCACTGCATACACTAGCAAGATTTTTCTGAAAGGACCCAGATATAGCTGTCTCTTGTGAGACTAGGCAGGGGCCTAGCAAACACATAAGTGGATGCTCACAGTCAGCTATTGGATGGATCACAGGGCCCACAATGGAGGAGCTAGAGAAAGTATCCAAGGAGCTAAAGAGATCTGCAACCCTGTAGGTGCAACAACATTATGAACTAACCAGTACCCCGGAGCTCTTGACTCTCGCTACATATGTATCAAAAGATGGCCTAGTCGGCCATCACTGGAAAGAGAGGCCCATCCGACACACAAACTTTATATGCCCCAGTACAGGGGAACGCCAGGGCCAAAAAAATGAGAATGGGTGGGTAGGGAAGTGGGGGGGAGAGTATGGGGGACTTTTGGGATAGCATTGGAAATGTCATTGAAGAAAATACATAATAAATAAATAAATAAGAAAGAAATACAGGAGAACACTGCTAAACAGGTAGAAGCCCTTAAAGGGGAAGCACAAACATCCCTCAAAGAATTACAGGAAAACACAACCACACAGGTGATTGAATTCAACAAAACCATTCAAGATCTAAAAATGAAAGAAGAAACAATAAAGAAAACCCAAAGGAGACAACTCTGGAGATAGAAAACCTAGGAAAGAAATCAGGAACCATACATATGGGCATCTGCAACAGAATACAAGAGATGGAAGAGAGTATCTCAGGTGTAAAAGATTCCATAGAGAACATGTGGACAGAACAAGCAAAGAAAATGCAAAATGCAAAAAGATCCTAACCGAAAACATCTATGAAACTCAGGACACAATGAGAAGACAAAACCTACGGATAATAGGAGTAGAGGAGAATGAAGATTTTCAGCTTAAAGGGACAACAAATATCTTCCAAAAAATATAGAAGAAAACATCCCTATCCTAAAGAAAGAGATGCCCATGAACATACAAGAAGCCTACAGAACTCCAAATAGACTGGACCAGAAAAGAAATTCTTCCTGACACATAATAATCAGAACAACAAATGCACTAAATAAAGATAGAATATCTTTAAAAGCAGTGAGGGAAAAGGTAAAGTAACATATAAAGACAGGTCTATTAGAATTACACTAGACTTCTCACTGGAGACTATGAAAGCCAGAATATCCTAGACAGATGTTATACAGACCATAAGAAAACACAAATGCCAGCCCAGGCTATAATACCCAGCAAAATTATCAGTTACCATAGATGGAGAAACCAAAATATTCCATGACAAAACCAAATTCACACAATACCTTTCTTTTTATATATATTTTTTTATTACATATTTTCCTGAATTACATTTCCAATGCTATCCCAAAAGTCCCCCACACCCTTCCCCCCCCCGACTCCCCTACCCACCCATTCTCATTTTTTGGCCCTGGCATTCCCCTGTACTGGGGCATATAACATTTGCCTGTCGAATGGGCCTCTCTTTCCAGTGATGGCCAACTAGACCATCTTTTGATACATATGCAGCTAGAGTCAAGAGCTCTGGGGTACTGGTTAGTTCATAATGTTGTTCCACCTATAGGGCTGCAGATCCCTTTAGCTCCTTGGGTACTTTCTCTGGCTCCTCCATTGGGAGCCCTGTGATCCATCCAATACCTGACTGTGAGCATCCACTTATGTGTTGGCTAGGCCCCGGCATAGTCTCACAAGAGACAGCTATATCTGGGTCCTTTCAGCAAAATCTTGCTAGTGTATGCAATGGTGTCAGCATTTCAAAGCAGCCTTATTTATAATAGCCAGAAGCTGGAAAGAACCCAGATGCCCCTCAACAGAGGAATGGATACAGAAAATGTGGTACATTTACACAATGGAGTACTACTCAGCTATTTAAAAGAATGAATTTATGAAATTCCTAGGCAAATGGATGGACCTGGAGGGCATCATCCTGAGTGAGGTAACACAATCACAAAGGAACTCACACAATATGTACTCACTGATAAGTGGATATTAGCCCAGAAACTTAGGATACCCAAGATATAAGATACAATTTTCTAAACACATGAAACTCAAGAAGAATGAAGACCGAAGTGTGGACACTATGCCCCTCCTTAGAATTGGAAACAAAACACCCATGGAAGGAGTTACAGAGACAAAGTTTGGAGCTGTGACGAAAGGATGGACCATCTAGAGACTGCCATATCCAGGGATCCACAATACCTTTCTACAAATCCAGAACTTCAGAGGATAATAATGAGAAAACACCAACAAAAGGATAGAAACTATGCTGTAGAGAAAGCAAGAAAGTAATCCTTCAACAAATCTAAAAGAAGACAGCCTCAAGAACAGAATCTCAACTCTAAAAACAAAAATAACAGGAAGCAAGAATTACTTTTCTCTAATATCTCTTAATATCAATGGACTCAATTCCCAAATTAAAAAAAATATATATATATATATATATATAGACTAACAGACTGGCTAAACAAAAAGGACCAACATTTCGCTGCTTACAGGAAACCCACCTCAGGGAAAAAGACAGACACTACTTCAGAGTAAAAGACTGGAAAACAATTTTCCAAGAAAATGGTCTGAAGAAAAAAGCTGGAGTAGCCATTCTAATATTGAATAAAATTGACTAGCAACCCAAAGTTTTCAAAAAAGACAAGGAGGGGCACTTTATACTCATCAAGCGTAAAATCTTCTAAATAGATTCCAGAATTTATACTCAATTCTGAATATCTATGCTCCAAATGCAAGGGCAGCCACGTTCATTAAAGATACTATAGTAAAGCTCAAAACAGATATTGCACCTCACACAATAATAGTGGGAGAATTAAACACTCCACTCTCATCAATGGACAGATCCTAGACACAGAAACTAAACAGAGACACATGAACAGTAGCAGAAGTTATGAAACAAATGGGTTTAAGAGATATCTACAGAATATTTTACCCTAAAAAAAAAGAATGTACCTTCTTCTCAGAAATTCATGGTACTTTCTCCAAAATTGACCATATAATTAGTCAAAAAAAACAGGGCTCAACTAATACAAAAATATTGAAATTACCCCATGCACCCTATCAGATCCCCATGGACTAAGACTGACCTTCAATAATAACAAAAATAATAAAAAGCCAAAATTGACATGGAAGCTGAACAACAGTCTGCTCAATTATAACTTCTTCAGGGAAGAAATTAAAGACTCTTTAGAGCTTAATGAATTGAAGCCACAACATACCCAAAATTATGGGACACAAGGAAAGCAGTCCTAAGAGAAAAAAATAATCATAGATCTGAGTGCCTCCTAAAAGAAACTAGAGAGAGCATACACTAGTAGCTTGACAGCACACCAAAAGCTCTAGAACAAAAGGAAGGAAATTAACACAAGAGGAGTAGACAGCAGGAAATAATCAAACTCATGGCTGAAATCAACCAAGTAGAAACAAAAAGAACTGTTCAAACAATTAACCAAACAAGGAGCTTGTTCTCGAGAAAATCAACAAGGTAGATAAACACTTAGACAGACCCACTACAGGGCACAGGGACAGTATCCTAATTAACAAAATCAGAAATGAAAAGAGAGAAATAACAACAGAACCCGAGGAAATCCAAAACATCATCAAATCCTACTACAAAAGACTATACTCAACAAAACTGGAAAACCAGAATAAAATAGAAAAATTTCTAGACAGAAACCAGGAACCAAAGTTAAATCAGGATCAGATTAATGACCAATACAATCCCATATCCCCTCTAGAAATAGAAGCAGTCATTAATATTCTCCCAACCAAAAAAAGCCCAGGACCAGATGGGTTTATTTCAGCATTCTATCAGACCTAATTCCAGTTCTACCCAAATTATACCACAAAATAGAAGCAGAGGGTACTCTACCCAATTCATTCTATGAAACCACAATTACTCTGATACATAAACCACATAAAGACCCAACAAAGAAAGAGAACTTCAGACCAATTTTCCTTATGAACATCGATGCAAAAATACTCAATAAAATCTTTGCAAACTGAATTCAAGAACACATCAAAATGATCATCCATCATGATCAAGTAGGCTTCATCCCAGAGATGCAGAGATGATTCAATGTACAGAAATCCATCAACATATTCCTCTATATAAACAAGCTTAAAGACAAAAACCACATTATCATCTCATTAGATGCTGAGAACGCATTTGACACAATCCAACATCCATTCATGATAAAAGTCTTCAAAAGATCAGGAATTCAAGGCCCATACCTAAACATAATAAACTCAATACACAGCAAACCAGTAGCCAGCATCAAAGTAAATAGAGTGAAGGTAGAAGCAATCCCACTAAAATCAGGGATTTTAGACAAGGCTGCCCACTTTCTTCCTACCTATTCAAAATAGTACTTGAAGTCCTAGCCAGAGCAATTCAACAACAAAAGGACATCAAGGGGATATATATTGGAAAAGAAGAAGTCAAAATATCATTATTTGCAGATGATATGATAGTATATATAAGTGATCCTAAAAATTCAACCAAAGAACTCCTAAACCTGATACACAGCTTCAGTGAATTTGCTGGATATAAAATTAACTCAAACAAATCAATGCCCTTTCTCTACACAACTGATAAACGGGCTGAGAAACAAATTAGGGAAACAACACCATTCACAATTGTCAGAAATAATACAAAATACCTTGGAATGACTCTAACTAAGGAAGGGAAAGATCTGTATGATAAGAACTTCAAGTCTCTGAAGAAATAAATTGAAGATCTCAGAAGATGCAAAGTTCTCCCATGCTCGTGGATTAGCAGGATCAATGTAGTAAAACTGGCTATCATGCCGAAAGCAATCTACAGATTCAGTGGAATCCCCATCAAAATTCCAACTCAATTCTTCAATGAATTAGAAGGGGCAATCTGCAAATTCATCTGGAATAACAATAAACCTAGGATAGCAAAAACTCTTGTCAATAATAAAAGAAACTCTGGTGGAATCACCATGCCTGACATTAAGCTGTACTACAGAGCAAATGTGAAAAGAAAAAAAAAAAAAAACTCCATGGTACTGGTACACAGACAGACAGGTAGATCAAGGGAATACATTTGAAGACTGAGAAATGAACCCACATACCTATTGTCACTTGATCTTTGACAAGGGAGCTAAAACCATGCAGTGGACAAAAGACAGCACTTTCAACAAATGGTGTTGGCACAACTGGCAGTTATCATGTAGAAGAATGGTAATTGATCCATTCTTATATCCTTGTACTAAGGTCAAGTCCATGTGGATCAAGGAATTCCATGTAAAACCAGAGACACTGAAACTTGTGAGGAGAAATTGGGGGAAAGCCTCAAAGATATGGGCACAGGAGAAAAATTCCTGAACAGAACATCAATGGTTGTACTATAAGATCGAGAATCAACAAAGGTTCTGTAAGGCAAAAGACACGGTCAATAAGACAAAAAGGCCACCAACAGATTGGGATAGGATCTTTACCAATCCTAAATCAGATAGGGGACTAATATCCAATTTATATATATAAAGAACTCAAGAAGATGAACTCTAGAAAATCAAATAACCATATTAATAAATGTGGTACAGAGCTAAACAAAGAATTCTCACCTGAGGAATAGTAAATGGCTGAGAAGCACCAGGAAAAAAAATGTTTAACATCCTTAATCATCAGGGAAATGCAAATCAAAACAACCCTGTATTTCCACCTCACTCCAATCAGAATGGCTAAGATCAAAAATTCAGGTGACAGCAGATGCTGGCAAGGATGTGGAGGAACAGGGACACTCTTCCATTGTTGGTGAGATTGCAAACTGGTACAACCACTCTAGAAATCAGTCTGGAGGTTCCTCAGAAAATTGGATTTACTACTTCCGGAAGATACAGCAATTCCACTCTTGTGTATATTCCCAGAAGTTGTTCCAAATTGTAATAAGGACACATGCTCCACTATGTTCATAGCAGACTTATTTATAATAGCAGAAGATGGAAAGAACCCAGATGTCCCTCAACAGAGGAATGGGTACAGAAATTGTGATACATTTACACAATGGAGTACTACTTAGCAGTTAAAAACAATTAAGTCATGTAATTCTTAGGCAAATGGATGGATCTGGAGGATATCGTCCTGAGTGAGGTAACCCAATCGCAAAAGAACACACATAGTATGTACTCACTGATAAGCGCATATTAACCCAGAAACTTAGAATACCGAAGATTCAATTTGCAAAACACATGACACTCATGAAGAAGGAAGACAAAAGTGTGGATACTTTCTTCCTTCTTAGAATAGGGAACCAAACACACTTGGAAGGAGTTACAGAGACAAAGTTCAGAGCTAAGATGGAACTAAAGACCATCCACAGACTCCTCCACCCGGGGACCCATCCCATATACAACCACCAAACCCAGACACTATTGCATATGCCTGAAATATTTTGCTGACAGTACCATGATCTGTCTCTTGTGAGGCTATGACAGTGCCTTGCAAATACAGAAGTAGATGCACACAGTCATCTATTGGTTGGAACACAGGGCCCCCAATGGAGGAGCTAGAGAAAGTACCCTAGGAGCTAAAGGGGTCTGCAACCCTATAGGAGGAACAATGATATGAACGAACTATCCCTCTCCCCGCTCCCAGAGCTCTGTCTCTAGTTGCATATGTAGCTGAGGATGGCCTAGTCGGCCATCAATGGGAGGAGAGGCCCTTGGTCTTGTGAAGATTATATGGACCAGTACAGGGGAATTCCAGGACCAGGAAGTCAGAGTGTGTGGGTTGAGGAGCAGGGCGTTTGGAGGGTGTAGAGGTCTTTGGGATGGGATTTGAAATGTAAGAAAAAAACTATATATAAAAAACTAATTAAAAAAAACTTTGATCCCTTATTAATACATGTTAAGTGGCACTGTCCAATGTAAAGCATTGAAAAGTATGGGGAGATATATTGTATCTTCAAATACCAATATTGACAATAGATTAAAGCTATAATCAAGAATGATTTGCAATGGCTATTTTGAGCTATTTCAAGGGGATGATGATGAATTTGGGATTTAAATTCCTTTTAATAAGAAATAAAAATAATATTTGACTTTTACTAAGAACTTTTTTATTTGCTAGCAGAATATAGAATTCAGTGGAGAAATAGGAAGAATTCCATAAAATTACATTTACCTGTCTCATTAGAAATCTCATTGTCTGCACAAGGAGTGCACTTGTAGCAGCAGATGGCCTTGCCCTCCATGGTTACTTTCCTGAATCCAGGCCCACAACTCTCAGTGCAGAAAGACCGAGGGACCTGTGAAGAATGAAAAGAATGTTATCTAATGCTTAGAGTTTTATGGAAAAAATTATATAAACAGAGTTTTTGAAGATCATACACTGAAAAGCAAAGTACTGTTGTTAACACCTAGACTTATGTAAAGATTAGTTGTAGTAATAAAGGATGGGAAACTAGGGTTAGCCACCATAAAGTTCCAGGTGCCACGAAAGCTAGAAACTCCCAGATTCCATCTAGGATGACTTTAGCTGATATACCCCACAAATGTGAGAGAAAACCTGTTGAGACCATATTTATAGGTTAGACAAGGCCCCTGGCTGAGAGATGGGGGCACCAACCCATATCAAAAATACTAACCCAGAATTGCTCTTATCTAAAGGAAGTATAGGGACAAAAAGGGGAGCAGAGACTGAAGGAAAGGTCATCCAGAGACTGCCCTACCTGGACATCTATCCTATATATGGTCACCAAACACAAACACGGCTGCTTATGCCAAGAAGTGCTTGCTGACAGGAGCGAGATATAGCTGTCTCATGAGAACTTCTGCCAGTGCCTTAACAATACAGATGAGGATGCTGACAGCCAACCATCTGACTGAGTACAGGGACCCCAGTGGAGGAGTTAATGACTAAAGGAGCTGACGGGTTTGCAACCCCATAAGAAGAACAACAATTTCAATGAACTAGAATGTCCAGAGCTCACGGGGACTAAATCACCAACCAAAGAATACATATGGTAGGATCCATGGCTCCAGCAGCATATGTTACAGAGGAGGCCCATATCTGGCATCAATAAGAGGAAAGGCTCTTGGTCCTCTGAAAGCTTGATGTCCACCATAGGAGAATGCTAGCTATGGTGATGAGGCAGAAGATTGGGGGTGAAACACCCTCATAGAAGCTTGGACTGGGAGATGAGATATGGGGTTTGCAGATCAGAAACCAGGAAAGGGGATAACATTTGAACTGTAATTAAATAAAATAACCAATAAATTTTTTTCAAAAAGAAATAAAAATTTTGCCCTTAAGAAGGCAAATATTGTTTAAATTTTGGCCTGAGGATTATCATAGTATTAAAAAATTTGGAATCTTAATGAGTTAAGGACAAGTTAGTGAAACATCAGTGATTAGGAATATGAAAATAGGAGTTCATTGGGCCCATCTAGTCTCTCACTACCTTTGTACTTTCTGACACCTGTGTTGAGCATCTCAATTTCTACCATTACTGTGAATTTGGACTGTCAATTTGAGAGGATTTATACTTAAAATGGAAGTAAATAAACATATATTTGTAGGAAGAAATATATAGATAAATTTAGCTAAGACAAAAAGATTCAGTTAAATTTTAAGTGTCACTAATTATTGTAAAAATATCCCAATTGGAGAAAAGATAAATGAGAGCTGTGTTATTCATTGCTTCCTGCAGAGGATATTATATCATCAGCAACCTCTTATATTTGAAAATCATGCATTTTCCAATATAATGCACTACACCCTCAAATAGTTCTCTAAGTTCTTTCAAGTTATTATTAAACATTGAAAGAGGTAGGACACATTGAGAATCAAGGAACAATTAAGGGATGCTAATGGAGTTAGCATATAGTATTTTGAAAGAAAAATATTCCATGCATGTTAATTCATTTGAGTGCTTACTTCTTGTTGGTGATATTATATGTGAAGTTACTGAAACTATGGGGGATTCAGACTTGCTGATGAAATTATGGCACAATGGTTGGGAATTGAAAGACTATACTATTTCCTCAATTCCAGGTTTCTAATTTTATTTACTGTTAATACATGTGTATAGAAACATTTTCTTTCAATTTCCTATGCCTGTGTCGAGTATGACCACTTGTTGTCATACTTGCAATCTTGGTAGACAATGATACTTAAAGAACCATAAAACAAAATATAGTCATTTTTATAAAATTCATATTTGGTCATGGTTTTTTGAACATAAATTAAAACATAAATTTGATATTGTTCTATGATATTAATCCAAAATGAGAGATTTTTCTCCAGTACATTAACACATGAGTCATTTGGAAATGAAAATTTCCTCTTACCACGGGTCTCATCCCTAATTCGTAACAATTGGAGGAAACCTAATCCTCATATAAGTTAGCAATGAGGGACTTATTGAACAATGTATACTTCTATTGATCTGAATCAAGGAAAATCCAAAGCCAGTATTCTAAAATTAGTTTGTGTTATTTTATACTGATACTCAAAGTGTAATGGAACTGATATAATGAGTCAAGCATCATTATAACAGAAAACATAATTGTGTTAGTAATATGAACACAAAGTATTTAGATAATAAATTACCCACCTCTGAAAATATTTCTGGCCATTGTATCATCTGTTCTGATAAAGACAGCTGTTGACCCTGGGGAGCATTTACAGAAAAGGATCCTATTTTCACTTTTAATCCAAGACCCTTTGGTAAATTCCAAAGGTTAAGAATGTCATATTCTTCATCTATTGTCTGTCTCCAACCTAAACTCTTTTTGTCTCTCACTTCAATGTCCTTCAGGAAAGTGTTAAGCTGAAAGAGAAATATAATTTTATATTACATTGTGCAGAAGGAGCAGAATAAATAATGGTTTTAGAAATCCTAGTATTCTTAATTTCTGATGTGTACATCAACATTAATTTAGATTCCATTACTGATGACTAATTGAAAATCTGAATGTTCAGAATACCATTCTGCTTCTGAATTATTATTTAAACTCAAGCTCAAATAAGCAATCCATGATTACTCATCTATGAAAAGATAAACTTTTTTAAAGCTAGGAAGACTTACTTGCTTTTAGAATATATTCAGAGCTCCAGTGTTGAAAATGAGGGTGTTCATATCTAGAAATTAATTAAAATGTATTGTTTCTATATAAACCACTCTCATTGTTTCACTTAAGTATCCCTGTTTTAATTTCTCTTGTAACAAATATATAAAGCAATAAGTTTTTTAATTGCAACTATTTTCATGAGAAGTCTGTACAGCTAGATACTGATGACAAGAACTTAGTTTTGACTAAGCATATTTGTCCCTGGTATCTTACACACCATTTTACAACATCGTACAGTTTAAATTATCTTTACTCCTAGGTAAGAATAGAAACACAAAAAATTCTGCGATTGTGGACAAGATAACTGAATTTTACAATACCTAAATTAGTATTGTTGTAAATCTCTTATGTCAGAGTGCTGACAATAAAATACAGTAGGAAGGATTTTACCTGCCATGGAAAGGACACCATCCCTTCACCATTCTTAAACTGTTGCATTTGAATTTGCTGAAGTGTCATCTCATGGAGGCTGTGAGCCACAGCATATACACCATTGTAAATATTTCTGCTCTCATCATTCATGGCCACATCAAATATGTGACTAGGTAAAATATCCAAAGAGGCATTGGTTTGACAGTTGGCCAAAACATGACAATTAATGCCAGCAAATGAGCACTTGAAGAAGAAATACCACAGCTTAGGAAGATAAATGTCTTCTGGGTATTTATTGGGATTAACTGTTTGAATAAATTTGGTAAATTCAAAATTCTCCCTATAATGGTGCTTAAAAATTAGGCTTCCATGGAATAAGTCTAACATGAAATAATCAGCTGTGTCTATAACATGATGTTCAATGTTCATGACCCAGACATTCCATGTCAATAACCTTTGCCCAATATTTCTCATTAGACTTGCTAGAGAATCAGTGTCACCATAAATAATTATTACATTTGTCTCATCCATATTTTCCCAGAATTTGGCAAAATATAAATTCCATGTTTCTGGGATCATTTTTACAAAAGCTATACAGATTCCCTTTCTCTCCATCTCCTCCCTAAAGTCTGATAGAATTTTATTTCCTTTGTGGTCATCTGGGATGATGAGACCAACCCAAGACCACCGAAAATGAACCATCAGTGAAACAATGGCAAGTGAAAGAGATGTGTCCCTTGGGGACATTTGGTAGAGAGAAGGATACTGACTATGGTCACTCAAGAGAGGATCATAAGGTCCAAAAGTAATCTGAAGCAAATTGGAAAAAAGAGGAAGAATATTATCATCAAAAAATTTCATTCCTGAAGCAGTAGATAATAACAGGAGAGCATTTTAAAGGCACATTCCAATTACTACATTTTACAGAAATTTCTGTTAGGCCTGCAAGTTTCAAGGACTTACCTGGCTCATTGACAACACCAACCTTTCTCTTACAACCAAGAGAAATCTGGATTAAATTCTATGTGTCTGGATATTGCTTTGATGTTTGGATAATTGATCAATCACTCTTTCCATTTAAAGACACCTAAAGTATGAACAAAGAAAACTAACTCTCAGTTCCCACAATCCAAATTTTCTCACCTGTGGAAATTTAAGGAATTGAAGCAATGTCCCAATTTGGGCAGATGTTTTCCATGATGTTCCTGTGAGTGCAGCAGTGAAGTTTCTCTTTTTACAATTGTAATTAGGTAAATAATTTCTCTGAACAAGAGCTGAGAGCCATATAAAAACATTATCAAGAGTGTCCTTTTCAGTGAATCTGACATTGTAGAAATCAAATCCAAGAGATGTGTTGGGTAAAAGATTGGGGTTCCCATTGATCTCCTCAATGGCAAATAGCAGAGCGAGAATATATCTGTAGTTCTTAAAGTTATACCTGTGTAATTGGCATAAAAACACATAAGAGGATGACCAAATATGCCACACAATATACATATCTAGTATAGTAAATTATATGGTTTAACTTTGAATCTATAAAACATGTAATTTAATTTCTTCACCAACAATAGATGAACTAGATTAGATGAATACGTTAGATTTAGGCAAGCACATTTACCATTACTACTCATTGTTTATAGACCCTCAAAGCATATATTATTTGCATTTCATAGGTTATTCTTTACACATTCTGATTAGGAAAAAAAAGGAATCATTTTCCCCCAAATAGCACATCTGTTTGAATGTAGATATTTAGCCTTCTGTGATCTTCACATATCAAAATCATCTATTTTATTATCCACCCAACTTTTAATAACAGTATATTAATTAAATAATATCATGAAGTTCATTTCATTGCATGTGGACATTGTTGCTATTTCTCTGATACAGTTTTTTGAGTATGGTAGCATGGAATTACTAGTGTCCTTGAAAAGCCTGCTTCTCTCAAGAAAAAGGAGGACCAAAGTATGGTTACTTTGGTCTTTCTTGGATAGAGGAAAAATATAACCATGGGAGGAGATACAAATTGTGGAGCAGAGACTGAAGAAAAGACCATACAGAGACTGCCCCTCCTGGGGATCAATCCCATATATAGTCACCAAACCCAGACACTATTGTGGATTTCAACAAGTGTTTATTGACAGGAGATTGACATAGCCATCTCCTGAGAGGCTCTTCCAGTACCTGACAAATAGCACATCTCAAATAGCACATGAGGTGGATGCTCTCACCCAACCATTGGACGGAGCACAGGGTCCCAAATGGAGGATCTAAAGAAATGGCTAGGACCCAAGGAGCTGAAGGTTTGCATACTCAACAATATGAACCACCCAATATTTCAAGAGCTCCCAGGGACTAAACCACCAACCAAAGAGTACAATGGAGGGACCCATGGCTCCAGCTGCATATGCAATAGAGGATGGCCTTATTGGAAATCAATGGGAGGAGAGGCCTTTGGTCCAGTGAAGGCTCAGTGCTCCAGTGTAAGGAAATGCAAGGACAGGGAAGCAGGAGTTAGTTGATTGGTGAGCAGGAGGATATGGGACAGGATTGGGGATTTTCAGAGGGGAAATCAGGAAAGGGGATAACTCCCAACATATAATGGCACAGAATTTACAGTAATATTTGAATTTTGAGAAAAAAGAACATAGTCAGAAAATACTACATTAAAGCAAGATCAAAAACAAGCTGAGCAAACTCTGCAACTCCATGTCTGATTTCAAAGTATTCTCTACATCTCCAATTCCTTTCTTCTCTTTTGACTTCAAAACATATCTTTCTCTTGGACATTTTTCCATTCCCTTTGGGTAGTGCCCTGGGCAGTTATACCACAGCTCTGGCATCTTCAACATCATGAGGAAATCCAAGTTTCTCATTTAGAATTTGACATAATGGTTCCTCTAGGTCTCCATGCACAGACATCCCTGATATAATCCTGCCCTTAACAGATGACTTTAGTCACAGAGAAAGATGCCAGAATACCTTTCTTCAGTCCTTGACTCTTACTGCCAGAACAACATGACTGAACCGGACAAGTTATGTTCCATGCTAGGGCAGTAACATGGCTCTCCTATAAAATTAAATCTTTACCAGTTTTCTGTTCTTTCTGTTTTGCTTTACTTTCTAAATTGTGATAATCTGAAATTCTATCAGTAGACAATGTTAGTGGCCTTATACTCCTTTTTACTAAATTTTCATTTAGCATCAGATTTTCCATTGGTATCTGAATGTACTTGGACACAGGAATTAGTAATGGTAGATTGTAGTACTATTTTCTCCTCAATCTGTAAATTGTGCACTTTCATTTCTCAGCTCTGTACTTTTCTTTATATAACTTCATATGTTTAAATACTAATGACAGCATGGCAGTGTCAATAAGAGGCAGTGTTGAGATTTTCTTTGCCAATGGAATAAATCTATAACCCTACACTTTAGCTTCAGGGTTGCTTTTTGAACTAGGTCAAAATGTAGCTCATCTGGGCATTTTCCCAGCCAGAGGATAGGTATCTGCCCGGCCGGGGAGGGCTTTGCCTGAGCATCGGCAGCAGACATCTTGATTCCGGGACTCTGCCAAGAGTATTCTGCACAGGTGAGGGTGTGGACTACAGAAGCTAACAGCTTCTATGACAGGCTGAAGCAACACAGCTTCTGGGAAAGGTCCAGTTTTGGGCCTTCAACTTCAGCCAGGAGGGAGGTCCAAACACCAGATATCTGTGCACCTTCCCTGTAAGAAGAGAGCTTGCCTGCAGAGAGTGCTCTGACCACTGAACTCAGAGGAGAGAGATAGTCTCCCAAGTCTGCTGATAGAGGCTAACAGAATCACGAGAGGAACAATCTCTAACCAGGGACAACTAAATCAACTAACTCCAGAGATTACCAGATGGTGAAAGGTAAACATAAGAATCTTACTAACAGAAACCAAGACCACTCACCATCATCAGAACCGAGGACTCCCACCTCGCCCAGTCCAGGGCACTCCAACACACCTGAAAAGCTAGACCCAGATTTAAAAGCATATCTCATGATGATGGTATACGGCATCAAGAAAAACTTTAATAACTCACTCAAAGAAATACAGGAAAACACTGCGAAAGAGGTGCAAACCCTTAAAAAAAAAAAAAAAAGTAAAACACAACCAAACAGATGATGGAATTGAATGAAACCATACTAGACATAAAAAGGAAAGTAGACAAAATAAAGAAAACGCAAATTGAGGCAACGCTGGAGATAGAAACCCTAGGAAAGAAATATGGAATCATAGATATGAGCATCAGCAACAGAATACAAGAGATGGAAGAGAGAATCTCAGGTGCAGAAGATTCCATAGAGAACATCGATTGGCACAAAAATCAAAGAAAATGGAAAATGAAAAAAGATCCTAACTCAAAACATCCAGGAAATCCAGGACACAATGAGAAGACCAAACTTTCAGATAATAGGAGTAGATGAGACTGAAGATTTTCAACTCAAAGGGCCAGCAAATATCTTCAACAAAAGTATAGAAGAAAACTTCCCAAACATAAAAAAAGGAGATGCCCATGAACATACAAGAAGCCTACAGAACTCCAAATAGACTGGACCAAAAAAGAAATTCCTCAAGACACATAATGATCAGAACAACAAATGCACTAAATAAAGATAGAATATTAAAAGCACTAAGGGAAAAAGATCAAGTAACATATAAAGGCAAGCCTATCAGAATTACACCAGATTTTTCACCACAGACTATGAAAGCCAGAAGACCCTAGACAGATGTTATACAGACACTAATAGAACACAAATGCCAACCAAGGCTACTAAACCCAGCCAAACTTTCAATTACCTTAGATGGAGAAAAAAAAAGTATTCCATGACAGATCCAAATTCACACATTATCTTTCCACGAATCCCACACTTCAAAGGATAATAACAGAAAAAAAAAAAAAAACCAATACAAGGACAGAGACCACGTCCTAGAAAAAGCAATAAGGTAATCCCACGACAAACCTAAAAGAAGACAGCCACAAGAACAGAATGCCAACTTTGACAATAAAAATAATAGGAAGCAACAATTACTTTTCCTTAATATCAATGGACTCAACTCCCCAATAAAAAGACATAGACTAACAGACTGGCCACACAAACAGGACCCAGCATTTTGCTGCTTACAGGAAACCCATCTCAGGGAAAAAGATAGACACTACCTCAGAATGAAAGGCTGGAAAACATTTTTTCAAGGAAATAGTCTGAAGAAACAATCTGGAGTAGCCATTGTAATATCTAATAAAATCGACTTCCAACCCAAAGTCATCAAAAAAAGACAAGGAGAGGCACTTCATACTCATCAACGGTAAAATCTTCCAAGAGGAACTCTCAATTCTGAATATCTATGCTCCAAATACAAGGACAGGCACATTCATTAAAGAAACTTTAGTAAAACTCAAAGCACACATTGCACCTCACACAATAATAGTGGGAGACTTCAACATACCACTTACACCAATGGACAGATCATGGAAACAGAAACTAAACAGGGACACAGTGAAACTAACAGAAGTGATGAAACAAATGGATCTAACAGATAACTATAGAACAATTTATCCTAAAACAAAAGGATACACCTTCTTCTCAGAACCTCATGGTACCTTCTCCAAAATTGACCACATAATTGGTTACAAAACAAGCCTCAACATATACAAAAATATTGAAACTGTCCCATGCATCCTATCAGATCACCATGGACTAAGGCTGATCTTCAATAACAAAATAAATAATAGAAATCCAACATTAACGTGCAAACTGAACAACACTCTTCTCAATGATACCTTGGTCAAGGAAGGAATAAAGAAAGACATTAAGGACTTTTTAGAGTTTATTGAAAATGAAGCCACAACATACCCAAACTTATGGAACACAATGAAAGCATTTCTAAGAGGAAATCTCATAGCTCTGAGTACCTCCAAAAAGAAACTAGAGAGAGCTCACATAAGCAGCTTGACAACACATCTAAAAGCTCTAGAACAAAAGGAAGCAAATTCACCCAAGAGGAGTAGAGAGCAGGAAATAATCAAACTCAGGGGTGAAATCAACCAAGTGGAAACAAGGAGATTATTCAAAGAATCAACCAAAGGAGGATCTGGTTCTTTGTGAAAATCATCAAGATAGATAAACCCTTAGCCAGACTCACTAGAGGGCACAGGGAAAGCATCCTAATTAACAAAACCAGAAATGAAAAGGGAGACATAACAACAGATCCTGAAGAAATCCAAAACACCATCAGATCCTTCTACAAAAGGCTATACTCAACAAAACTGGAGAACCTGAATGAAATGGACAAGTTTCTAGACAGATACCAGGTACCAATGTTAAATCAAAATGAGGTTAATGATCTAAACAGTCCTATATCCCCTAAAGAAATAGAAGCAGTCATTAATAGGCTCCCAAACAAAACATCCCAGGACCAGATGGGTTTAGTGGAGAGTTCTACCAGACCTTAAAAGAAGATCTAATCCCAGTTCTTCACAAACTATTCCACAAAATAGAAACAAAAGGTACTCTACCGAAGTCACTCTAAGAAGCCACAATTACTCTGATACCTAGACCACAAAAATACCCAACAAAGATAGAGAACTTCAGACCAATTTCCCTTATGAATATCGATGCAAAAATCCACAATAAAGTTCTCGCTAACCGAATCCAAGAACACATCAAAACAATCATCTATCCTGACCAAGTAGCTTTCATCCCAGGGATTCTGGGATGGTTCAATATAAGGAAATCCATGAAAGTAATCCAGTATATAAACAAACTCAAAGTCAAAAACCACATTATCATTTTGTTAGATGCAGAGAAAGCATTTGACAAAATCCAACACCCATTCATGATCAACGTGTTGGAAAGATCAGGAATTCAAGGCCCATACCTGAACATGATAAAAGCAATCTACAGCAAACCAGGAGCAAACATTAAAGTAAATTTTGAGAAGCTGGAAGCAATCACACTAAAATCAGGGACTAGACAAGGCTGCCCACTTTTTCCCTACCTATTCAACATTCTATTGAAGTCCTAGCCAGAGCAATTTGACAACAAAAGAACACCTCAGGGATACAAATTGGAAAGAAAGAAGTCAAAATATCACTTTTGCAGATCCTATGATAGTATATATAAGTGACCCTAAAAATTCCACCAGAGAACTCCCAATCCTTATAAACACCTTCAGTGAAGTAGCTGGATATAAAATTAACTCAAACAAGTCAATGGCCTTTCTCTACACAAAAGATAAACAGGCTGAGAAAGAAATTAGGGAAACAACACCCTTCTCAATAGTCACAAATAATATAAAATACCTTGGCGTGACTCTAACTAAGTAAGTAAAAGATCTATATGATAAGAACTTCAAGTCTCTAAAGAAAGAAATTAAAGATGATCTCAGAAGATGGAAAGATCTCCCATGCTCATGGATTGGCAGGATAAATATAGTAAAAATGGATATCTTGCCAAAAGCAATCTATACATTCAATGCAATCCTCATCAAAATTCCAACTCAATTCTTCAATGAATTAGAAAGGGCAATTTGCAAATTCATCTGGAATAACAAAAAACCTAGGATAGCATAAACTCTTCTCAAGGATAAAAGAACCTCTTGTGGCATCACCATGCCTGACCTAAAGCTGTACTACAGAGCAATTGTGATAAAAACTGCATGTTACTGGTATAGAGACAGACAAGTAGACCAATGGAATAGAATTGAAGACCAAGAAATGAACCCACACACCTATGGTCACTTGATCTTTGACAAGGCAGCCAAAACCATCCAGTGGAAAAAAGACAACATTTTCAACAAATGGTGCTGGCACAACTGGAGGTAATCATGGAGAAGATTGTGAATTGATCCATTCCTATCTCCTTGTACTAAGGTCAAATCTAAGTGGATTATGGAACTCCATATAAAACCAGAGATACTGAAATTTATAGAGGAGAAAGTAGGGAAATCCTCGAAGATATGGGTAGAGGGGAAAAATTCCTGAATAGAACTGCAATGGCTAGTGCTGTAAGACTGAGAATCCATAAATGGGACCTTATAAAATTGCAAAGCTTCTGCAAGGCAAAAGACACCACCAACAGATTGGGAAAGGACCTTTACCTATCCTAAATCAGATTGGGGACTAATATCCAATATATATAAAGAACTCAAGAAGGTAGACTCCAGAAAATCAAATAATCCAATTAAAAAATGGGGCTCAGAGCTAAACAAAGAATTCTTACCTGAGGAATACTGAATGCCTGAGAAGCACCTGAAAAAATGTTCAACATCCTTAATCATCAGGGAAATACAAATCAAAATAACCCTGAGATTCTACTTCACACCAGTCAGAATGGATAAGATCAAAAATTCAGGTGAGAGCAGATGCTGGCGAGGATGTGGAGAAAGAGGAACACTCCTCCATTGTTGGTGGGATTGCAAGCTTGTACACCCACGCTGGAAACCAGTCTGGTAGTTCCTCAGAAAATTGGACATAGTACTATCGGAGGATCCTGCAATACTTCTTCTGGGCATATATCCAGAAGATATTCCCACTGGTAAGAAGAACACATGCTCCACTATGTTCATAGCAGCCTTATTTATAATAGCCAGAAGCTGGAAAGAACCCAGATGCTCATCAACAGAGGAATGGATACAGAAAATGTGATACAGTTACACAATGGAGTACAGCTCATCTATTAAAAAGAATGATTTTATGAAATTCCTAGCCAAATGGATGGACCTGGAGGGCATCATCCTGAGTGAGGTAACCCAATCACAAAAGAACTCTCACAATATGTACTCTCTGATAAGTGGAAATTAGCCCAGAAACATAGAATACCGAAGATATAAGATACAATTTGCTAAACGCATGAAACTCAAGAAGAACAAAGACCAAAGAGTGGACACTTTGCCCCTTCTTAGAATTGGGAACAAAACACCCATGGAAGAAGTTACAGAGACAAAGTTTGGAGCTGCGACAAAAGGATGTATCATCTAGAGACTGCCTTATCTAGGAATCCACCCCATTATCAGATTCCAAATGCTGACACCACTGCATACACTAGCAAGATTTTACTGAAAGGACCCAGATATAGCTGTCTCTTGTGAGACTAGGCAGGGGCCTAGCAAACACATAAGTGGATGCTACAGTCAGCTATTGGATGGATCACAGGGCCATCAATGGAGGAGCTAGAGAAAGTACCCAAGGAGCTGAAGGGAACTGCAATCATATAGGTGGAACAACAATCTTAACTAACCAATATGCCCGCCCCCCCCCCCGAGCTTGTGTCTCTAGCTGCATATGAATCAGAAGATGGCCTAGTCCTCCATCAGTGGAAAGAGAGGCCCATTGGTCATGCAAACTTTATATGCCTCAGTACAGGGGAAAGCCAGGGCCAAGAAGTGGGTGTGGGTGGGTAGGGGAGTGGGTGGAGGAGCGTGTGGGAGACTATTGGGATAGCATCGGAAATGTAAATGAAATAAATACCCCATAAAAAAAATGTAGCATCATTCTTTTCCAAGATAACTAAAGAGCAATCTCTGGAAAACACTAATATTCATATCCTCTGTCCAATGGAGGAGGATTGCAAAGATCAAATTACACTCAGCAAGACTTTTTTCCACATTCTTCCATGGTTGGCTCATTAAGCAACACTTTACAGGTTTAACTGCTTTTCTAAAAAAAAAAAAAGTCACAAAATCAATAGTCCAATAAACACAAAAACAAAGGAATAAGCCTTTCTTTAATTTCAACTTCTGTCTTCCTTATGTTTAGTGGATGTGAAGAACCACAATGACCATAAAAAGTATTATGAAGGAAAACTTTCAATTTCATAGATCTTGTCCATTTCAGCATAGTGGGAAGCATTGCAGTGTGCAGGCAGAAACGGTCTTGGACAAGGAACTTGAGAGTTCTACATTTTTGTCCACAAGAAACAGAAGTGAAGAACCTGAGCAAAATTGAGCTTCTTAGAGTTCTAAACCACCCTTGCATAGGGACACACTAACTCTACCAAGTCCACAGCTACTCCAACAATGCTACTCAATATGCCCAGGCATTCACACATAAGAGTCTATGGTGCCCGTTTCTACTAAAAGCACAAAAATCTTGCTATTTATTTATATTTTTATTTAATTTGATAACTTCTAGAAGAAAAGTCAGGTTTCCTAAATAATGTGATTTCTTCTGGACAAGTCATATTCTGGGATGGCCCCACCTCAAAATTACTAAGGCAACACAAAATGATCTTGATTGAGAATTGTATTAAACTTTGTCAGGAAAAGTTTATCTGAGTGCAGAGGTGATTTGATGTTTTTGTAAGATTTTGCTAAGTTACCTTCCTAGAAAAAGCAACAATATTTTGTCAGTGAGTTAAATTTAACCTTACCTTCTTCATGCATAGGAACAGAAAGAATAGAAGGAACTTGAACATGTCCAATAGAGAAAAGGCAACATGGATCAAGGGCCTCAACATAAAACCAAATCCACTGAATCTAATAGAAGAGAAAGTGAGAAAGAGCCTTGAAGTCATTGGCACAGGGGAAATTTACCAAACAGAACTCCAATTGCTCATGTTCTAAGATCAAGAATTGATAAATGGAATCTTATGAAACTGTAAAGCAAAGGGCATAGTCAATAAGACAAATCAGCAACCTACAGATTGGGAAAAATCTTCACTAACCCCGAATCTGATAGAGGGCTAATATATTAAATATATAAAGAACTCAAGATGTTAATCACTAAAAGACAAACAACCCAATGAAAAAAATGGGATATAGAACTAAACCAAGAATTCACAACTAGAAATCTCAAATGCCTGAGAAATACCTAAAGAAATGTTCAAAGTCCTTAGTGATCAGAGAAATGCAAATCAACACAACCCTGAGATTTCAGTTTATACCAACCACAATGGCTAAGATCAAAACCTCAGGTGACAACACATGTCGAAGAGGATGTGGAAAATGAAGAACACTCCTCCATTGCTGGTGTGATGACAAACTGACACAATCAATCTGAAGAACAATATGCTCCTCAGAAAATTGAAAATAGATCTACCTGAAGACCCAGCAATACCAATCTTGGGAATATACCCAAAAGATATACCACAATGCCACAGGGTCAAGTGTTCCACTATGTTCATAGTAGCCTTATTTGTGATAGCCAGAAGTTCAAAACAACTTACATGTCCCACAACAGAAGAACGGATACAGAAAATGTAGTTCACTTACACAATGGACTACTGCTCACCTGTGAAGAATGAGGACATCCTGAGTTTACAGGCAAATGGATGGATCTAGAAAATATCATCCTGAGTGAGGTAACTCAGAACCAAAAGGACATGCATGGTATGTACTCACTAATAAATGAATAGTAGCCCAAAAAGTGCAGAATACCCAAGATACAGGACACAGAACTCAAAAAGTTCAACAAGCTGAAGTGCCCAAGTAAGGATTCCTCAGCCTCACTTGGGAGAGAGAAGAAAACAATGACAAGTGGGGTGAGAGGGAGAGACCTAGGAGGGAAAGTGGAGGGGAGCATGGAGAGCAGATTCTGATGAAAAAGGACTGAAGGCCTGAGGGCCAGCAGAAAGAATGGAAACAGGCAACCTTGGGAGGTAGGAGGTTGGGGAAACCCTCCAGAATGCACCAGAGACCTAGGAGCTCTCAGAACTCAAAGAGAGGGACCTTAGATGAAATGCCAGGAAGTAGGGACAGGGAACTGATAAAGCCCACCTCTGCAGGAAGACTGGGAAATTTCTAAATTGAAGCAAGATTTGTAATTCTGAGAGTTGGGGATAAAATATCTATGGAAAGGAGTGACACAGAGTTTTTAAAAGTGGTTTGTCCTTAGTATTTAAAAGACAATAATAATTTTTTTTCAGGCAGATGTTACCACACACATTTTATTGATGCTGTTTCCTCATAAATTTGCATAAAGCAATCATTGCCACAAAAAATGAGATGCAGTCAACAAAGAAACTGTTTGTTCTTAAGGTCTGAAAATATGTTCCTAGTGAGGAAGGATTGTTTTTTCTTGTACTTCACTAAAAATACTGCCAACATTTAAAAATACTAAATAAATATATCAATAACATTTTCCCATGAAATCACCCCAATGCTTCTCTAATTGGTATGTTATGGCTCTCTCTGTCTCTCTCTCTCTCTGTCTCTCTCTCTCTGTCTCTCTCCCTGTCTCTCTCCCTGTCTCTCTTTCTGTCTCTCTGTCTCTCTCTCTGTCTCTCTCTCTGTCTCTCTCCCTGTCTCTCTCTCTGAAAAGACAATAATAATTGTCATTAGCTTCATTTGTTATGCAAATGTTTCTTATGTAAAAAACATCACTTTTAGGTCTTAATAATTAAGGTAACTTGTTTGTGAAGAAGTCAAGTACACATATTTCAGTGGAGCTTAAATCCTGTACTGCCAGTGGTTGCCTGCTGCAACAACTGTTTTATAGTTCTCCATTGACAAATAAATTGATTGCCTGAGGCTGTTGTATTATCTCTATTGTTTGAGAGGCCTGAGGTAGGTTCATTATACAGTATCCCTGGTTTGATAAGGTTCCTGTATTATTACGGTTTACAGTAGCACCAGATAAAGCAGTGCCATTTTTATGATAGATAGTTTGGAAATCTTAATTACAGTAAGACCCTTTCAGACAAGGAAGATACAGTTAGATTTCTGCTCTGAGAGGGAAAGGAGCATTGAAATTTATGGCACCTCTTACCATTCTGGGACATTGTTTTCTGATATGTCCAGACTTGTTACTTGAATAATTTTGTGAGCCAAGCCTAATTAATTTTTTTCTGTCCTTGACGACTAAGATTTCGGATAGTGTTCTGGTCTTGAGAGGTTGTTGTAATGGATATTCCTTGAAAATATGAAGTAGTAAACACATGCTTTAAATACATTTCCAGATTTTTAAATTGTCTTTAGAAGAGATTGACAAGTGGGTGTAGCATTCTCAAAGGCCAGATGTTTTACAACAGTATCTTTTGCTTCAGAGCCTCTATCAGCTGAGCAAGAGTCCTCAAATATTTTTTTTACTTTCTGTATTATATTAGCAAGGCTTTTGGTATTTGTATCACTACTGGGCAAGAATCTCCATGCTTCTAGAGTTGAGGCTGCTAATTTTTTATTAAATAATTTTTTTACACTCCATATTTTATCCCCCACCTCCCTCAGACTGTTCCATATCCCATAACTCCTTCCCACTCTCCTGTGTCCACGTGGATGTCCCCACCTCCCACCCCACCTAACCTCTAAACTCCCTGGGGCATCCAGTCTCTTGAGGGATGAGTGCATCATCTTTGAATGAACACAGACCCTGCAGTCCTCTACGGTATGTGTGTTGAGGGCCACATATCAGCTGGTATATGCTGCCTGTTTGGTGGTTCAGTGTTTGAGAAATCTTGGGGGTCCAGATTAATTGAGACTGTGGGTCCTCCTGCAGGATCACCATTTTCCTCAGCTTCTTTCAGCCTTCCCTAATTAAACAAGAGGTCAGCAGCTTCTGTCCATTGGTTGGGTGCAAATATCTGTATCTGACTCTTTCAGCTGCTTGTTGTTCCAGAGTGCGTTCATGCTAGGCCCCTTTTTGTGGGCACTTCATAGTCTCAGAAATACTGTGAGGCCTTGGGACCTTCCCTTGAGCTGGATCCCCCTTTGGGCCTGTCACTGAACCTTCTTTTCCCCAGGATCCTCTCCATTTCTATCCCTGTAATTCTTTCATAAAGGAACAATTATGGGTCAGAATTGTGACTGTGGGTTGGAAACACACTCTCTCACTTGATTGTTCTTCCTAGAGAGGTAGGCTCTATAAATCCCCTCTCCCTACTGCTGGGCATTTCACCTAAGAGTCTCTTACCTCCCAGGTTGATATTTACTGTTTTTATTTACCACTAACTTCTTCTGAGTTACTTTTCTCAGATATTTAGGTTGAAGAATAAACTTTGTTCTTAGATTCTATTTGAGACAGTACTAAAGGATTCCCCAAACAATGAGGTGAATCTACTGTCTTCTACACACATATGTTTTTTGTTTGTTTGTTTTGGGTTTTTTGGGGGGTTGTTTGTTTGTTTGTTTGTTTTTATCACCCAATGCCTTCCTAATCACAGTCCAAATAGCAAACACTGTAAGGGGCAAGCCTAATCCTCTACTCTCTGTAATCAAATTGTTAATATCTAACCCTGTTTTCTCCCATGGGTCCATATCTAAAGTTCTTTTCTCCAGAAACCAAGGACTGACCATTTGTAAAAACTGAAGTCAGTCAGTCAGCTGGCTAGTGCTAATCTTAATGACTATATTCTTTAAGAGTATGCTTAATAACATCTGTAAAGAACTCTCTGTGGAACAACATTATGAACTAACCAATACCCCGGAGCTCTTGACTCTAGCTGCATATATATCAAAAGATGGCCTAGTCGGCCATCACTGGAAAGAGAGGCCCATTGGACTTGCAAACTTTATATGCCCCAGTACAGGGGAACACCAGGGCCAAAAAGGGGGAGTGGGTGGGCAGGGGAGTGGGGGTGGGTGGATATGGGGGACTTTTGGTATAGCATTGGAAATGTAAATGAGTTAAATACCTAATAAAAAATGGAAAAAAAAAAAAAAAAAGAACTCTCTGTCTGCAGAATAACTTTATCCCATCGTAAGTGATAACACAAAATGCACACAACCCAAAGCTGATGGCTCCTGATCAAAGGTTGATGCTGAAAGCTCCCAACAGAACTGCTGGGAGAATTGACTGTTGACAGCAGGTAATTAAAGCCAATTAAAGCTGATGGCTCCTGACCTACCTTGAGCACTGACTGTATTCTATCAAGCAAACCAGGTGTTGATGGCTCCTACTATTGGCCTCTGCTGATGTCAGCAGGCAATTTCAAGACAGAACTAATGGCTTCTGGTGTAAATCAGGTGCTGATGGTACCAAATATCAGCTTCAGCTGATGGCAGTAGGCAATATCGACTCCTAATTATCACCCTCCATAAACAAGCACTCCCTGGCCAATGGTTTTGCAAGGTCCAGGTGAGAGTCCTATCTGTGTAGATATACATTATTCAAAGATCCTCTTCCAGGGTGACATTTTAGGTTCTGCAAGCCTCCCAAACTAGAGAAGGTAGAGACAGGGTACAGAGTAGTACTCTAGTGTGGCTTTAAATCTGAGGGTCTCTGGACATTCTAGCTTTCCAAATATACTGAAATGCTGATGATAACTTCTAAAATGTCCTAAAATTTTTCTTGCTCTTTCTGAGGGTGAAAGAGCAAGAAAGAGCTGGTTTAGGAGATTGACATCTATTGCCTGGCAATTAGAGATTAAGTAATGTGGCCTTTGATCTATCTCAACATGAACTGCTCATCCCTAACTTTCACTCTCCAAGTTGGATGTCTCAGGAAGAAAAAGGGATACTGATGAAATTTATCTAAAAATCCGGAAAAACATAAAGGTCCTAAGTGTCCAAGTGAAAATTTTTTCTTCCTTCTCCTCCTCTTTGTCTAAGAAGTGTTCTATCCAAAAAAAATCTCCTCATCTCAGTTCCTCTGCCATGTCTCTTGGTACTCAGCACGTATACATCTTTCAAGGTACATGATCTCATGGTAAAAACTTAATCACAAGTTCACACATAAAATCAAACCATAACACAGAAGTGGATGCTCACAGTCAGCTAATGGATGGATCATAGGGCTCCCAATGGAGGAGCTAGAGAAAGTAGCCAAGGAGCTAAAGGGATCTGCAACCCTATAGGTGGAACAACATTATGAACTAACCAGTACCCCGGAGCTCTTGACTCTAGCCGCATATATATCAAAGGATGGCCTAGTCGGCCATCACTGGAAAGAGAGGCCCATTGGACTTGCAAACTTTATATGCCCCAGTACAGGGGAACACCAGGGCCAAAAAGGGGGAGTGGGTGGGCAGGGGTGTGGGGGTGGGTGGATATGGGGGACTTTTGGTATAGAATTGGAAATGTGAATGAGCTAAATACCTAATAAAAAATGGAAAAAAAAATCAAACCATAAATTGAAATACACGTTTACAGCAGAAAATATTTACATATGTATCCTTTAAAAGTAACTATCTGCCTAAACATTCATCACCTGTCACAGCTCCATAGGTTCCTTGAAAAGTTTAAAAGCATAACTAAGTTATTAGTGATGTTTTGTATAAATAAATTCATTCAATATTTTATCTTCTGTCCTATCACCTATAATAAATCATAGTTGCCCTCTTATACCTTTGCTTAATTGTTTTACAACCTCTTGGAACAGGCTATGAGTATTAGAAAGTCTGGTTACTATCTAGAAGCAATAAACTGGTGACAAATGAGAGTTTGGCAGAATTCTCAGTGCAGTTATGACCGTCATAAAAGGACCTAATAGGAGTTCAACTATTAAAAAAAAAGCTTTATAAACACGAAAATAAATTTAGGGATTCTTATAGGATCATCATTAAGAATTAAGAAGCCATCCATTTGTCTCTATAGCATTAGACATACATCTTTCTGGATCTGCAGAGATCTGCTCAAAGAAGTGGGAAAATACCTACTGATTGTTATTTGTGTTCAAAAATAAAAGGAAAAGCATATTTACAGCAGGAGTCTTTCCTAAAAGACTTATTCCTATTCCTTGCCTATTGGAGCTTTGTTATAGATATAATCTAAAGCAAAGTCATTTCAGGAAGATCACCTATTACTTATTAGCTTGGCCTATGATAGCTCCTGACCATACTTAAAGTTGGGGATGAGAGATATGGGCTGAGAGGGTGGATACTGAACTAGGTTGGGGGCTTTGGAGAATATGATAAATGCACTGAATTTCTAATAAGTGTAAATATATTATCATTATTAAGATTTTCAAGGAAAAATTTTTATGGTGGGGAGGAGGACTTGCTCAGCAATTAAGGGTGTGATTTTTCCAGAGAATCTAAGTTTGATTCTCAGAAATATAAGTAGGCAGCTCACAAACATCCAAACCTTGAGAATCTAATACAAGTATTGGACTCAATACATACAAACATGATAGGCTAATATAGTCATACATAAATACCCACAAAAAGAAAGAGAAAGGGTAATTATAATAATATCAGTATAATGTCAAGCAATAGATATGTTAAAACATAAAAAGCAAGGTCAACAAGATGGCAACTTGGCAGTAGGAAAATTGCTTATTGTACCTACCTGAGTATATCTATGAAATTAATTATAATGATACATTGTGAATACATGCCTGTATTTGGAATTAACTGAAAGTTTTACTTGAATGATTAATAAAGTTCTTTGATATCACAATCTGAAATGACAAATATTAATTTTAAATGAAAGAGGATAGATAAAAATATAAATGAAATAATATAGTCCAAAGGAAAAGAATTGATAATTAGGATGTTTAATTTCAGAAATAAGATCAATGATATTTTCTCATGTATAAATATTATATATTCAAATAAATACATATAAACATTTAAGGATACATATGATTTTTGAGGATTCCATACATGTGAGGAATTAAGTAATAATCACTAGTAATAGAGCAGAGGAACTCAAAATCTACAGTCATGGAACAATGATCAAAGGCAATGAAGGAGCTAGAGAAAGTACCCAAGGAGCTAAAGGGGTCTGCAACCCTATAGGAGGAACAACAATATGAACTAACCAGTACCCCCCAGAGCTGTGTCTCTAGTTGCATAAGTAGCAGAGGATGGCCTAGTCGGCCATCAATGGGACGAGAGGCCCTCGGTCTTGCGAAGATTATATGTCTCAGTATAGGGGACTGCTAGGGCCAGGAAGCAGGAGTGGGTGGGTTGAGGAGCAGGGCAGGAGGGAGTGTGGGGGAGTGTAAGGGGCTTTGGGGATAGCATTTGAAATGTAAATGAAGAAAATATCTAATAAAAAAACAGATTTGCTCAATCTTTTTTGCAAACCAAATTTTTAAAGTTCATGCTTTTAGTAAATATATTTTGAAAATGAAAACTATATCATTTGTTTCTTAAGATTCTAAAATGATTGTATCATTTTCCTCTTCCATTCTTTATGCAAATTCTTATGCACTTCCTTTCTCATTTTAATTTCAGGGACTCAACTTGAATTAATTGCCCAGCAGGACTTAAACTTACACAACAGACACACACACACACACACAAACACACACACACACACACACACACATACACACATACACACAATTGCTGGTAACTAATGAATGCTGTGAAACATGTTACCCTAGGTGTAATATTCTTCCATAGGAAAGATTATAATTTTCCCCAGTAAGGATTTATATAAAATTAATCTATATCTGTCTTATTACTTCCAGAATATTAATACTTTAGCTGGATGCATACATCCACCACTATAAGATGAATGGTAAAATAATCCATACAGTGCTGACAATAAGGACCATCAGTCAATACCACAGTGAGAATTTGCCAAACAAATGTATGCAACAACACCTGCAGTACATGCTATGAGCTGCTTTTGTTTGTATTTTTAAATTTGATCGACTCTACCTCTGAAGATTATGTCTTCCTTTGAATACACACAGATAAAAGGGGATCTCACAAAAAAAAAAGACATTAGTGCCAATGAAAAGTGCAAATGGAATGAAAGATGGTCAGTGGTTACAACAGGGTAGACACCAAGGAAGAACTTTTGTAGTTAATTCAAACAAAAATAAGGCCATGAAATATTTGTGTTTGCATTCAAAATCAGTCAGTGTTTTTGTACTGAAAAACTGCATTGTTGAAATTCAAAGAAAGGATGAGATCAATTATAAAGCCATTCCAGAATCACAACAGAATTAAGAATGGAGCCATATTCACTGCTAATATACATGAGGGAAGACATGGTAGAAAGAATCCAGAATGGCATTATATACATGAGAAATGTTCTAGAAAATGAGTTTGTCATTTACTATGTAAAATTGCTTGCAATGGTGCATAGCTCCAGTAAAATAGCAAAGTACATTAAAAACAAAATTGCCTTGAACTGAATTCTGATGATACATCAATTTTATCAAACTATGAAGAGTAAAATTGAATAGATATTTGATGAAATTAATTTCGATGTATATGTTCAAACCCATATTTTACTTGCTATAAAGGAAAATAATTCTCTCTCATAAACCCATAGAGAAAATTTTGAATTTGACTGGGAAAGATTCAAGATACATCAACCAAAGGATTGAACATATTGGCCAATAGTATGACTTATGCATTTCAGAATCCTAATGATGGACCTGGGAATCTGATCTTGATCTTTGCACACACATTGAGGATGACAACATTTGTTTGAACAGTTTTACCTTCACTTGCAAATGTGGGCTACTACAAAAGTATGTCCACACATGCAAATAATGGATGTGATAAGAAATGTGAAAAGACTGTACTATGAATGTGAGTATAAAATAAGCCACCTTTCTCTTAAAAGTATTCCACACTCATAAGGAACACACTATACAACAAATATGCTTAATACATTATAATAAAAGTGACTGAATTTTGACATTAACTTAGCTTAGTTTTTCTGATTTTATGCAAGTTCATTGTTTTTCATAGGAATCAATCCTCTTATTTATAATGACTAAACCGGACTAGTTTTTCACATATCAGCAAGTACAGACTTTGCAACGAATGGTTTGTTGCTGTACAAAATAAAGAGAAACACACATACACATTGATACCTGAACTGCTGAGAGGGAGGGCATCAGAAAAGTTCATTTATATGGAGCATTAATTATAATGAAATATAAGAGGCCCTGCCCAACAACCAAAGTTGCCCCATCTACTCAGCACATGAAAATGTACTATGATTTCAATTGAGTCAAAATATGATTCCCTAAAAATTTAAAAATAACATTAAATATTTATCCAAATAACAAATTTTATACACTTACATTTGATGTTTTTAAAATTCAAAATAAATTGTCAAACAAATTAACCATTAAGTTTTAATATATATCTAAACATTTTTCAACTCTACTGTCTTTGATTTAATGCCTTAATACCACAAAAGATTTTACCAAGCACAGAGTATTATCTCATAGAGCGTAATTCACCTTTATACTTTATTTGTTTTTTTATTGTTATTTTGACAATATAATTTTAGAGATTCTAAAATTTTTCAGGTATTTCTTTGGAACATTGTCTGCTTGTTGATTTCTAACACATGTCTTCATGTATTCACAGGAATTTATAAGTTATTGTTCTATTTCCATGCCATACTAACTACTCCATACAGATATTAGAAAGTATTCTTGGGAAAGGAAAGTCAGACTTGGATAAAAACAATGTATTTACTTTATTAAGAAACATACATGAATATTTCTGTCCAACTCAGCAATACCTGTCTGACACAATCCATTAACCTGGATTATTTAATTAAAGCTAAGAAACAGCACCAAGATAAAACTCTCATAGTCACTAAGACTTGGTAGACACATATATAAAATAAGAATACATACTACAAACCAATGGAGTAAATGTGGAAACACCAGAAAGCTGTGTGAAAATAAAAAGTAAATTATCAACAACCACTTATAAGCCGGGCGGCGGTGGCACATGCCTTCAATTCCAGCACTTGGCAGAGGCAGAGGCAGAGGCAGAGGCAGAGGCAGAGAGGCAGAAGCAGAGAGGCAGAGGCAGAGAGACAGAAGCAGAGAGGCAGAGGCAGAGAGGCAGAGTGGGAGGGCAGAGGGGCAGGGGGGCAGAGGGGGAGAGAGGGAGAGGGGGAGAGGGGCAGAGGGGCAGAGGGGCAGAGGGGCAGAGGGGCAGAGGGGCAGAGGGGCAGAAGGGCAGAGGGGCAGAGGGGCAGAGGGGCAGAGGGGCAGAGAGGCAGAGGCAGAGGCAGAGGCAGGCAGATATCTGAGTTTGAGGCCAGCCTGGTCTACAGAGTGAGTTCCTGGACATCCAGAGTTCCTCAGAGAAACGCTGTCTTGAAAAACAAACAAACAAACACCTCAGACAACCACTTATAATAAAAGTGAGATAGATGAAATATCTTAGGAGAGCAGAAGTATTCACAACTTCTAATTGTGACACTGTTAAAACTGGAAACAGATGCATGTAACACACATAGCCTCTTTCTTCACTGAAAAATCCCAACGAACACAAAGAACTTACTGCATTTCATGACAACGTCTAATACTGCAGGTGAGTACCTCCAAATCACCAAAAACAACAAGGTAAGGCTTAGAATAAATCATCCTTCCTTGAAATCATAACACTTTAATATATTCAGATATTGCGGCATAATAAGAATAGCCAATAAGAGGTTATTGTTAATTATAAAATGAGAAAACTAAAGTGAATACAGTCAAAGTTTCTATTTACTCCTGCCTACCTCCCCCACCCTCAGTGAGGAAAATAATCCAAGAAGAAAATAAAACTGATGAAAAAATTTTAGAAACTCTAAGAGTGAATTTGTCAAAAAAAATAAGTAAGTTTAAATGATTTTACCCTCAAAGTCATAAGAATTCTGAACTAAAAATATAAATAATTTTACTTACTGTATGTAATTATCCAAATATTGATATGGTACAGCTGAATTTGGCATTTTCTTCCCAGTGTAGAAAGTATGAAGAGGGAAAAATGCACCAATCAGAACATCTCCTTCATGATGAAATTCTTCAGTAATTATGTAATAACATCTACTGATATTAAACATAATAGCAGAGAAAAATTTTGGAACTTGCAAGAGCCAGAAGATTAAAATCCAGGAGGACATCATATTATTACATGGATCTGCTTGATGCAGAAAAAACTGTGTCCAGTACATGTATGCTTGGTTCTTATTTTTGTGACCATGATTTGTATTTGTTGATGACTCAGTCTGTCACACTAATTATTCCAAGGGATTGAGAATCCAATTGGGAATTTTAAAACTATCCTTCCCATGGACTCTGCTTCTGAAGCCCTCTATTCAAGTGAAAAACAAGTTAGGAAATATGTTTCTTCATATTCTTCACTACCCAAAGGCCCTATGACTTCAGCAAAGACTACAAACAGCAAGAGCTCAAGTTTGATCTTCTCTTGGGATGAATTGGCTAACCATGTGAAACAAGAAACTTTTAATATGAAAAACAATTTAGGCTGATGTAACCCTACAGGTTACATCAGAGGAGGCAAACTAAGTGGAAAAGGAAAAGGCTAAAAAGAAAGCACTGAAGGACTGACCACTCAAAATTTATATATTGCAGCGCTTTAGTTGGCAATTAACAAGTGTGAGTTATAGGAAACAACTACCAATCAAGTTTATACAATATACATTAGAGTACATTATACCAACATTTCCTGCTTTTATTCCAAGAAAGAGACTTTATTTCTAATATCTGTAAGCTTTATACAATAAGAACACTTAAGAGAATTTTCAGGGTAAGGATTGTTATTACAATGTCTAGTTCATTTGTATTTACAACTTTTAATAAATTACTTCTATTCTATCTTATTTAGTCCAAAGTTCTCTAAAGGTTTTATGCCAAAAAAGCACAAGGAAGAGTGCATTTAAATTGATACTTAAAAGACAACCTAAGGAAATGTTTGGTTTGGGGTTTGTGACTAAGATAAAATTATCAGAACGTTGCTAAGTAATGTTAAGCTCTGGAATTAGGAATCACTATCATCAATGTACTTTTCATACCCATCAAATATCTGAGAGAGAAACATTTCACCTGAGTAAACAAGATATACATACTAAGAAGCTTCTGTTTTAAATAAAAAGACAAATACATACTGGTTCCTGGGAAAGTCACCAAAAGTGTATCCGTGTCAGTGGAGACATCCATTTTGGCAATGATGCCCAGAAGTTCTGACAATGAAGCAGAAATTTGAAGGAATCTCTTACCTTGTCTAGGAAATGTGGGGTAATTGCCTATCTAGTATCTTCCTTGTAAACAGTTTGGACTCTACTGATGTCAGTAAAGTTAAAGGGTACTTTATCGCCTAGTGGCCAGTTTTAACATACTTCTAGCAAACTTAATGTGAAGACTGATTTTTGCCCATCATCTTCTTTGGAAGAGATTGAGAGTTTTGCCTTCCTTAATGTGACTCTCTATCACAAAAAGCATTTTCATTAAAATACCTTAAATGCCACATTCTCAATATCTATGAAGTTTGTGAGAAATACGTATCTGTCTAAAGTCTATCGAAATAGAAAAACTGTGCTTGTTTCTTTTAGGTCATTCTAAGCTTAAACTTCAAAACATATACAGCAGACGGAGTTAGTCTTATTCTCATAATTAAGTGCATCAATTCTAAGCATAGCAACAATAATAATTCTGAATGCACTAAAGGATTTGATTGTTTATAAGGTGAGGGACTTCCAACGTGAATATCGTAATTATTACTAACAATTTATAAGAGTAGCTTTTTTAAGTGTATATATTTAAAATAAGGATTTTAAATTCAAGATACTTTATTATCAAATTAAACATTGAATCATTGGCATAGTCCATAATGAGACATGCCACTTAACTGAACATGAAAAAAAGGCACAATAAAGAAATAAAAATAATCACTACATGAGTTAAAGGGGAAAGGGTATTTTTAATTTGCAAAAACGGTCTTCCAGGAGAAGTTCTAGTAACCAGCATTGACTTTAACATGGCAATCGATACCAGTCCTATATTAATAGAAGGGGTACAAGTTCCTCTTCCCAGAGTTGAGAGAATTACTCCCTTTTTAGCAAGCAGCACCCTTCTTTTTCTTTTAATTATATTTTTATTAGATATTTTCTTTATTTGCATTCCAAATGCTATCCCAAGAGTTCCCTATACCCTCTCCCAGCCCTGATCCACTACCCACCCACTCCCACTTCTTGGCCCCGGCATTCCCCTATACTGGGGTATATGAAGTTTGCAAGACCAAGGGGCCGACTAGGCCATCTTCTGCTAGATATGCAGCTAGATACACCAGCTCTGGGGGTACTGGTTAGTTCATATTGTTGTTCCACCTATAGGGTTGCAGACCCCTTCAGCTGTTGGCTACTTTCTCGAGCTCCTCCATTGGGGGCCCTGTGTTCCATCCTATAGATGACTGTGAGCATCCACTTCTGTGTTTGCCAGGCACTGACATAGCCTCACACAAAACAGCTATGTCAGGGTCCTTTCAGCAAAATCTTTCTGGAATACACAATAGTGTCTGGGTTTGGTGGCTGATTATGGGATGGATCCCTGGGTGGGGTAGTCTCTGGCTGGTCGATCCTTTCCTCTTAGCTCCAAAATTTGTCTATGTAACTCCTTCCATGGGTATTTTGTTCCCTATTCTAAGGAGTGTGGAGAGCAGGGAGAGCAGTGCTGCGAGCAATCACGTGCCTGCCGTGAGCAATCGCCATTATAAGAGGGTGCTGGCTTCCACTGCGCCTAACTAGTAAATAAGCCTTATGCGCAAGTGCAAGAGTGAACTCACGCCTAGTCACTGCCTATCTTGTGGCTTAGTAATGGGGTGATGGGCTAGCAACGAATCACGAGCTGTCATGCCACATCAGGTGCTGAAAAGTCACGCTGCGGGCTATATAAGCAGCTCCATTTTCCCAGTTCAGGGTCTTCCCTCCTGATAAGTAAGCAATAAAAGCTTTGCCCCAGAAGATTCCGGTTGTCCTGAGTGTGTTCTGGCCGGCAGGGACAAAAGCTCGGGATAAAGGAGGAATGAAGTATTCAAACATTGGTCTTCCTTCTTGATTTTCTTGTGTTTAGCAAATTGTATCTTGGGTATTTATTCTAAGATTCTGGGCTAATATCCACTTATCAGTGAGTGCATATCAAATTACTTCTTTTCTGTTGGGTTACCTCACTCAGGATGATATCCTCCACATCCATCCATTTGCCAAAGTATTTCAAAAATTCATTGTTATTAATAGCTGAGTAGTATTCCATTGTGTAATTGTACCACATTTTCTATACCCATTCCTCTGTTGAGGGACATCTGGGTTCTTTCCAGCTTCTGCTTATTATAAATAAGGCTTCTAAGAACATAGTGGAACATGTGTTCTTATTACCAGTTGGAACATCTTCTGGGTATATGTCCAGGAGAGGTATTGCTGGATCTTCCACTAGGACTATGTCCAATTTTCTGAGGAACCTCCAGACAGACTTCCAGAGTGGTTGTACAAGCTTGCAATCCTACCAGCAATGAAGGAGTGTTCCTCTTTCTCCACATCCTCACCAGCATCTGCTGTCACCTGAATTTTTGATCTTAGCCATTCTGGCTGGTATGAGGTTGTTTTGATTTGCATTTCCCTGATGATTAAGTATGTTGAACATTTTTTAAGGTGCTTCTCAGCGATTCGGTATTCCTCAATTGAAAATTCCTTTTTTAGCTCTGCACCCCATTTTAATGGGGTTATTTGAATTTCTGGAGTCTAGCTTCTTGAGCTTTTGCATGCAGTTTTTATCACAATTGCTCTATAGTACAGCTTGAGGTCAGGCATGGTGATTCTACCAGAGGTTCTTTTATTGTTGAGAATAGTTTTTGCTATCATAGGTTTTTTATTAATCCAGATGAATTTGCAAATTGCCCTTTCTAACTAAATGAAGAATTGACTTGGAATTTTGAAAAGGATTGCATTGAATCTGTAGATTGCTATCAGAAGAATAGCTATTTTAATTATATTAATCCTGCCAATCCATGAACATTGGAGATCTTTCCATTTCCTGAGATCTTCTTCATGTTCTTTCTTCAGAGACTTGAAGTTCTTGTCATTTAGATCTTTACTTTCTTAGTTAGAGTCATACTAACGTATTTTATATTATTTGTGACTATTGTGAATGGTGTTGTTTCCCTAATTTCTTTCTCAGCCTGTTTATCCTTTGTGTAGAGAAAGTCCATTGATTTGTTTGAGTTAATTTTATATCCAGCTACTTCCCTGAAGCTGTTTATAAGGTTTAGGTTTTCTCTGGTGAGATTTTTGAGTCATATATATATATATATATATATATATATATATATATATATATATATATACTATCATATCATCTGCAAATAACGATATTTTGACTTCATCCTTTCCAATTTGTATCCCTTTGACCTCCTTTTGTTGAGAAATTGTTCTGGCTAGGACTTCAAGTACTATATTGAATAGGTAGGGAGAAAGTGGGCAGCCTTATCTAGTCCCTGATTTTAGTGGGATTGCTTCCAGCTTCACTCCATTTAATTTGATGTTGGCTACTGGTTTGCTATAGATTGCCTTTATTATGTTTAGGTATGTTCTTTGAATTCCTGAGTTTTAGGATTAGTAAAAAGGCCAGAGATTCTCTGGAAGAGGAGGCTGTGCTCTGAATTAACTTTGGTAGGTAATTAAGAATTTTAGATATCTACAATTGGAATCTCTAATATTGGACTAAATATTAGACCAGTCTAAGATTGAGTTAGAATAACTGGTCACATTGAAGAAAAGAGAAAAATCATTATGACTCTATTAAATGACTAATTTTACTAAGTCAGAATATACAGTCTCTGATATTGTTTTGCCATAAAGTTAAAAGGCCTGAAGCTAGTCCAAACTGGTAAAATGACAAGCAAGGATGGATCTAAAACATGTACCCAATTTAGTTTCCTACTCACTTCAATCAGGGCACTGAGTCAACTCACCTGCCAGCTTGTTGCACGAATTAACCATCATGCTTCTGCAGCATTCTGTGGAGAGAACCTATGTTTTTCCCTTCCCTAATAAGGTAGCTGTTTAGGATCAAATCATAAGCCAATAAGTATATCCTTTTAAGATATTATAAAGCATTTCTTAAATTTTTTGACATCTACATTTCAAAATTCGAAAATAAAGTATGATTTAAATAGTGTGCATGAGAATGCACTTATTAGTATGCACAGGGATATAATTTCCCCTTCTTTGTCTTTTAAGAAGTTAAAGTTTTAAAGTTTGACAATATCTAATCCTTAGAATTAATAACTTGTTGACAAAACATTTCAAATACTTGACTGTATTCATGTAAAAAGGGGCAGTGACTAATTGCACTTTCAAATGTTTCTTTTAAGGAGAGGTTGTAACTAGAAAGCTTGAAAAGTTATTAAGAGTCACATGTGCATAATTTATTTATTTATTTATTATCTAGAAATAAGAGCATTTATTTGTAGCAATTTATTAAGTAAAAGTCCTCAAGAATTAAAACTATTATGTGGAAACAAGTAGTAACTGAGGACACTAAAAGGAAAGAATTATACATGCACAATTTTCAAGAATACTAAAATATTATTTTAAACCATAACTGTTTTGAATATACAAATAACGAGGTTATATATCCAATCTATCTTATATGTACGACTTATAGACTGCCTGAGATATAAATCTAGCATATAAATGGCATTGTTTTAAGATGTCCAGGCAATCTAGAACAATTTAATAAATGTCTAAAAACCGCCTTCTTAAAAGGACAGCATTTTTTCTATGAGTTGTATACGCATAAGTATACGTATAAGTTGTATACGTATAAGTTGTATAAGCAATTGCAAATTTGAGAATTAACAGCATCTGAGGGACGAATAATCTTAAGTAATTGTGAGCTCTGAGATATAACTTTGACTATTAATATACAATGTAAGGTTTGATTGTTCAGCATTTTAAAACACCACCTACAGCACACAACTAGATTATCTGTGCTGAAACAGGGGAAACTCAAAAGAATAAGCATGTGATCTAATTCACATGTACTTACTTCTCATATAGGGGTTGTTTTCAAACACAATAACTGGGATGTATGTAAGTATGAATTTATAGAAGATATAAAATCATGCATAAAAACAATTTTTAATTCGTCTTTGGGATATTGATTGTCAATCTATTTAAAATGATGGTATGTAATAGGTCAATTATTAATATTTTGTAATAGCCAAATAAATTGCTGTTTTGAACAAGGAACATATACAGTCAGGCTTTTAAGACACAGTTTTTGTTATAAGTTTTCTAAAAATACACGAATATACTTTACAATTCTTTATTAGTACCACAGTGGTTCTAATGGGACGTTGAAACTGTGTTTTGAGGTGAAAGCCACCTCAACCTAGTTTACCCTCAGCCTTGTTGTGGCTCCAAGGCCTTGGGCCTGTCACCCACAGGGTACCTCGGAGGGGTCTGTATGTCTTAAGTCCTCCTCAGCCCTGGCCACCTGCCACCCTGGCATGCAGAGTTACTCTGAAAAGTACTGTGGATTTTAACCTGCTGTTGAACCCCGCATCTCTGAAACGGAAGCAGTGTGTGTGATGTTAAGTGGCAGTTTCGAAGTCCTGTGTGCCCTAAGGCCCTATCCCACAGTAGCCAGCAGCTAGCTGGCTCCTCATGGGCCAACGATCGGCTGGGAGGGTGAGAAAAATGACTTTACAATAATGATTTTTCTTGCCAAAGAATTGTTTTGGGCACAGCTAATATTTAATAATCATTGATTATAATTAATAACAATTGTAAAAGCTTTCTTTATTTTCTGTAAAGACTTCTGTAGTAAACTAAAACCCTAAGTAATAAAAGGATATTGCCTCTGAATTTCTGGGTGAGAGCAAGGATTTAAAGTAAACTTCCCTTGAGAAGCATTAGCTAATAAAATATTTTCCACTTAGGAAAAAAATATACATTGAAAGATTAAAACTCTTGGCTTCTTGTATAGAAGCAGAAATGATAAAAAATTTTCACATAATGTAGATCAATATTTAGCCATACTAGAGACAAAATACTCCAGTTATTACAAACTCACTAAAAGCAAAACCTTTACAACCATTAAGATGCTAAGAGAGAGAAAAAAGGAAACAAACTTTTAGATCTATAATAACTATATAAAAGGTAGGCAAGCCAGATTGTAATGCCTTGATAAATTTTACGGTCTGCTTGACTCTTTATAAACTATGAATTTGAACTTTATTAAAACAGCATCTGGCTAGATCTGTAAAGAATTACTAAGTTTCTTTTGCAACATTAACTTTGGAAAAGTAAAACCCAACTTTAAAACAATTTATCACTTATAGAATTAATATTAGAAGCATTACTATCATATTACGAAGTTTGGCTGCCAATTAATACGTATGTATACATGCAAGCTATAATGCTTCATTAAAGAGACATTGTTTTAAATTTTATCTTTAATTCTACTTTCTAGGACAAGAATCACATTAATTGTTATCTCAACTAGAAGTATCCTTAGAGACCCAGACTCTTGGTCTGCCTTATGCCATGTGTTGGAAAGACTCCAAACCTGAGTTACCAATTTTAAGGCTAACCATCTGTTAGCAATGTAGCAATTATTTAATCTTAACCAATAACTTATGAGCTGATTGTGAAAACACTCAGAGCACATTACCAATAAAAAAAAAAACAAAAACAAATGAAGCAGTTACATTTAGACCAATAAGAGAATATTAATTTTTCTAGCTACAATCATAGAATAAAAAGCACATTATCATTTCCCAAACACATTAATCACAATTGCAGAGAATCCTCCAAGAAAAAAACATTTATCAGCTTTTTTACCCCAAAACTAAGAGGCTGTAGACTCTCTTTTTTCCTATAAGGAACAGTTTCTCCAGCAGGGACTCTTCTGCTGTATGCCTGTTTCCTCGTTAAAGCATGTGGCCATTCATGCTTTGATCAACCACCAGATAAAGATTTTTAGTCGTCTTTATTATCCAACATAAAACATAGAACATTCATTCATTTAGACTGGACACGAGCATATATGGATTGAACACGTGAACAGATTGGTGCACCAGACATTAGCCAAAATAACAAACACAAAGAGGGCAGAGAACTTCTGCTGTAAGGCCCAGAGAGAACAAAGCAGGGCACCCCTGAAATTTCTCTCTGTTTCTGGGACATTTTCCTCCCGCATGATGCAGTTTCTAACTGTGGCCATCTGCCTGATTATTAAATCCCTTCTATTAAACACTTTCTTTTCTCAAGCCTAAAAATGTAGCTTCTGAGAGCTACGGCTAACTGCCTGTTAGGTTCCTAGCCCCTGATAAATCTCACTGCTGAACTACGTGAATTAGCACGCAGGTTTAACACTGTTTCAACTTAGACCATAGCAACCTTCTCCGGTACGAATTTCCTTTAATTATTTTCTTCTTCCATGGAGCTCCAAACCAGCAGTGCTTCTTCCAAATATCCTCTGCCGTTTCCCAGTCCCATGTTGGTTCATCAAATCTGTTGTGGACAGCAAGCGGCTCACGTGTCTGGGTTCTAGCCTGGGAGGCATCCTGGAATCTGGAAGAGAAGAGGGAGCTAGGACGGCACAAGAGAGAATGGAACCAAGACAACTAGTCTGCTCAAGGTTCAATTTTACTATTCCCAGACACTGGGTTATGAAAAAGGGGAAGAGGCCCATTCCCACCAATTCATCCTAAGAGTCCAGTTTCAGGTGACCACGTGATAGCTCTGGAACAGCTAGGCAGCAGGCAGTAGCAGTGGGAGTGGCAGAACAAAAGGGTGGCAGGCTCCACCCCAATGCTCTCTTTATGCTAACAGTGAAACCTGATCAGCCAGATTTCAGGCTGAGGGGGGGAGATTACATTTCTACTTCCATTTTTAGATCTTGAATGGTTTTGTTCAATTCCATGATCTTTTTTTTTTTATTTATTTAAAAATTTTAAAATATTTTTATTAGGTATTTTCCTCATTTACATTTCCAATGCTATCCCAAAAGTCACCCATACCCTCCATCCCACTCCTCTACCCACCCACTCCCACTTTTTGGCCCTGGCATTCCCCTGTACTGGGGCATATAAAGTTTGCAAGTCCAATGGGCCTCTCTTTCCAGTGATGGCCAACTAGGCCATCTTTTGATACATATGCAGCTAGAGTCAAGAGCTCCGGGGTACTGGTTAGTTCATAATGTTGTTCCACCTACAGGGTTGCAGATCCCTTTAGCTCCTTGGGTACTTTCTCTAGCTCCTCCAATGGGGGCCCTGTGATCCATCCAATAGCTGACTGTGAGCATCCACTTATGTGTTTGCTAGGCCCCGGCATAGTCTCACAAGAGAGAGCTATATCTGGGTGTCCTTTCAGCAAAATCTTGCTAGTGTGTGCAATGGTATCAGGGTTTGGAAGCTGATTATGGGATGAATCCTGGATATGTCAGTCTCTAGATGGTCCATCCTTTCGTCACAGCTCCAAACTTTGTCTCTGTAACTCCTTCCCATGGGTGTTTTTTTCCCAATTCTAGAATTGGGAACAATTCCATGATCTTAACATGGAAGTCTGTTCCCATTAGATATGGATGAGCCAGTGTTATATGAGAGGTGTATGTTTCCCTCCAAACTCATGACATTTTTGTCACTGGTTAGACATAAATAGATTTCCACTGAAGATATACTAGTTTTCCTCTAGTTGAGCTAGTCTTCAGCCAAATAGGAAAGTTACCAAGAAAATCTTGAAACAGTATAGCCAAGGATATGGTGATAAGAGGAAAGATAGATCATGACTGAGGGAAAAGTCATATGCTATTTTTATAACAATTTTATGTTTTTCTTCATATAACAATGCAGACAGAAAGAGATTATTTAAGTATAGTGTCTATTATTTTTACAAATAATATTGAATCATAGAGGAATGGGTAGTAATGCAATAGAAGTCTATACATGATTTTGGATTTTGATTATTTTATACCAATTTAATAAAAATTAGATGAGAGAAAATTAAATGAATAAAAATCAAATGAACAATTTATATCAAAGAACAATACAAAAATTCAACATGAACAAGTTTTAACACCTACAATTCTCAGATGATTTGATGCACCAGAAATGTAGATACTACATAATATATGTGTCAGTGTCTAAACTTAAATGCATGAGAGCTAAGTCAGCTAACTTTCAAACATCTGGACATGTCACAGATTATCTCAAACTATGAATGTGGGCTCTAAGTGGATTGCTCTGGTGGGCACATGGTTAACTTTGGATAGTAAAATACATTTCAAAATGAACCTTTACACTAACTTAGTATGCAAAACATAATGCCATGAACTAAAAAGTTATAAAGTTATAAATTTTTTCATTTAAATTATGATGGGTGGTAGTTTCAATATGAAAGATGAAAACATATAATTATAAATTAATTAAATGCCATGAAAGCTTTCCATACTACATGTTGTCCATTTTCAAATATGGTACATTAAAAATAAATATATAATAACTTTAAATATTACTTATATGTCAATTAAGTTTCAGGATGATTAATTAATGTACAGTAAGAAATCATATTCCATATGGACTTTCCAAAGTAAATGTTTTTCTATTTCAGGCAGAAGGTACAATACTCAAGAATTTTAATGAAATTAAAACAATGAATGAAAAAGATGAATTTCTATCAAGAAAGGACAGAAACATTTGACATGATCCAGGAATGGAGCCATCTGGTCTTAGATTAAGAGAAGTTGAATCACTAGAACAATTATGGTTTTCCAACATAGAAAATAAATGGATTTCAGACAATAACACAATTATATCATTTGATACAAGAATAAAACGTGATAAAATTGTATTCAAACTATAATTGTATAACATAATTTAGATTGATAGATGAATGATCATCCTTATGAAGTTATTAACATAAAAGCTAAATTCATTTCTAAAACTATAATTTAGGAACTGGAATGTGGGTTTTTTTCCTGGTATGACGAAATGAATTCTTCTCTGGTCTCAACAAGATAATGTAACACTTGGGACCAAATATGAAGGCAAAGAGTGCTGTGCTGGAAGCCAAGATACAGAATACTTCCATAGCCACCATGACCTTCCCTTTAGTGCTGTGGTAGACAGGAAGAAAGGTGACCCAGACACAGAAGAACACCAGCATACTGAATGACAGAAACTTGGATTCGTTGAATGTATCAGGCAAGTTTCTAGACAAGAAGGCCATGGTATAACTCACAAGGGCCAAGAAACAGAGGTATCCCAGGACAGAGTGGAAGGCGACAGCTGAGCCCTTGTTGCACAAAATGATGATGTGTCCATATTCAGAATGAGCATCTTGGTCAATGAATGGTGGAGAAGTTGCCATCCATATTCCACAAAGAAGAAGTTGGATCAGGGTGCAGATAGGAATGATGTAGTTTGGACCCCTTGATATCATTAGCCACCTTATCATTCTCCCTGGAAAACTGACCTTAAAAGCAAGAACCACTGTAATAGTTTTGGCCAACACAGTGGCAAGAGCCACAGTGAATGCAACTGCAAAGGTGGTCTGCTGAAGGATGCAGGCAGCTGTGTTGGGCTGACCAATGAAGTTCAAGGAACATAGGAAACAGAAGGTGAGTGTGATGAGCAAAATATAACTCAAAGTTCGATTATTGGCCTTGACAATAGGAGTGTCTCTGTGTTTCACAAATATGCCAATAACAAAAATAGTGAGTGCAGATAAGCACAAAGCTATGCTGGCTAGAGCCATCCCCAAGGGGTCTTCATATGCCAGAAAGCTCACAGATTTTTCTAAGCAGTTGTTCTTCTCTGTATTTGCATAATGACCCTCTGGACACTTCACACACTGGTCTACATCTGGTCAAAAATATAGGTTATCATGAGATCTGGAGTCTAGTCTATGGTGATTCCTTTTATTCTTAGACATTACTAACTACAGGGACTGCCATACAAGTCACTGTACTTTGTTTTCTCAGGGACAAAGTAATTAGTACACTTGTATGCATAATACTAGATTAATAAAGTACACCTAGTTCCTTACATTATTTTTCCATATTTATGTTCACATACAGTAGGACTTGATACAATCTTTCTTTAAATACTACCATCACACAACTTTCCTTTCCTCAGTTTTTATTCACAACTCCTTGTGCTCTCTATACCTACATTTTACATTTTAATAGTCAGTCTGTACATTCAGCAAAGCCAGTGTATGTACAACTGGAGATGGCTTCAGTTGGAAAATATGTTGAGTTTCAAGCCTTACCTTTTTAAAGAACAGTATTGTATCAATTCAAGTACCCATCAACTTCTGATAAATTCCATAAAAGTATTCATTACTGTGATTTAAATTTTACTATCTAAATGCCTTTGTTCTCTTTACATACAGTATTTCTCTGACTTTACTGATAATGCTGTAATATTTTTATAAATAACTACAGTATTATATTACATTGCAAAAACCTACTGTGGCCCTGATAGTACTCAAAATCCACAGATACTTTTTAACTTAAACATGAGAAATCTAGATTAGAAGAAATAATTTTTGCAAAATATTTCAGATAATGGTTTCTTACATGAGAATTCTAAATTTAGTTTTCTCTTAAAATTCCTTGTGTTTTAAAATTGTATTCATTCTCTGCTAGAGTTTATGGAATAGACTTATTACATTAGATTTTACTCAACATCACTCAATAATACTTTTTATAACATTTGAAGCAAACATATTTTTTCACATAAATAGAATATTCTTTGAATATGTGAGAAATTTTGGAAAAAAATTATAATACTCTGCTCTGGAACCTTTTAATATCTTCATAGATATTATGATTAACATAAGATGGATGCTCTAAAATTTATAAAATACTTTATGTTGGTATGATAGTTTGAATATGCTTGCCCAGAGAGTGGCACTGTTTTGAAGTGTGGCCTTGTTGAAAGTAATTCGTCATTGTAGAAGTAGGCTTTAAGACCCTCATCCAAGACACCTGGAAGTCAATCTTTTCCTAGAAGATTTCACTTTGACTGGGATCATGGAAAACAGTGGCCATAAAAAGTTTGGGCCAAGGCATGGTGATACACTCCTTTAATCCCAGGAGACAAAGAGAAGCAGTTCTCTGAGCTTAAGGCCAGCCTGTGAGAGGGCAAGTACCAAGTAAAGAAAAACTTAATCCAGATATGATAAATAGTACATGCACTATATCACAGCATTCTAGAGACGGAGCCACACAGATCTTTGAGTTCAAGATCAATTTATAGAGCAAGTCCAAGGATAGCCAAGTTTATGCAGTTAGGGAGTTGTAAAACAAAATCTGGTACTAGACTAAGGGGTAGCCATATTCCAGCCCCAGTAAGCAGCCAAATTCAGGAGCATTGGCCATGTGGCTCTGGCTTATGAGTTGAGTAAGAGAAGGTGACTACTAGAACAATTGATGCTGGTTAGCTGGAGCTAAGAAATTATCAATAATTAAGAATAGATCAGCATCAGTGAGGTGAAATCATCTGGGAAGTGTTTTCATGAGAGTAAAAATGCTGTGTGGAAGAGATAGCCAAGGTTGTACCTCGAACTGTAGTTTGACTTGATGTTAGAGTCACCCAAATATTACAGGATTTGAGAGTATGAAGGGGTCACAGAGAGTAGCTGAGGCTTGGAACTGTGAGAAGCCAACAAATGGCATTAGTGAAGGCAAAGCCTCAGATGCAGTTGATGGCCCAGGACTAAAGGGGTCATGCAAGGAAATTGAGGCTTAGCCCCATGAACAGTGCCTATGAAAGGCTATTGGTGAAGACTAGCTGCAGTGCAATACTCTAGTGTACTGGAGATGTCAATAGATGGGATGATTACCAAAACCACCAGCAAAAGTAGAGTATAGTCAACCAGAGCCTAGAGTGCCACAAGGGCAGAGCTGGAGAAATAATGCAAGCCCTTTGGAGGAGCCTAGAAGATCATGTGTAGATTCTAGACACTGAAAGAAGAAGCAATAATGTTGAAGTTGCCTTGGAAACCCCAAAATGTTCAAGATTCCAGAGCCATGTGATATCCATTGAGGAAAGCTGCTACCACAGATTGGAACCAGCCCAGGAGAAAGAAGTTTGTTGCAGTCAACAAATATGAAAATCTGAAGACCTCCTTGACATCAGATACGGACATCCAGAATTTGAGTTTTTCCAACTGGTTTGTGTCTTGCTTTGAGGATTACATTGAATTAATCTCTGAAGAGACTTGAAATTGGAGTTTTGACATTGTTGAAAAATATGTTGTCAGTTGGAAAAAAATGTACTTTTTTATACTGCTATGTCTAGCTATTGCCTCCATAGCCTCAAGTGTTTAAACTTACCTATGGGGTCCAAGGAGTGGCAAGACCTAGTTTGAATATGCTTGGCCCAGGGAGTGGCACTATTTGTAAGTGTGTCTTGTTGAAGGAAATGTGTCATTGTGCACATGGTCTTGTCTTATGTGCCAAGAAACCAGTCTTTTACTAGCAGCCTTCAGAAGATGTAGAATTCTCACCTCCTATGCATCATGCATGACTGCATGATGTCATGTTCCTACCTTGATGATAATTGACTGGACATCTGAACTGCTAAGCCAGCCCAAAATAACTGTTGTCCTTCTAGGAGTTGCCTTTTTCATGGAGTTTGCTCACAGCAGTAAAACCCTAACTAAGACAGTGGATTACATAATATTTCTATATTTCTTAAAATATAATTGATAACCAGAGTGTCAATTTTACTCCATTAATAACATTGAACTGATATTTTAACATATAAATTATAGGATTACCTTACTGTTCAACTTTCTATCACCAGCATTTTCAAATTTACAGTGTTTAGCATTTCTTTGAGCTGCATATCGTTGTATAATATAATTAACATACACTAGCCAGATTTGCTCTTAGTGTGTGAATGACTCTTTTTATGCATAAACAGGATACATCCAAAAATTCAGTTTATATACATTTGTGTGTGTGTATGAGAATGTGTGTGCATGTGTGTGTGTGTAAGGATTTTGCTTGTGTGAAATTTTGAGAGTCATATTCATTATTATTGAAAGTTGGTATTAAAAGAAAATAGCGTGGGCTCTTCATAAGAATCAGAAGCATACATATGAGGTAGAAAATTGTTGTTTCAAAATTTGTGAAGAATTGTGTTGGAATTTTGATGGTGATTGCATTGAATCTGGACATTTTTTTTGGTTAGATGGCAATTTGTACTATCTTAATCCTACTGATTGATGGACAAGCAAGGGATTATGTTTTCACCTTTGATATCTTCCTCAATATCTCTCTTCACAGGCCTGATGTTTGTGTCATACAAATCTTTCATTTACTTGGTTAAAGCTATATGAAATTGATATTCTTTGTGTTTATGATGAACAGTATTGTCCCTCTAACTTCCTTCTCAGACCTTTTATTGCTTATGAATAGGAAGGTACTGATTTCTTTGAGTTAATTTGGTATCCAGCCACATTATTGAGTAGTTATATCAGCTGTAGTAATTCTCTTGTAGAATATTGGAGATGTAAAGATAGTTCAATATACAAAACTCCATTAATATAATACACTAAATAAACAAACTCAATGAAAAATCATGTGATTATCTCATTATAAGCTGAAAAAGCATTTGAGAAAATACAACACTGCTTTGTACTAAAAGTATTGGAAAGATCAGGATTTCATGGCCCTAACCTACACATAGTAAAAGCAATGTATAGCAAACCATTACCCAATATCAAATTAAATGGACACAAACTTGAAGCAATCCCACTAAATTAAGAGACAAAACAAGGATGCCCAGTCTTTCCATATCTATTAAATATAGTACTCAAAGTTCTAGATATAGCAATAAGACACCAATAGTAGATCAAGGGGACGCAAATTTGAAAAGAAATTTTCAAGATATTATTATTTGTAGATAATATGTTTGTTTACACAAGCAACCTCAAAAAAAAAATCTACCAGAGTCCTTCTACAGCTAATAAACAACTTAAGGCAAGTAGCTGTATAATAATTTTACTCAAATTACTAGCCATCCTCTACACAAAGGATAAACAGGGTATGAAAAATATAAAAAGAGCATCCTTCACAAAAGGCAAAAATAGTATGAAATATCTTGATGTAACTCTTACCAAGTAAGTGAAAGATCTGTGTGACATTAACTTCAAGTCTTTCATGAAAGCAATTGAAGAAGACCTCAGAAAATGGAGAGATCTCCCATGCACATAGATTGGTAGGATTAATATTGTAAATATAGCTATCCTACTAAAAGCAATCAACATGCAATCCCCATCAAGATTCCAATATAATTCTTCACAAACATTGAAAGCGTAATTCTCAATTGGGATAGCATTGGAAATGTAAATGAGAAAAATACCAATTAAAAAAAAGTAACACTGGTAAAGATTATTAAAAATGTCACTTTGAAATTATTCAGCCATGGTGAAAATTGAAAATTATCTATTCTACACTGTCATAATTATTCCTCAATTAAAAAATAATTTAAAGTTAAAAAAATAAATAAAAGATTAAAATAAAGAACCCAGCATAGCAAAAATATTTTTAACATGAAAAGAACCTCTGGAAGAATTACCATCCCTGACTTTGAACTATACTACAGAGCATTAGTGATTAAAATAAATGTATTGGTACATATATAATATAGACAGGTCAATCAAAGGAAGATCAAGAAATAAGCCCTCATACATACGTATGGCTACTTTATATTTGATAAAGAAGCCAAAAACATACAATCAAAAAAGAAAAAGAAAGAAAGAAAGCATATTCTACAAATGGTGCTGGTCTAATTAACAGGCTGTCTTCAGAATTATAAAAATAGATCTATATTTATCACCTTGCAGAAAACTCAAGTCCAAGTGGATCAAGGAACTGAGCATAAACCAGAGAATTCACAACAAAGAAATCTCTAATGGCTAAAAAGCACTTAAGAACTAAAATCCTTATTGATCAGTGAAATGCAAATCAAAATGACCCTGAGTTTCCACCTTACACCAAGTTGAATGGCTGAGATCAAAAACAGATGAGAGTACATGCTGGCAAGGAGATGGAGAAAGTGGAACACTCCAGTATTGCTTTTGGGATTGCAAACTTGTACAACCACTCTTGAAATCTCTATGGCAGTTCCTCAGGAAAATGGAAATAGACTTACCTGAAGACCCAGTTATACAACTTTTGTGTATATATCCCCCCAAATGCCCCGCTATATCACAGAGACACATGCTCGCATATGTTCATAGTGGCCTCATTTGCTAGAAGCAACCCAAATGTCCTATAACAGAAGAATGGACATAGAATATATGGCACTTTTACACGATGGAATATTGCTCAGTTATTAAAATCAAGGGCATTATGAGTTTTGAAGACAAACACATGAAAAACTATAAAATACCATCCTCAATGAGGTAACACAGACCCAAAAGGACATGTATCATATGTACTCACTAATAAGTTGATATTATCCAAAAAGCATAGAACACCCAGGATACCACCCACAGAGTTTAAGAATTTTTAGAAGCAGAAAGGCCAAGATGGGGGTGAAGGAATGGAGTAAGGAACTGTTGGAGGGTGGCCAAACAGTGGGGACCATGACTAATTGTAAATAAATAAATTAATCCATTAACTGTGGAGTGTGTTTATAGATTAAGAGTATTTGTTCCAATAGCACAATAAAAAGTTCTACAAAACTCTAATCCAGGAGAATCCAGAAAGTTCATTGGACAGAACGCTGCAAAATACTGTTTTCTGAAGACAGAGAAATTGTTCCCATAAATTCATAACACATGAGAAAATGTGTTAGATGCATGCTGAATTATCCCAGACAAATTTCAGCCTAGATATTGGAGGTAGTCATGATGAATCCACCCTCTCCAGAAAATAAGATATTAGCAACTGATATCTACTGGGAATAGAATCAGTTTCTTTTTCACTGTGCAGAACCTGGTTGGTTAAGAACCTTCAAGTGACATGCACACATGTAAGTATACATAAGTATCATGAACTAAATTAGATACATTATTTACAAATTTTGGGAGTTAGGGAAGTGGCAAATAAATCTAAGAGGAGTATGAGTGGTGTATGTGATGAAAACACCTTGTATGAAATTATCAAACAACTAAAAATGAGAAATGAGCTGTTCCTAATCACTATGAAGATGCATAAGAACCTTATAAGGTTCTTAAAAATCATTGAAATACATTTTGAAAAACTCTTTGGTACTTTATTAATACATGTTAAGTTAAATGGCACTGTGAAACAAAAAACATTGAAAAGTACAGGGGAATATATTGTATCTTCCAATACCAATATTGGCACTGGATTAAAGATATAAATCAAGAATGATTTGTAATGGCTATGTTGAGCTATTTCAAAGGGATGGTGATGAATATGACATGTAAATTCATTTAAAAATGAAATTGAAAAAGTTCATCTGACTTCTACTCAGATCTTTTTTATTTGCTAGAATATTGTGAAATCCAGTGGAGAAATAGGAAATTTTCCATAAAATCTGCATTTACCTGACTCATTAGAAATCTCATTGTCTGCACAAGGAGTGCACTTGTAGCAGCAGATGGCCTTGCCCTCCAGGGTTACTTTCCTGAATCCAGGCCCACAACTCTCACTGCACGCAGACTGAGGGATCTGAGAAGAATGAAAAGAATGTTACCTAATTCTTAGAGTTTTATTAAAAATCATAAAAACTGAGTTTTTAAAGGTCAATGAAGGGCAAAGTATTGTTGTTAACACCTAGAATTATTTAAAAGATTATTGGTAGTAATAAGAGATAGAACCTGGGGGTAGCCACCTGAAAGTCCCAGATGCCAGGAAAGCAAAAGATTCCCAGGATACGTCGGGGATGATAATAGATGATATACCCCATAAAGGGGAGAGAGAACATGTAGAGACCATATCGATAGGTTAGGCAAGGACCCCTGTTGAGGGATGAGGACACCAACTCATATCAAAAATATTTACCCAGAATGGCTTCTATCTAAAGAAAATACAGAGACAAAGAGTGGAGAAGAGACTGACGAAAAGTTCAACCAGAGACTGTGCCACCCATCCCATATATAGGCACCAAACGCAGACACTATTTCTTATGCCAAGAAGTACTTGATGACAGGAGCCATAAACAGCTGTTTTCTGAGAGACTCTACCAGGGCCTTAGCAATGCAGATGAGGATGCTTGCAGCCACCTATCTGACTGAGTACAGGGATCCCAATGGAGGAGTTAAGGACTGAAGGAGCTAAAGGTGTTTGCTACCCCATAGGAAGAACAAAATTATCAACAAACAAGAACCCCCAGAGATCCAAGGGACTAAATCACCAACCAAAGAATTCACAAGGAGGGATCCATGGCTTCAGCAGCATATGGAGCAGAGGATGGCCATTTGTGGCATCAATGGGAGGGGAGGCCTTTGGTCCTCTGAAAGTGTGATGACCAGCATAGGGGAATGCTAGCTAGGGCGATGAGGCAGGGGTGAGGGTGGGAGCAGCACCATCATAGATGCCAGGGAAGGGGTATGGGGTAGGAGGTTTGCAGACTAGAAACCAGGAAGGGGGATACCATTTGAATTGTAAATAAATAAAATAACCAATAAAAATTTAAAAATAAAAAGTAAAAAAAATAAAATAAAAGATTATACCTTTGGGGAGGCAAATTTGCTTAAATTTTGGTCTGAGAATTATTATAGTGTTAAAATATTTGTAATCCTAATCAGTTAAGGACAAGTTTGTGAAACATTAGTGATTAGAACAAGATATAAGAGTCCATAGTATCCATCTAGACTAACACTATCATGGTACTTTCTGACACCTGTGTTGAGCATCTCAACTTCCATCAATTATTGTGAATCTTGACTGTCAATTTGAGAGGAATTATAATTATCATTGAAGCAAATAACACATATTTGTTGGAGGACATCTATAGATAAATTTAGCTAAGGAGAAAAGTTTCAGTTAAATTTTAAATGTCATTATTTATTGTACAAATGTCACAATTTCAGAGAAGATAGAAGAGAGCTGTGGTATTCATTGCTTCCTGCATTTAGGGGATATTATATCATCAGCACCCTTTTATATCTAAAAATCTTCAAATATAATGACCTGTACCCTCAAATTATTCTGTAAGTTCTTTCAAGTTATTATTAAACATTGGATGTGGTAGGACATATTGAGAATCAAAGGACAGTTTAGGAATGCTAATGGAGTTATTATATGGTATTTTGAAAGAAAAATATTCCATATAGGCTAAAGCATTGTAGTGCTTGTTTCCTTTTTGGTGACAGTATATGGGAAGTTATTAAACTGTAGGGGATTCAAACTTGATGATGAATTTATGGCACAGTGATTGGGAATTGAAAGATTATACTATTTCCTCAATTCCAGATTTCTAATTTTATTTCCTGTTAATATGTGTGGATAGAAACATTTTCTTTCCATTTCCTATGTCTGTACCCAGTATGAGCATTTGTTGTCATGCTTCTATCCTTGGTAGACTCTGATACTTCTAGAACCATAAAACAAAATATAGTTTTTGTTATAAAAGTCATTTTTGGTCATGGTTTTTGAACATATAATAAAAAATTTGATATTGTTTTATGATATTAATCCCAAATGAGAGAATTTTTTCCAGTGCATTAACACATGAGTCATTTTGAGATGAATATTTCCTCTACTATGTGTCCCATCCCTAATTTGTGAAAAATGGAGGAAACCTAATCCTCTTATGAGTTAGCAATGGGGGACTTATCGATCACTGTATACTTACATTGATCTGAATCAAGGAAAATCAAAACCCAGTATAGTAGAATTACTTAATGTAGTTTTATACTGATACTCAAAGTATAATGGAACTTGAGTCAAGGATCATTATATCAGAAAACAATATAAGCACAAAGCATTTAGATAATATATAACTGACCTCTGAAAATATTTCTGGCCATTGTATCATCTGTTCAGATAAAAACAACTGTTGACCCTGGGGAGCATTTGCAGAAAAGGATCCTATTTTCACTTTTAATCCAAGACCCTTTGGTAAATTCCAAAGGTTAAGAATGTTATATTCTGCATGTATTGTCTGTCTCCAATCTAAACTCCTGTTGTTCCTCACTTCAATGTCTTTCAGGAAAGTGTTAAGCTGAAAGAGAAACATAAATTTATGCTACATTGTACCCAAGGGGCAGAATAAAATACTGACTTTTGAATGTGTCTTATTGTTCTTAAATTTTATGTGGCTATAACATTGCTGAAGATTCCATTAATGATGACTAATTGAAACCTGAGTGATCAGAATATTAATCTGGTTCTGAATTATTATTGGTCTTCAAGTAGAAAATTAGAACCAAGCTCAAGTAAGCAATCAATGACTAGTGATCTATGAAAATACCAACTTTTTTGAAACCTAGCAAGATTTATTTTCTTTTAGAATGTATAAAGAGCTCCAGTGTCTAATATGAGGATATTAATTAAAAGGCATGATTTCTATATAAACAAACCATCATTGTTTCACTTAAGTGTCACTGTTTTAATTTATTTTGTAACAAATATATAAAGCAATGAGTATATTAGTTGCCACTATTACTATAAGAAGGTTGTACTGCTAAATATTGATGACAAGAACTTGATTTTGACTAAGCATTTTGGCTCCTAGTATCTTGCACACCATTTCACAATATTATACACTTGAAACTGTCTTGACAAACAATTCTGTGATTGTGGACAAGATAACTGAATTTTATAATACCTAAGTTAATGTTGTTGCAAATATCAATACAGTAGGAAGGTTATTACCTGCCATGGAAAGAAAACCATCCCTTCGCCATTTAAATACGGTTGCATTTGAAGTTGCTGAAGTCTCATTTCATGGAGGCTATGAGCCAGAGCATACACACCATTGTAAATATTTGTGCTCTCTTCATTCATGGCCACACCAAATATGTGACTAGGTAATAAATCCAAAGAAGCATTGGTTTGACAGTTGTCCAAAGCATGACAGCTAATGTCAGCAAATGAGCACTTGAAAAACAAATGCCACAGCTTAGGAAGATAAATGTCTTCTGGGTATTTATTAGGATTAACTGTTTGAATAAATTTGGTAAACTCAAAATTCTCTCTATAATTGTGTTTAAAAATTAGGCTTCCATGGAATGAGTCTAACATGAAATAATCAGCTCTGTCAAAAACATTATATTCAATGTTCATGATCCAGACCTTCCATGTAAATAATCTTTGCCCAATATTTCTCATTAGACCTTCTAGAGTATCACTGTCACCATAAATAATTATTACATTTGTTTCATCCATATTTTCCCAGAATTTGGCAAAATATAAATTCCATGTTTCTGGAATCATTTTTACAAAAGCTATACAGATTCCCTTTCTCTCCATCTCCTCCCTAAAATCTGACAGAATTTTATTTCCTTTGTGGTCATCGGGAAGGATGAGACCAACCCAAGACCACCGAAAATGAACCATCAAAGAAACAATGGCAAGTGAAAGAGATGTGTCCTTGGGGGCCATCTGGTAGAGAGAAGAATACTGACTATGGTCATTCAAGAGGGGATCATAAGGCCCGAAAGTAATCTGAAGCAAATTGGAAAGAAGAGGAAGAATATTAATATCAAAACATTTCATTCCTGAAGCAATAGATGATAACATGAGAGTATTTTAAAGGCACATTCCAGTTGCTACATTTTACAGAAATTTCTGTTAGGCTTGTACGTTTCAAGGACTTGCCTTGTTTCATTTACTACAAGAACCTTTCTCTTACAACCAAGAAAAATCTGGATTAAACTTCATGTGACTGGGTATTGCTTTAATGTTTAGATAACTGATCAATCACTCTTTCAGTTTAAAGAAACGTATAATATGAACAAAGAGAACTGACTCTATGTTCCCACAATCAAAATTGTCCCACCTGTGGAAATTTAAAGAGTTGAAGCAATGTCCCAATTTGGGCAGATGTTTTCCATGTTGTTCCTGTGAGTGCAGCAGTGAAATTTCTCTTTTTGCAATTGTAATTAGGTAAAAACTTTCTCTGCACAAGAGCTGAGAGCCAAATAACAGCATTATCAAGAGTCTCCTTTTCAGTGAATCTGACATTGTAGAAATCAAATCCAAGAGATATGTTGGGTAAAAGATTGGGGTTCCTATTAATCTCTTCAATGGCAAATAGCAGGGTGAGAATATACTGGTAGTTCTTAAAGTTATACCTGTGTATGTAGCATAAAACACATAAGAGGATGGTCAAATATACCACACCCATCTACATATTTTATATAGTAAATTATGTGGTTTAATTTTAAATCTGTGAGACATTTAATTTAATTTGATCACCATGAATATATGAACTAGATTCGGTATGTATGTTAGGTTTAGGCTAGCTCTTTTACCATTACTACTCATTATTTATAAATTCTCAAACCATGTATTATTTATATTTCATATGTTGATTCTTTATACATTCTGTTTACAAGTCAAGAATCATTTTCACCCACATAGCACATTTGTTGGAATGTAGGTCTTTGACCTTCTGCGGTCTTCACATATGAAAACCCACTACTTCTTACCAACCTAACAAATTAAAAGAAAAAGTATCTTAATTTAATAATATTCTGAAGATCATTTCATTACATGTGGCCATGGAAGCCATTTCTCTGATATAATTTTTTATTATGGCAGAATGGAATTATTAGTATCATAGAAAAACCATAGAGAATCCTGCTTCTGTATCTGAATAGAGGAGATTAAATAAATGCAGTACCATGTCCTTTAATTTTTATCATTATGTCTATTTATGGTGATTTTATGTGTGACTGTGTATATTCAAGTCTCTAGAATGTACAGTTGTATGGAGTTCAGAAAGGATAAGTTCAAGTCAAGACAACCCCAGGTTGATTCCTAGCTGTTCACAATACTTATAGTATATTTTATTTATTTGTTTATGTATTAATTTTTCAATACACTCATACATTTATGCATTTCACTTATTTAATGCTCAGTTGCTTGCTTGGTTTACTCAATAACACAGTGTCTATGACTTGACTGTAAGTTGTTGTGTATATCAAGCTGATCTTGAACTCAGAAATACCCTACTGTCTCCTTCTAGACTATTGGGAATTAAGTCTTGCACAGCATATCTACCTGATGGATTTCTTAATTTTCTTATCACATATGCCTAGATCTCTACACAGCAAGCCTATAGAGATTCCTTTATTTCTCTCTCCTACCTTCCAAATGATCACTGGATTTCAAGCATGTACTCATATTCTTTAGGGAGGTATGAACTGAGTGTTTCATACTTAGTAGAGCATATTCTACTCTCTGAAACATCTCTTTATCTGTTTAATAATATCGTTTGTGGAAAAAATAAATTTTACTCCAAAAGGCCCAAATCACACTTACAAAATAGTATTACTTAATATCTCTGTAAAAGTGAGTTGATCACAGGAAAAAAAATCATTAAGGTTTCATTGTATAAATTTTCCTTCTTTGCCAGTGCTTAAAATTTTAGGAGAAAAGCAGTAGAAAGAAACTAAGAACCTTAGCTTAACAATAACCTCAGAGAATCAATGACTTCTCAAGACAAGAGGGAAGTTATATGTATCATCTCACACTAAATAAAATAACAAGCAAAGAGTTGTGAATGTTTAAGTGAATCAAAACCCCAGCAAGGAAAATAGAGGTCAGCAAGAAGTTTAACCCCTATCTAAGAGGAAGTTCTTCTTAGGGTCTTATTGCTGTGAGCACACAATGAGCAAGGCTATTCCCTTAAAGGAAAACATTTAACTGGAGCTAGCTTACAATTTTAGAGTTTTAGTCTATTATCATCATGGTGGGAACCATGAAAGTATACATGCAGAAAGAAATGGTCTTCAAATTTTATCTGAGTGTTTTACAGGCAGAAAAAGTAGAAACTGGGACACAAAGGCTAGACTTGTTCTTAGACATGTAACCCCACTCTAACAAGTCCATGCCTACTCCAACAAGAACACACATTCTAATATTGCCACACAGTACAATCAAAATATCTAAAGGGAACAGTCTATGGGGCCATTCCTATCCACTACTTTCCATTCCTTGACCATGACAGGATTTTAGCCATAAAATAGTGCTAAGCACGTTTACTCTAATTTAATTTACCATACTCTAAAATAGACTCGTTTGTTCGAAGTCCAAAGTTCAAAATTTCTTTTGAAATGTATTCAACCATTCTATGAAATCCCCTGAAAAATAAAAATAAAAATGTAGATCACATACCTCCAACATATAATGGCACAGAATTTACAATACCATTTCAAATTTGAGAAAAAAAAGAGCATAGTGAGGAAATACTGAACCAAAAGAAGACCAAAAACAAGCTGAGCCAACTACAAACTCTGCAACTTCATGTCTGATTTTAAAATGTGCTTTCCATCTCTAGTTCCTTTCATCTCTGTTGACTTCAAAACACTTCTTTCTCTAGGTCTTTTTTCCTTCCCCTGTTAGCACTGTCCCTGGGCACTTATACCACATCTCTGTCATCTTCATCATCATGAGGCAATCCAGGCTTCTCCTTTGGAGTTTGACATAATGGCTATAATAGGTCTCCTTGCACAGACACACCTGATATAATCCTGGCCTTCACAGATGTCATTAGTCAAAGAGAAAGATGCCAGAATACATTTCTCCAATCCTTGACTCTTAATTCCAGAACCACATGGCTAAACCTGCCAAGTTATGCTCCATGCTAGGGCAGGAACATGGCTCCCTTGTAAAATTAAATCTTTAACTGTTTTCTACTCCTATTGTTTTCCTTTACTTTCTAAATTTGGATATCCTGAAACTCAATCTGTAGAAAAGGCTGATGGCATTAAACTCCTTTTCACAAATTGTAAGAACAGCTGGGTGGAATTTTGCCCAGATATTTTCACTCCCTTTATTCTATTTAGTATCATACTTTCTTTTAATCTCTGTAAGCATTTGAACACAGGAATAAAATTAGTGACAGTTTTTAGTACATTTTTTTCCTACTCAATCTGTACATTGTGTATTTTTGTTTCTCAGCTTTGTACTTTTCTTTACATATCTTCATATCCTTAAATACTAATGACCACATGCCAGTGTCAATAAGAGGCTGGGTTGACATTTCCTTTGCCAATGAAATAAATCTATAACACTACACTTTAGATTCAGGCACACGTTATGAACTAGCTAAAAAGGCAGCATCATTCTTTTTCAAGATATCTAAATAGCAATCTCTAGGAAACTAATATTCATCTCCTCTGTGTTCATTTGATTCAGGATCACAGAGGTCAAATTACACAACACTTTTTTCCACATTCTTCCTTGGTTGGCTCATTAAGCAGAACATAAAGGATTTTACTGCTTTCCAAAAAAAGAAAAAAAAAAAGTCCCAAAGTCAATATTCCTCTAACAGAAAATCACTGCCCTTCAAAGCATTAACCCATTATAATATCAACTTCTGTCTGTGAAGACACACAGTGACCATAACAAGTCTTATGAAGGTAAACTTAAAATTCAGAGATCTTGTCCATTTCATAATGGTGGGAAGCATTGCAGTGTGCAGGCAGAAATGGTTTTGGACAAGGAGATGAGAGTTCTACATTTTTATCCACAACCAGCAGAAATAAAGACTGTGGGCAAAATTGAGCTCCTTAGAGTCCTAAACCACCCTTGTATAAGGACACAGTAACTCTAGCAAGGCCACACCTACTCCAACAAGGCAACACAATATGGGCCAGGCATTTACACACATGAGTCTATGGGGCCCACTTCTACTAAAAGCACAAAAATAAATAAACAAATAAATAAAAAATTAAAAATTGCTATTTGATAACTTCTGGAAGAAGATTTAGGTTTCTTCAATAATGTTATTTCTTCTAGACAAGTTATATTCTGGGATGGCCCCACCCTCAAAAGTATTAGGGCAACACAAAGTGAACTTGATTTAGAACTGTATTAAACTTTGTCAGGAGCAGTTTCCCTGGTTCATAGGTGATTTAATGTTGTTTTAAGATTTTACTAAGTTACTTTCCTAGAAAATGTAATGACTTTTTTTTTCCAATGAATTAAATTTATCCTTACCTTCGTGCATAGGACCAGAAAACATAGAATCAACTTGAACACATCCAATAGAGAAAAGGCAATTTCTACATTTTAGCAAGATTTGTAATCCTTAAAGTTGGGACTAAAATTGTAAAATAGCTATAAAAGAGTGACACAGATTTTTTAAAAGTGGCTTATCCTTAGTATTTAAAAGACAGTAAATATTGTCATTAGCTCCATTTGCTATGCAAAGGTTACTTGTGTGGGGAAAATCATTTTAAGATCTTAATAATTAAGGTAATCTATTTGAGAAGGAGTCATGAGTAAATATTTTTGAGGAGGTTTAGTTCTGTACTGCCAGGGGTTGTCAGCTGCAGCTCTTGGATAGTTCTCCACTGACAAATGGATTGGTTCCCTGAGACTTCTGAATTACCTCTATTGTTTGAGTGGTCTGAGGTAAGTTCCCTGGTTTGATAAGACTCCTGTATTATTAGGGATTACAGTAGCACCACATAAGGCAGTGCCTTTTATATGAAAGCTACTTTGGCACTTTTTATGCCAATGGTACCCTTTCAGACAAGGATACTTGGTTGGATTTCTGTTCTGAGTGGGACCAGGATCATTAAAATTTATGGCACCTTGTGCTGAACTGGGATATTGTTTGCTGATATATCTAGGCTTGTTAATTGAATAATTTTGGATGCCAGGCCCTATTTATTAATTTTTCTCTGTTTTTGACTAGTAAAATTTTGGAGAGCATTCTGACCTTGTGAGATTGTTTTAATGGTTGCACCTTGAAAATATGAAGTAGAAACCTCAGCACATGCTTTAAATCATGTTCCAGATTTTTTAGTCTTTAGAAGAGATTGTCATGTAGGTGTAGCATTCTCAAAGGCCAGATGATTTATTTTATTTTTATTTTTGAAACTATTTTTTATTTTTAATTTATTTTTCACACTCTATATTCCATTCCCCACTCCCGCCCCAGACATCCACCCTTGAACTGTTTCACATCCCATACCTCCTCCCCACCCCACTCCTTCTCCACCTGGATGCCCCCACCCCCCAACCCACCTGACCTCTAAAGTCATGGGGCATCCAATCTCTTGAGGGATAGGTGCATCATCTGTGAATGAACACAGACCCAGAAGTCCTCTACTGTGTGTGAGTTGGGGGCCTCATATCAGCTGGTTTATGCTGTCTGTTTGGTGGTCCAGTGTTTGAAAATCTTGGGGGTCCAGATTAATTGAGGCTGCAGGTCCTCCTGCAGGATCACCATTCTCCTCAGCTTCTTTCAGCCTTCCCTAATTCAACAGCAGGGGTCAACAGCTTCTGTCCATTGGTTGAGTGGAAATATCTGCATCTGACTCTTTCAGTTGCTTGTTGGGTCTTTTGGGAAGCAGTCATGATAGGTCCCTTTTTGTGAACGATTCATATCATCAGTAATAGTGTCAGACCTTGGGATCTCCCCTTGAGCTGGATCCCACTTTGGATCTGTCACTGGACCTTCTTTTCCTCAGGTTCTTCTCCATTTCCATCCCTGTGATGATTTAAAACATTATCTTTTGCTTCAGAGCCTCTATCAGCTGAGGAACAGAGGCCTCAAAATATTTTCTTGGTTTCTGCATTATGTTAGCAAGCCTGTTGGTCTTTGTATCTCCACTGGGTGAGCATCTCCATACTTCTAGAACTGCAGCTGCAACTTTTAATAGACCTCTTTTTTTTGGTGAGTTGTTTCTTCAAACTGTTCCCCCACTCCCATAAACATTTCATATTTTAACTCTTTCATTCTTCTCTTTTTTTCAGATATATTACATAAATCTTCTTGAGCCAAGTTCATATATATATAAAATCTCCACAGTAAAAATTCTTCTTTAGTTAGGCAGGCTATAACTATTTCAAGCTAATCATGAGGAGTCTTGAGCAATTTAAATAGAAAGGGTTCCCATAGAGATCCTTATTCTCATTGCTATTCTCCATATTCACTGGGAAACCGCCTAACAATTTACCCTGTTACAAAGCTTGGAAAAGACCAGCAGCAGATCTGGTAGAACTCTTTGGTTTCTTTTTATATTTTTCAGGAGTCTTATGGAATGACTAATATTTAAATGCTGTAGGAAAGGGCGCTTGTTTTTATGATATTTTGATAGTTTCTTTTCTAAGACAGTTTCTCCTCAGAGGCTGATTTTTCCTATTTTGATTTGCCACTACCTGAGCTACTTTTCTCTGATTTTATGTCGAGGAATAAATATTGTTCTTAGATCCTTAGAGACAGTAGTAATGGAGTCCCTTCACAAGAAGGTGAATCCAATGTTTCCTGTACACATATGGCTTTTTTTTGTCATCTGCCTATGCCTTCCTGAGTACAGTCCAAATAGCAAACGCTATAAGGGGCATGCCTAATCCTCCATTCTCTGTAAACCTGTTTTAATATCTAACCGTGTTTTATCCCATGCATCCATATCTTGCACTGAATTGCTAATAAGTGTAAATACATTATCAAGTTTTTCAAAGAATATTTTTATGATGGGAAGGAAGTCCTGCTCAGCAATTAAGGGTATTATTTTTCCAGAGAATCTAAGTTTGATTCCCAGAAATAATATTAGGCAGTTCACAAACATCCAAATATTGAGGATTCAATATAAGTCCTGACTCAATGGGTACAAGCATGAAAGGCTCATATATCCACACATAAACAAAGACATAAACACACACAAGAAGAAAGAGAAAAGGTAGTCATAATAATATCAATATGATGGCAAGCAATAGAGGTGTTGAAACACAAAAGTCAAGATCAACAACATGGCAGTCTGAATACAGGAAAATGGCTTATTGTACCTACTTGAGTATATCTATGAAATTAATTATAATGGTCCATTGTGATTCCATACAAGTGTTTTGAAATTAACTTCATTTTTTATTAAATTATTAATAAAGTCTTTTTATATCACAAACAGAAAAGGCAAAAATAAGCAAATATTAATTTTAAATGAAAGTAAAAATATAAAAATATAAATGAAATAATATAGCCAAAGAGAAGGAATTAATAAGTAGGATGTTTTATTTGAGAACTTAGATCAATGACATTTTCTAATGTATAAATATTGTATATTCAAATAAATATATACAAAAATTTAAAGATATATATGGTTTTTGAGAATTACATAGGTGTGATGAATTAAATAATAATCACTACTAATAGAGCAGAAAAATCCAAAATCTCCTGACCAAAAGATGTACTACAAAGCAATTGTGATAAAAACTGCATGGTACTGGTATAGTGACAGACAGATACACCAGTGGAATAGAATTGAAGACCCAGAAATGAACTCACACACCTTTGGTCACTTGATCTTTGACAAGGGAGCTAAAACGAGCTGTGGAAAAAAAGACAGCATTTTCAACAAATGGTGCTGGCACAACTGGCGTTTATCATATAGAAGAATGCGAATTGATCCATTTTTATCTTCTCGTACTAAGATCAAGTCTAAGTGGATCAAAGAACTCCACATAAAACCAGAGACACTGAAACTTACAGAGGAGAAAGTGTGGGAAAGCCTCAAAGATATATGCACAGGGGAAAAATTCCTAAACAGAACAGCAATGGCTTGTGCTGTAAGATCAATAATTGACAAATGGGACCTCATAAAATGGCAAAGCTTCTGTAAGGTAAAAGACACTGTCAATAAGACAAAAAGGCCACCAACAGACTGGGAAAGAATCTTTACCAATCCTAAATCAGATAAGGAATGAATATCATATATATAAATATATTTATATATATATACATATATGTATATATGTATATATATATAAAAAACTCAAGAAAATGCACTCCAGAAAATCAAATAACCCCATTAAAAAATTAGGCACAGAGCTAAACAAAGAATTCTCAACTGAAGATTATCGAATGGCTAAGAAGCACCTGAAAAAATGTTCAGCATCCCTTAATCATCAGAGAAATGCAAATCAAAACAACCCTGAGATTTTACCTCATGCGAGTCAGAATGGCTAAGATCAAAAATTCATGTGACAGCAGATGATGGCAAGGATGTGGAGAAAGAGGAACACTCCTCTATGGTTGGTGGGATTGCAAGCTTGTACAACCACTCTGGAAATCAGTCTGGCAGTTCCTCAGAAAATTTGACATAGTACTACTGGAGGATCCAGCAATACCTCTCTCCTGGGCATATATACAAAAGATGTTGCAATTGGTAATAAGAACACATGCTCCACTATGTTCATAGCAGCCTTATTTATAATAGCAAGAAGCTGGAAAGAACCCAGATGCCCCTCAACAGAGGAATGGATACAGAAAATGTGGTACATTTACACAATGGAGTACTACTCAGCTATTAAAAACAATGAATTTATGAAATTCATAGGCAAATGGATGGACCTGGAGGATATCATCCTGAGTAAGGTAACCCAATCACAAAAGAACTCACATGATATGTACTCACTGATAAGTGGATATTAGCCCAGAAACTTAGAATACCCAAGACACAATTTGCAAAACACATGAAACTCAAGAACAAAGACCAAAGTGTGGACACTTTGCCCCTTCTTAGAATTGGGAGCAAAACACCCATGGAAGGAGTTACAGAGACATAGTTTGGAGCTGAGACGAAAGGATGGACCAGCTAGAGACTGCCACACCCAGGTATCCATTCCATAATCAGCCTCCAAACGCTGACACCATTGCATACACTAGCAAGATTTTGCTGAAGGGACCCTGATATAGCTCTCTTGTGAGGCTAAGCCAATGCCTGGCAAACACAGAAGTGAATGCTCACAGTCAGCTATTGGATGGAACACAGGGCCCCCAATGGAGGAGCTAGAGAAAGTAACCAAGGAACTGAAAGAATCTGCAACCCTATAGGTGGAACAACAATATGAACTAACCAGTACCCCAGAGCTCCTATCTCTAGCTGCATATGTAGTAGAAGATGGCCTAGTCGGCCATCATTGGGAAGAGAGGCCCCTTTGGTCTGTCTTGCAAACTTTATATGCCCCAGTATAGGTGAACACCAGGGTCAAGAAGTGGGAGTGGGTGGGTAGGGAAGCAGCGGGGCAGGGATGGTATAGGGAACTTTCGGGATAGCATTTGAGATGTAAATAAAGAAATTACCTAATAAAAAATTAGAAAAAAAATCTATAGTCACAAAAGAATGATCAGATGCAACATCAATAAAACACATTTGATCACTATCTTTTGCACACCTAACTTTTAAATCACTTGATTTATAATAAATATATTTGGAAAATGAAAGCTATTTTTATCATTTCTTTTATTAAGTTATAAAATGATTGCACCATTTCCCTCTTTCATTCTTTATGCAAATTCTTTTGTGCTTCCTTTCTCATGTTAATTTCATGGATTCAACTTTCATTTATTGCCCAGGAAGATTTAAACTTACAAAACAGGCACACGCACATGCATACTCACGGGCACAAGCACGTACTCACACACACACACACACAAAATTACAGGTAACTAAAGAATTCTATGAGACAGTTTAACGGATGTGTAATATTCTTTCATAGGAAAGGTTATAATCTTCCCCAGTCAAGATTTTACATAAAATCTGTCTACACCTGTCTTATTACATATGGACTGTGAATGTTTTAGTTGAATGCACACATCCATCTCTATAAGATGGATAGCAAAATAATCCATACAGTGCTGAGAAAAAGGGCTATCAGTTCTTACCAAAGTGATAACTTGCCAAACAAACTTATTCCACAAAGCCTGCAGTATATGCTATGAGCTGCTTTTGTTTGTACTTTTTAATTTGATTGAATATACCTTTGCTGATTATGTTTTCCTTAGAATTCACATGGTAAAAAGGAGCTAAAACAAACAAACAAACAAACAAACAAAAAACAAAAAAAAAAAATGACATTATTGCCAATGAAAAGTATAAATGGGATGAAAGAAGGCTAGTGGTTACAACAGGGTAGACACCAGGGAAGAACTTTTGTACTTAATTTAAATAAAAATAAGGCCAAGAAGGAATTATGTTTGTATTCAAAATCAACCAATGTTTTTGTACCGAAAAACTGCATTGCTGAAATTCAAAGGAAGAGTTAGATCAATCATAAAGCCAGTTCAGAATCACAATATAGTTAGGAATAGAGACATACATATTCACTGCTAATATACATGAGGGAAGACATGGTAGAAAGAATATAGAACAGCATTTTGTACATGAGAGGAGTTCTAGAAAGTTGGCTTGTCTTTTAACATGTAAAATTTTTCAAAAGTTGTATAAATCCAATAAAATAATAAAGTATATTAAAAGCAAAATTGCCTAGAATTGAACTTTTATGATACATCAATTTTATCAAACTATGAAGAGTAAAAATGAATATATATTTGATGAAATTAATCTTGATACATATGTTCAAACCCATATTTTACTTGATGTGAAGGAAAATAATTCACTCTCATAAAACCATAGAGAAAATTCTGAGTTTGACTTGGACAGATTCAAGATATGTCAACCAAAGGATTGACATATTGGTCAATAATATGACAAAGGCATTGCAGGATCCCAGTGCTGGACTTAGGGACCTGATCTTGATCTTAGCACCCACATTGTAGGATGAGAACACTTTGTTCAGTTTTACCTTCACCTGCAGATGTGGGCTACGTCAAAAGTACACACATGCAAATAATCAGTGATAATAAGTTAAAAAAATACTGTACCATGAATGTGACTATAAAACAAGCCACATTTTTCTTAAAATAATTTCATATTCATAAGGAACACAATGTATGACAAATACTCTTAACATGGTATAATAAAATTTAATGAATTTTGTTATTAATTTAGCTTATTTTTTTCTGATTTTATGCAAGTTCAATGGTTTTCATAGGAATAAATCTGCTGATTTACAATGACTAAACCAGACATTAATTGCTCATGTATCTGGAAGTACAGTCTTTACAGTGAAGGGCTTGCTGCTGCATAAAATAAAGAGAAACACATATCCATAAACATTGATACCTGAACTTCTGAGAGGATGGGGCACCAGAAAAGTGAATTTATAAGGAGCATTAATTTTAATGAAACAGAAGAGACACCACCCAACAACCAAATTTACCCCATCTACTAAGTATCTAAGAAAATACTGTGATTTTCCTTGAGTCAACATATGATTCCCTAAAAAATTAGAAATACCATGAAATATTTTATTCAAATAACAAATTCTATTTGATATGTTTTAATATTCAAAATAAATTTATCAAACAAATAAACCATTAAGTTTTAATTTATATCTAAACATTTTCACCTCCACAGCCTTTGATTGAATGTCTTAATAACTCAAAATATTTTACAAGCACAGAGTATTGTCTCATAGAGCATAATTCAACTTAACACCTTATTTTTTTAATTATTATTTTGACAAATTCACTTTTAGGGATTCTAAAAGTTTTCATGTATTTCTTTTGATCATTTTCCACCTGATTTCCCACACGTTTCTTTATGTATTCACAGGGATTTACAAGTGTATTGTTCTATTTCCATGCTATACTAACTATACCCATACACATATAAGAAGATATTCTTGGGAAAGGAAGGTCTGGTTTGGATAAAAACATCTTATTTATTTGATTAAGAAACATTCATGAATATTTATGCCCAACTCAGCAATATATGTCTGACACTATGCATTAATTAACCTGAATTACGTAACTAAAGCTAAGAAACAGCACCAAGATGAAACTCTCATAGTCATTATTTCATGGTAGATACATATATAGGAATAAGAATCACTACTGCAAGCCAATGAAGTAAACAGGCACCCACATGAAAGCTGTCTGAGGAAAAAAAACATGAAATTATCAAACAAACACTTATAATAAAACATAAGACAGATGAAATATCTATGGAGCACAGAATTATTCACAACTTCTAATTGTGACATTGTTAACTATGTAATCCGCTGCATGTAACACACATGGACTCTTTACTCAAGTATCACAACAAATACTCAGAACTTTTTTCATTTACTGACATCTAATATCACAGGTGCAATCAAAACTTCCAAAACGTTAAGAAAAACAGGGTTAGGCTTAGAATAAACCATTCTTCCTTGAAATCATAACACTTAAAACTATTCAGATATTGTGGCATAACAAGAATGGCAAATAAGACATTATGGTTAACACTCAAATGATGAAACTAAAGTGAATACAATCGAAGTTTCCATTTCCTTTTCCCCTGAGGAAAATAATCTAAAAGGAAAATAAAACTGATGATAAGATTTTAGAAACTCTAAGAGTGAATTTGTCAAAATAAAAAATAAACAATAAGTAAATTTTAATGGCTACACACTCTAAGTCATAAGAGTTCTGAACTTGAAAAATAAATAATTTACCGTACTGTATGTAATTATCCAAATAAAGATATGGTACAGTTGGATGTGGCATTTTCTTCCCAGTGTAGTAAGTATGAAGAGGGAAAAACGCACCAATCACAACATCTCCTTCATGGTGAAATTCTTCAGTGATTATATAATAACATCTACTTATATTAAGTATAAAAGCAGAGACAAATTTGGAAATTTGCAAGAGCCAGAGTATAAAAATCCAGGAGAACATCATATTATTACATGGATCTGCTTGATGCAGAACAGTGTCCAGTACATATATGCTTGGTTCATACTTTTGTGACCATGTATGTTTTGAATTTGTTGATGACTCAGTCTATCACACTAATCATTCCAAGGTATTGAGAATGCCACTGGGAATTTTGAAACTATCTTTTCCCATGGACTCTGCTGCTGAGGCCCTCTCTTCAAGTGAAAAACAAGTTAGGAAATATGTTTGTTCGTATTCTTCACTACTCTAAGGCACTATGACTTCAGCAAAGGCTACAGACAACAAGAGCTCAGGGGTGATCTTCTCTTGGGATGAATTGCCTAACCATATGAAGCAAGAAACGTTTAGTATGAAAACAATTTAGGGTGATCCCCATAGGTTACATCAGAGGAGGCCAACTAAGTAGAAAAGGAAAAGGCTAAAAAGAAAGCATTGCAGGTATAACCACTCAAAGTTAATAAATTGCAGAGTTTTTGGTGGTAACTAACAAGTGTGAATTCTGGGAAACAACTTCCAAGACAGTTTATAAAATATGCATTTGTGTGGGTTTTCCCAACATTTCCTACTTTTACTCCATGAATGGGGCCTTATTTCTAATATTTGTAAACTATATACAGTAAGAAAACTAACAAGAACTGTCAGGGTAAGAGTTATTATTACAATGTCCAGTTCGTTTATATTTAATAAAATTTCAACATATTACTTCCACTCTCTTTTATTTAGTCCAAAGTTCAGTAAAGGATTTATGTAAAATGAGCACAATGAAAAGTGCATTTCAAGTTTATACTTAGAAGACAGTCTAAGCAAATCTTAGTTTTGGGGGTTGTAACTGTGATAATATTATAGGAACTTTGCTGATTAATGTTCAGCTCTGTAGTGTGTGAGAAAAATCTGTCTAAAGACTAAGTAGAAAAACTTTGCTTGTTTCTTATTAGTGATTCTAAGCTTAAGTTGCAAAACATATACAGCAGACAATGTTAGGCTTATTTGTGTAATTAAGTGCATCAATTTTGAGCATGCCTACAATGGTAGTTCTGAATGCACCAAAGGATTTGATCATCTGTAAGGTGAGTGACTTCCAACATGAATTTTTAAATTATTACTAACAGTTTCTAATAGTAGCTTTTATACGTGTAGGAACTTAAAATGAGGATTGTAAATCCAAGCTCCTTTATTATCAAATTAAACATTTAATCATGGACACAGTCTATAAGGAGAGAGGCCACTTAACTGAACATGAAAATAGGCACACACACACACACACACACACACACAAATAAATAGACACTCTAAGGTTAAAGGGAAAAGGGTAATTCTAATTTGACAACTGTCTTCCAGGAAATCATAGAGAAGTTCTAGTAGCCAGCTTTGATTTTGACATGGTAATAGGTACCAGTTGTATATTAGTGGAAGAGAAACAAGTTGCTCTTTCCAGAGATAAGGAGAAATATTCCCTTTTTGCAAGCAGCCACCTTCTTCAACCTTCTGATGGATTAGGCCTTTTGGAAGGATTTTCTTGGGGGACCAACAAGCATATGTTATTGCTTATCTAAATTATTTAACAGCTTCGTGATGATCAATTAGCAAAGACATAAGTAGTTAGGCATACATCTTAAATTAATTACTGTTAATCTTATTAGATCTTTAAAACATTAAATTTTCAATCGTCTTCCAAAAATCTTTACCAGCCTAAGACATTCCAGACTTATATCACTTTCATATTCTATAAGGACATGCAATATTCTACCCTTCTTTTCCTTTTTGCCACATAATTTCCCCTAGTTTCACACCATAATACTGGACAGAAGAGAAAGGAGAGAGGACAGAAAGAGAAAGAAAAAGAGATCTCTGAATATTTTTTCTTTCATCCTTGACTATCCACAAATTGCAACCCACCTCCCCTATGACCAGCAACTGGCAAAAACAACCATCTACCCCACCGCTCACAGGAATGAGAGAATTGTTCTCTACAGAAAGCTTCCTATTGTGTGGCAGCAAAAATATATTTGAAGACACAAAGAAAATAGGGATATTATCCAAGTCTTGGGAGAGCTGACTCTTTCATTTACTGTACAGGCCTTTTGGCCTACCTGATGCAATCTGTGAGGCTGGAACAACTAGGCCTAGTAATTTTGAAGCTGTCTTAGATGCAGATTTTGAGGAAACACCTGTACCAGTCAGGACTCTGAAAGAGATATTGATCTTAGCATTTTCGAGATGAATCTTGTCAAGATGATTTTAACTTTACTGGTGTATGGTGCATTTGTTCTGAAAATCCACAAACTTTTAAAAATAATATTATAGGGACACTTTTGTATTGATACATGTACGAAATGGGTGGTATGTACAAAGCAGCTAATGTTGGCTCTGATCTATGCATGAGCATGTGAATGGCATCTGTTGATCTCTGTAAACCATTTGGGACTGAATAAAGAAACTCTAATATTGGGTCACATCCCCAATTATGCCTTATGGGTGGATAACATATAACAATAAATCAAGGAAAACAGGGTTGCCAAAAAGATTCATTAGCAACTATTAGACATTTATGTCTCCTCCACTTATCCCACTGAGAGTTACAGGTGTTCTGAAAACAAAAATGAGCATTGTGAGCTGAATAGTTTCCACAAATACCATAACCAGGAAGAGGTTTTAAGCATTCAAAGATTTTTCACCTCTCTTTCTTTTGAGCTGTTCCCATGTGAGGGGATGAACTTTCATAACTTCATGAGCTTTGCCATCTTCTTGGTCTCCTGCTTTGAACTTTCCATGATAGGAGTCAAGAGTTAAGATAAATAAATAAATAAATAAATAAATAAGTGTAAAAAACAACAAACAAACAAACAAAAAACCAAAAGCATCAGTGATTATGGTCAGTGAACCATAAGCTACATATTTAAAAGTTTTTCTGTCCTAATCTTTCTTTCTGAAACTATTAATGGTAACAACTTGTTTGTGCCTTTCCACAGTTTTTATGAATAAAAAAACTAGACACACACACATACATAAACACATAAAAAGACTGTCTTACTGATATTGAAACTTTTTTAAGTTAATAAATCAGAAATTGGACATAGTACTACCAGAGGATCCTGCAATACCTCTCCTGGGCATATATACAGAAGATGTCCCAACCAGTAAGAAGGACACATACTCCACTGTGTTCATAGCAGCCTTATTTATAATAACTAGAAGCTGGAAAGAACCCAGATGCCCCTCAACAGAGGAATGGATACAAAAAATGTGGTACATTTACATAATGGAGTACTACTCAGCTATTAAAAAGAATGAATTTATGAAATTCCTAAGCAAATGGATGGACCTGGAGAGCATCATCCTGAGTGAGGTAACACAATCACAAAAGAACTCAAATAACATGTACTCACTGATAAGTGGATATTAGCCCAGAAACTTAGTATACCCGAGATATAAGATACAATTTGCAAAACACATGAAACTGAAGAAGAATGAAGACCAAAGTGTGGACACTTTGCCCCTTCTTAGAATTGGAAACAATCACCCATGGAAGGAGTTACAGAGACAAAGTTTGGAGCTGAGACAAAAGGATGGACCATCTAGAGACTGCCATATCCAGGGATCCATCCTATAATTAGCCTCCAAACGAAGACACCATTGCATACACTAGCTAGCGTTTTATGATAGGACCCTGATATAGCTGTCTCTTGTGAGACTAGGCCGGGGCCTAGCAAAAACATAAGTGGATGCTCACAGTCAGCTATTGGATGGATCACAGGGTCCCCAATGGAGGAGCTAGAGAAAGTATCCAAGAAGCTAAAGAGATCTGCAACCCTGTAGGTGCAACAAAATTATGAACTAACCAGTACCCTGGAGCTCTTGACTCTAGCTGCATATGTATCAAAAGATGGCCTAGTCGTGCATCACTGGAAAGAGAGGCCCATTGGACACGCAAACTTTATATGCCCCAGTACAGGGAAACGCCAGGGCCAAAAAGGGGGAATGGGTGGGTAGAGAAGTGGGAGTGGAGGGTATGGGAGACTTTTGGGATAGCATTGGAAATGTAATTGAGGAAAATACGTAATAAAAAAATATTTAATAAAAAAGAATAAATCATTATGAAATACATCTCCAAGAGATCTTATATGCCTCTTTACTTTTATTATCTTGTTTGTAGTAATGTTAGATTTTTCTACAATTACTTGATCTTTAAAATTGTATAGAATAACCATAATATGTTTTACATTATAATATGTAAAAATTGTTTCATTTTACTGCATACATTAACCAGAGTATTATAAGTTTTAATATGTAAATGTATTCCTATGATAGCCATCACTAACCCTTGAGGATTTCATTCAATTGTGAGCCAAAGCCAATTAATTTTCCCAATAACTTTGCAAAATAATTTATAGTTTGTAACTGATCTTGTCTTAGCTGTACTTTACCTTACTAAATATTCTGAAGACCTAGCTTATATTCAAATAATTGATAGGATCTCCTCTTTGCATTTTTCCAGAAAGAATTTGCAATCTCCAGTAAGGCAAATTTGTTTTACTTCAATTAGTAATCAATATTGGGATTAGTCAATAGTATATCATCTATTTCATGATAAGATATAGATTGGGGAAATTGTTTATTATTATTTCTAATATCTGTTTTAAAAATTATTGAAATACGGAGTGACTGTTGAAAATCCTTATGCTAAAACTTTTCATTGATATATTTTTGTGGGCACAGTGAAGAGTATTTTTCTTTGTCCTGTTCTTTTAAGGGTATGGTTAAAAAAAAAAAAAAAGGAATCTTTTGACTTAATCCCTAAAATACACCATGACTTAGATACCAAAATGTTAAGGATAAATCATGTTACAGAGAATAAATAGGATGAATTTATTTATAGCTTCTAAGTCTGTCATGGACTGGACCCAGTCAGCCCCTCTCAATCCGTAGGAATCAGGGGTTCAGGCAGGTGTGCATGGAATCAGGAAGAATTGACAGACAGCCACAGGCAAGAGAGAGTGTGCTGGATCTAAATGTATTGTCACAAAGGGAACACCAGTCTTATATAATACAGAAAACATAGGGGTAGGATGTCACAGCAGGCAAAGTACATTGAAGCATCTGACACAAAACAGAGGAATGACTTCAAAGGATTTATAGGAACCAGGTAATGTTTACAGTAAAGATAAAACTGCCCTGCCTAGAGACAGCCAATGGCAGGTAAGGTTTTCACACCACAGTCACAATTTATGCTACTCCTTTGACCCTCATGAAAGTTAGCACCAGGGGGATTTGCTCTAGCAGGCCTTCTCATGAATAATGTAATACCACAACCCCCTTATTTCCTAGGTGATGGTAAATTCTTGCATGAGTGTAACTGGGCTGTTCTTTAAGAATCTGTAAGGAATCTCCATTTGTCAGAAGAATTTACCAACTTGCTTCTAATATGCAATGTAGTCTGTTATACCTGGCTGTAATGAAGATTCTAAGTATACTTTGCTAAGCTTTCCCTGAGACTTCTAACTCTTATCCAGTAAAATACTATAAGAAAGCATTCAAGACCCTCCACAATATTGCAGGGACAAATCTGGGGCATCCTAGCTATGGGAATGCCAAGGTTCCAGGAGGCTCTTTCCTTGAAACTCTGCCTCAGGACTGCTTCCAGGTTTCTAAACCTGTAATGTGAGTCACTACTGGAGTGGATGTAGCATCAGTCTATTAACATTCATCATTTTATGAATTTTTTAATGATAAATACATGAGACTTCTAAGCACAGGTGGAATTCTGTACCCATGCTCCTGCTTTTATTGGCCCAGCTCTTTTAAGGCATGTAACATTTTCTTAGTCAAGGGCCCTTGTCCTACATGAATATGTTTGTTAGTTAACCATTTCGATGGCATAGGACAGTGACACACTTCATACATTTGGAGAATCAAATCATCCCAAATTGTGCTGATGGACAGTCTTAATTTTTTTTATAACATTTTAAAATCTCTATCCGGAACATGCCCTACTTTGTGGCTTCTTCATGAAGTTGAAGAAACATTAGTCTGTTTTTCCCACTGTTGTAACAGATTCTTTCCACATAATTCCAAGGCTATATCTGCTACATATAGCTTCATCTCAATATCTGAACTTCTGGTCCAAAGCATTTAATCTATTTTAGTTTATTTTATCTGAGTCAATGTCCCAATCCCCAGCAAAAGTATAGATACTTTTTGAGGTGGCCAAGTTAATTTCCAAGAGTCATGTGAAGATATCATTACATCTGTTCTGGTATTTACTACACTATCAATCCCAATTTCACTTCATTGTAATTTTAACTTTGGTCTCAGATCCTTTATAGCATCAATAGCATTTACAGTTTGCCAAAATATGTTTTTCCTGAAACCTTTAAAACCATTTTTTACTCATTAGAATTGTTCTGCCCTTGTTAAATGTGTTACATGAAGTTAAGTTTACAGCACGTCATTCTGTCATATCAGTCATTAATTTTTCGAGTTGATCTCTAGAATAGTCTTCCCACGACTGACAGAATAAATAGCTCATTTCATTTGGGGGGGGGGGGCTCCAGAGCAAGGCCCCAGGCTGTTTGGTAAAAGTAAGGAATTTCCTCATGTTTCTCTGATGAACTACATTCATAAGCACTGTGTGCCTTTTTCATTTCTTTTACATGTTCTAGGAAACCTCCTCTTTGAATTATCATTTGAGTTAATATTATCCTTAGGTGTTGTGGAAAAATGAAAAATACAGACATCTATACAAACTAAAAATCTATTGTCAGACACTAAATGAAAAACTGTTTGTTAACTACTACAATGTAAATATCTTAGAGTTTTACTGCTATGAATAGACACCATGACCAAAGCAATTCTAAGGAGAACATTTAGTTGGGGTAGGCATACTGTTCAGAGATTAGGTTCATTATCATCAAGGTGGGAACATGGCAGTGTTTAGGTATGCATGACACAGAAAGATCTGAGAGTTCTACCACTTCATCTGAAAGCTGCTAGGAGAAGACTCACTTCGAAGTAGCTAGGATGAGGGTCTTAAAGCCCATACCCACAGTGACACACCTAATACAACAAGGCCACACATACTACAACAAGGTAACACCTCCTAATAATATCACTCCTTGGGGGAAAGATATTCAAACCAAAAGAGAAGATAATATTATTCACATCAAACTTCATGTTATATCATCTATGTCTGATATGGTTCCACTAAAAATTAATATTACTTTACTTATTCATATCTCCATGGGGAAACTGGAAGTGGTTTATTTATAAATTCCTCAAGATCTGGGTGTCTCAGCAAGACATATCTCTGTTTTATTTGTGAGAATCCCTAACCTTTGTAAAGATACATTTTGAGGTAGCCAAGTTGGATTCTAATAATCCTTTGAAATTATTGTTACATTTGCCCTGGTATTCACAAGGCCTTCAATTATCTTAAAACTATGTTTACTTTCAATGTAGGTCCCTGATCATTTATAGCAGTCAGCCAAAATACTTGTTTCTGGTGCCTTTAAAATCTCCTTTTCTACCCATTGCAGTTGGATACACATGTACTACAAAATTCTATCACAGAACAATGACATCCGTATTGTCTCAAAATTGTACAAAGGGTCATACAGGGGAGATGACAAATTTAAGCTTTAGCTTCATTATTTCAACCTATGACATTTGCCCTGCACACTCTTTCTTATGGAAATTTATTGTTGGTATGGAAATAGTGGGAGATGAGCAGATAGAATGGAACTGTCTACAGTAAGACATATCATTAGAGAACATATGGATGGAGGAGAAGCAGAGGGAGTATTTTACGGTAACCAAGGTCAACTGTTTTGGCTACAGAGTTGTTTGTAGCAAACTGAGGTAAGCCTATGGGTGATGAGTAACAGGAAGGAAGACACCTTACACTAGAGATTCTGTTTAAGGAAAAGAGAAGAGTGCTATGGTAGAACAATGATCTCTCTGTGCTCTTGACTGTTGACACGTTTAAGGACTTGACTCCTTATCCTCTTTGCTATGATATACTATAACCTGAAATCCTCAACCAAATAAGCAATTTTCACCTATCCTCTTTGGTTAGCATGTTTTTTCATAACAACAAAAAATACGAAACTACCCTATCAAGCTAATCTGAGAAATGAGTGTGAAAGTCTGACACTCTTTTGCTCCCCCCACCCAAAATATCAAATACATCAGCCATCATCACTCACTCATTCTTTACCCCTCACAATATAGAAGTAAAAAAGGCATATTATGAGTCCCCATAAAAGTAAGAAAAAGAAAGATTGGTCTTAACTAAGTGACAATAGTTGTGAGTGGGGATTTAAGTTCAGAGGATCAACGAAGTTTTCTGAAATTTACAAAAAATTTTTTAATTATGACACAATATAAAACATGAACCTGGCCCAGTTTTATTACATTTCATTTTGTATTTATGTATGTTTATGAATACTGTTCTTGAATGTATGAATAAGCCAAACATTACGAATGGATGTAACTCTCAATAGTGCTACAGTTTCAGTTTGTTAGTTTGTTTGGTTCTTCTATGGAGGACTCTGTTTTGAGTACTTAATTATGTGATTTTCTAGGTTATAAAAAAAAGACGGGAAATTATCCACGGAGACTGATTTTAAATTGAATTATTTTATGGATAGTTTTAATTTGTGTGTGTGTGTGTGTCTGTGTGTGTGTGTGTGTGTGTGTGTGTACATTATTGTAGAAAACATAGGGCAATTAGTTGGAGGCAGTTCTCTAGATCTCTGGGTCTTGTTAAACAATAGTTTGTGCTCAGGCTTATAAGCAAATTATTTTAACACATTAGCCACCTTACTCAATTTTTTTTTCTTTTTGATAAAAAAAAAAAAAGAGGCTTTAGATCCTTTAGAAGTTTCTTATAAAATGGACCAAATGACTCTATTAAAAAGTGGAGTACAGAGCTAAATGGAGAATTTTCTTTTTTTTTTTTTAATTAGGTATTTATTTCATTTACATTTCCAATGCTATCCCAAAAGTCCCCACACCCCCCTCCCCCCGCACTCCCCCATCCACTCACTCCCACTTCTTGGCCCTGGCATTCCCCTGTACTGAGGCATATAAAGTTTGCACTACCAATGGGCCTCTCTTTCAACTAATGGCCAACTAGGCCATCTTCTGATACATATGCAGCTAGAGTCAAGAGCTCCCGAGGTACTTGTTAGTTCATATTGTTGTTCCACCTATAGGGATGCAGATCCCCACATCTCCTTGGGTACTTTCTCTAGCTCCTCCTTTGGGGGCCCTGTGATCCATCCAATAGCTGAATGTGACCACCCACTTCTGTGTTGCTAGGCCCGGGCATAGTCTCACAAGAGACAGCTATATCTAGGTCCCTTCAAAAAAATCATGCTAGTGTATCCAATGATTTCAGCGTTTGGAAGCTGATTATGGGATGGATCCCCAGGTATGGCAGTCTCTAGATGGTTCATTCTTTAGTCTCAGCTCCAAACTTTGTCTCTGTAACTCCTTCCATGGATGTTTTGTTCCCAGTTCTAAGAAGGGTCAAAGTATCCACACTTTTTGGTCTTCGTTCTTGAGTTTCATGTGTTTCGCAAATTGTATCTTATATCTTGAGTATTCTAAGTTTCTGAGCTAATATCCACTTATCACTGAGTACATATTGTGTGAGTGCTTTTGTGATTGGGTTACCTCACTCAGGATGATGCCCTCCAGGTCCATCCATTTGGCTAGGAATTTCATAAAATCATTCTTTTTAATAGATGAGCTGTACTCCATTGTGTAACTGTATCACATTTTCTGTATCCATTCCTCTGTTGAGGGGCATCTGGGTTCTTTCCAGCTGCTAGCTTTTATAAATAAGGTTGCTATGAACATAGTGGAGCATGTGTCCTTCTTACTGGTTGGAACATCTTCTGGATATATACCCAGGAGAGGTTATGCAGGATGCTCTGGTAGTACTATGTCCCATTTCTGAGGAACTGCCAGACTGATTTCCAGAGTGGTTGTACAAGCTTGCAATCCCAAAAACAATGGAGGAGTGTTCCTCTTTCTCTACATCCTCACCAGCATCGGCTGTCACCTGAATGTTTGATCTTAGCCATTCTGACTGGTGTGAGGTGGAATCTCAAGGTTCTTTTGATTTGCATTTCCCTGATGATTAAGGATGCTGAACATTTTTTCAGGTGCTTCTCTGCCATTCGGTATTCCTCAGGTGAGAATTCTTTTTTTAACTCTGAGCCCCATTTTTTAATGGGATCATTTGATTTTCTGGAGTCCACCTTCTTGCGTTCTTTATATGTATTGGATATTACACCCCTATCTGATTTAGGATTGGTAGAGATCCTTTCTCAATCTGTTGGTGGCCTTTTTGTCTTATAGAGAGTGTCTTTTGCCTTACAGAACCTTTGCAATTTTATGAGGTCCCATTTATCTATTCTCGATCTTACAGCACAAGCCATTGCTCTTCTATTCAGGAATTTTTCCCCTGTGCCCATATCTTCGAGGCTTTTCCCCACTTTCTCCTCTGTAAGTTTCAGTGGCTCTGGTTTTATGTGGAGTTCCTTAATTCCTTTAGATTTGACCTTAGTATAAGGAGATAGGAATGGATCAATTCGATTTCTTCTACATGATAACCACCAGTTGTGCTAGCACCATTTGGTGAAAATGCTGTATTTTTTCCACTGGATGGTTTTAGCTACCTTGTCAAAGATCGAGTGACCATAGGTATGTGGGTTCATTTCTGGGTCTTCATTTCTATTCCATTGGTCTACTTGTCTGTCCCTATACCAGTACCATGCAGTTTTTATCACAATTGCTCTGTAATACAGCTTGAGGTCAGGCATGGTGATTTCACCAGAGGTGTTTTTATCCTTGAGAAGAGTTTTAGCTATCCTAGGTTTTTTGTTATTCCAGATGAATTTGTAGATTGCCCTTTCTAATTCGTTGAAGAACTGAGTTGGAATTTTGATGGGGATTGCATTGAATCTGTAGATTGCTTTTGGCAAGACAGCCATTTTTACTAAATTGATCCTGCCAATCCATGAGCATGGGAGATCTTTCCATCTTCTGAGATCTTTAATTTCTTTCTTCAGAGACTTGAAGTTCTTATCATATAGATCTTTCACTTCCTTAGTTTAAGTCATGCCAAGATATTTTATATTATTTGTGACTATTGAGATGGGTGTTGTTTCCCTAATTTCTTTCTCAGCCTGTTTATCCTTTGTGTAGAGAAAGGCCATTGAGTTGTTTGAGTTAATTTTATATCCAGCTGCTTCTTTGAAGCTGTTTATCAGGTTTAGGAGTTCTATGGTGGAATTGTTAGGGTCACTTATATATACACTATCATATCATCTACAAAAAGTGATATTTTGACTTCTTCCTTTCCAATTTGTATCCCCTTGATCTCCTTTTGTTGTCGAATTGCTCTGGCTAGGACTTCAAGTACAATGTTTAATAGTTACAGAGAAAGTAGGCAGCCTTGTCTACTCCCTGATTTTAGTGGGATTCCTTCCAGCTTCTCACCATTTACTTTGATGTTGGCTACTGGTTTGCTGTAGATTGCTTTTATCATGTTTAGGTATGGGCCTTGAATTCCTGAACTTTCCAAGACTTTTATTATAAATGGGTGTTGGATTTTGTCAAATGCTTTCTCTGCATCTAATGAGATGATCATGTGGTTTTTGTCTTTGAGTTTGTTTATATAGTGGATTATGTTGATGGATTTCCATATATTAAACCATCCCTACATCCCTGGAATGAAACCTACTTGGTCAGGATGGATGATTGTTTTGATGTGTTCTTGCATTCGATTACCAAGAATTTTATTGAGTATTTTTGCGTTGATATTCATAAGGGAAATTGGTTTCAAGTTCTCTTTCTACGTTGGATCTTTGTGTGGTTTAGGTATCAAAGTAATTGTGTATTCATAGAACGAATTTGGTAGAGTACCTTCTGTTTCTATTTTGTTGAATAGTTTGAGGAATGTAGGTATTAGGTCTTCTTTCAAGGCCTGATAGAACTCTGCATTAAACCCCTCTTGTCCTGGACTTTTTTTGGTTGGGAGACTATTAAAGGCTGTTTCTATATCTTTAGGGGATATATACTGTTTAGATAATTAATCTGATCCTGATTTAACTTTGGTACCTAGTATCTGTCTAGTAAATTGGCTGTTTTATCCAGGTTTTCCAGTTTTGTTGAGTATAGGCTTTTGTAGTAGGATCTACTGATTTTTTTGGATTTCCTCAGATTCTGTTGTTACGTCTCCCTTTTCATTTCTGATTTTGTTAATTTGGGTACTGTTGCTGTGCCCTCTGGTTAGTCTAAATAAGGGTTTTTCTATTTTGTTGATTTTCTCAAAGAACCAGGTCCTAGATTTGTTGATTCTTTTATAGTTCTTTTTTGTTTCTACTTAGTTAATTTCAGCCCTGAGTTTGATAATTACTCTTGTCTACTCCTCTTGGGTGTATTTGCTTCTTTGTTTCTAGAGATTTCAGATGTGTTTTCAAGCTGCTAGTGTATGCTCTATCCGGTTTCTTTTTGGAGGCACTCAGAGCTATAAGTTTTTCCTATTACAACTGCGTTCATTGTGTCCAATAAATTTAGGTATTGTGTAGTTTCATTTTCACTAAACTTTAAGATGTCTTCAATTCCTTTCTTTATTTCTTCCATGACCATGTTACCATTGAGAAGAGTGTTGCTCAGCTTCCACATGTATGTGGGCTTTATATTTTTTATGTTGTTATCAAAGACCAGTCAGTCAATAGAAATCTGATAGGATGCATGGGATTATTACAATCTTCTTGTATTTGTTATGGCTGTAATACAGAGTAATTGTGATAAAAACTGCAAGGTATTAGTCAGTGACAGGCAGGTAGATCAATGGAGTAGAATTGAAGACCCAGAAATGAACCCACACACATATGGTCACTTGATATTGGACAAAGGATCTAAAACCGTCCAGTGGAAAAAATGGAGAATTTTTAACAAATGGTGCTGGTTCAACTGGAAGTCAGCATGTTTATCTCCTTGTAAAGCTCAAGTCCAAGTGGATCAAGGACCTCCACATAAAACAAGATACACTAAAACTTATAGAAGAGAAAGTGGGGAAGATCCTTGAGCACCTAGGCACACTGGAAAATTCCTGAACAGAACACCAATGGCTTATGCTATAAGATCAAGGATGAACAAATGGGACCACATAAAATTGCAAAGCTTCTATAAGGCAAAGGTCTCTTTTAATATGTCAAAAAAAATCACCAGATTGGAAAAAGATCTTAACCAATCTTATATCTGATAAGGGCTAATATCCAAATATCCAATACATAAAAAGAACTCAAGAAGTTAGACTCCAGAGAACGAAATAACCCTACTAAAATTGGGGTACAGAGCTAAACAAAGAATTCTCAACTGAGGAATGTCCATTGGCTAAGAAGCATCTAAGGAAATGTTCAGCATCCTTAGTCATCAGGAAAATACAAATCAAAAGGAACATGAAATTCCACCTCACACAAGTTAGAATGGCCAAGATAAAAAAAAATAAATTCAGGTGACAGCAGATGCTGGCGAGGGTATGGAGAAAGGAATACTCCTCCATTGCTGTTGGGAAATAAAGCTGGCACAACAACCTGTAAATCAATCTGGAGATTCTTCAGAAAATTGGATGTAGTACTATTGAGGACCCAACTACACCACTCCTGGCCATATACCAAAAAGATGTTCAACACAGCCTTATTTATAATAGCCAGGAGCTGGAAAGAACCCAGATGTCCTTCAACAGAGGAATGGATACAAAAAAATGTAGCACATTTACACAATGGAGGATTACTCAGCTATTAAAAAGAGTGAATTTATGCAATTCTTAGACAAATGGATAGATCTGGAGGATATCATCCTGAGTGACATAATGCAATCACAAAAGAACACACATGGTATTCACTCACTGATAAGTGGATATTAGCCCAGAAGATCGGAATACCCAAGATAAAATTCGCAAAACAAATGAAACTCAAGAAGAAGGAAGTGTGCATACTTTTGTCCTTCTTAGAATGGGGAACAAAACATCTATGGAAGGAGTTACAGAGACTAAAGGAATAACCATGCAGAGACCACCCCACCTGGGGATCCATTCCATAAACAACCAACAAAACTAAACACTATTGTGGATGCCAACAAGAGCTTGTTGAGAGGAGCGTGGTATAGCTGTCTCCTAAGATGCTCTTCCAGTGCCTGACAAATACAGAAGTAGATACTCACAGACATCCATTGGACATAGCACATGGTCACCAATGAAGGAGCTAGAGAAAGTACCCAAGGATCTGATGGTGTTTGCACCCCCCATAGATGGAACAACAATATGGACTAAGCAGTATCTCCAGAGCTCCCTAGGACTAAACCACCAACCAAAGAAAACACGTGGTGGGACTCATGGTTCTAGCTGCATGTGTAGCAGAGGATGGCCTAGTCGGTCATCAATGGGAGGAAAGGCCCTTTTTCCTGTGAAGGTTATATGCCCCATTACAGGGGACTACCAGGGCCATGAAGCAGGAGTGGGTGGATTGGTGATCAGGGTGGGGGGTAGAGGGGTTTTTGGAGGGGAAACTAGGAAATGGGATAACATTTGAAATGTAAATAAAGAAATATCTAATTAAAAAATAACAAAAGAAAATAGAAAAAAAGAAAAAGAACACACATGGTATACACTCACTAATAAGTGGATATTAGCCCAAAAGCTCCAAATAACCCGGATACAATTCACATACCATATGAAGCTCAAAAAGAAGGAACATCAAAGTGTGGGAGCTTTGGTCCTTCTTATAAGGAGAACAAAATATGCACAGGAGCACATATGGAGATAAAGTGTTAAGTAATGACTAAAGAGAAGGACACACAGAGACCTTTACACCTTGGGATTCATCACCTATACAGTTACCAAACCCAGCTATTATTGTAGATACCAAGAAGTGCATGCTGAAAGGAGCCTGATATGGCTGTCTCCTGAGAGGCCCTGCCAGACAGAGTCTAACAAGTACAGATGATGATGCTTGCAGTCAACCACTGGACTGGGCATGGAGTCCCCAATAGAGGAGTTAGAAAAGGACTGAAGGAGTTGAAGGGATTTGCAACCCCATAGGAAAAACAACAGTATAAACCAAACAGACCCCCCCAGAACTACCAAGGACTAAGTCATCAACAATGGACTACACATGGCTCCAGCTGTATATGTTGCAGAGGATGGCCTTGTAATGCATCAATGTGAGGTGAGGTCCTTGGTCCTATGAAGGCTCAATAGATGCCTCAGTGTAGGGAAATCAAGGGTAGGGAAGTAGGAGGGAGTGGGTGGGTGGAGGATCACCCTCATATTAGCAGAAGGAGGGACTATGTGATAGTGTGTTTCTGGGAGGGAGGGAAACAGGGGAAGGGGATAACACTTGAAATGTAAATAAAGAAAATGTCCAATAAAAATATAATAGCATAAAATAAAAAGACAGGCTAACAGACAGGACATGTAAACAGGATCCAGCATTCTGCTGAATACAGGAAACACAGCACTGTGACAAAGGAAGACATTACCTCAAAGTGAAAGGCTGAGAAAAAATTTTCCAAGCAAATGGTCCCAGGAAACAAATTGAAGTAGCCATTTTAATATCCAACAATATAGACTTTCAACCAAAAAGTTATCAAAAAAAGATGGGAAAGGACACTACATACTCATAAAAGGGAAAATCTACCAAGAGGAACTCTTGATTCTGAACATCTGTGCCTCAAATACAAGGGCACCCATATTCATAAAAGAAACTTTACTAAAACTCAAAGCACACATTTAACCTCACACGATAATATTAGGAGATCTCAACACCCCACTCTCACCAGTGGACAGATCATGGACAGAAACTAAACAGAGACACATTGAAACTAAAAGAAGTTATGAACCAGATGTATTTAACGGATATCTACAGTACATTTCACCCTAAAACAAAAGAATATACCTTTCTTTCAGCACTTCATGGTATGTTCTAAAATATCGACCATATACTCAGACATAAAACCACCCTCAATAGATACAAGAATATTGAATTAATCCCATGTATTATATCAGACCACCACAGACTAAGGCTGGTACACATGGAAGCCGAACAATGCTGTACCCAATGATAACTTGGGCAGGGAAAAAAATAAAGAAAAAAATTAAAGACATTTTGAATTCAATGAAAATGGAAGCACAACATTATAGGGCACAATGAAAGCACTGCTAGAAGGAAAACTCATAGCTCTGAGTGTCTCCATAACGAAACTGGAGAGATCATTCACTAGCAATTTAACAGCTCATCTGTGAGCTCAAAACAAAAAGAAGGAAATAACCCAAGAGAAGTAGGTAGCAGGAAATAATCAAACTAGGGCTAAAATCAACTAAGTACAAACAAACAAACAAATAAACAAACAAACAAACAAAGACCTATACAAAGAATCAACAAAACTAGGAGCTAGTTCATGGATAAAATCAACATGATAGATAAATCATTAGCCAGAATAACCAGAAAATACAGAGACATTCAAATTAACAAAATCAGGAAGGAAAGGGGAGAGCAAACAGCAGAAACTGAAGAAATTTAAAACACACACACACACACACACACACACACACACACATCATACTATAAAAGTCTATACTCAACAAAACTCGAAAACCTAGATGAAATGGATGATTTTCTAGACAGATACCAGTTATCGACGTTAAATCAGGATCAGATAAATCATCTAAACAGCCCCATAACCACCAAGGAAATAGAAGCAATCATTAGAATCCTCCCAACCAAAATTATCCAGGGCCAGATGGATTAGTACAAAGTTCTACCAGACATTCAAGGAGGATCTAAAATCACTACTTCTCAAAAAAATACTACTTTTATTCCATAAAATTAAAACAGAAGAAACACTAACCAATCTGTTCTTTGAAGCCACAGTTACAATGATACCTAAACCACAAGAAGACCCAACAAAGAAAGAGAATTACAGAACAATTTCCCTTATGAATATAGGTGCAAAAGTACTCAAAAAAATTCTCACAAACTGAATTGAAGAACACTTCAAAATGATCATACACCACAATCAAGTAGGCTTCATTCCAGGAATGCAGGGATGGTTCAATATATGGAAATCCATCAATGCAATCCACTATATAAACAAAGTCAAATAAAAACCACATGATTATCTCATTTGATGCTGAAGAAAAATTTGACAAAACACAACACCCACTCATGTTAAAAGTAGTGGAAAGATCAGGAATTCACGGTACATACATGATATAATAAAAGCAATACAAAGCAAGCCAATATCCAACATCAAACTAAATGGAGAGAAACATAAAGCAATCCCATTAAAATCATGAACAAGGCAAGGCATTCTCTCTCGACCTATTCAATATAGTACTTAAAGTTCTAGCCACAATAATTAAACAACCAACAGAGATCAAAGGGATACAAATTTGGAGGGATGAACTCACGTTATTCCTATTTGCAGATGATAGTGTACATAAGCAACCCTCAAAACTCTACCAGAGTGTTCCTACAGATGGTAAACAACTTCAGCAAAGTAGCTGGATGAAAATCAACTCTAACAAATCAATAGCCTTCCTCTACTCAAAGGATAAAAAGTCTCAGAAAGAAATTAGCGAAACAGCATCCTTCACAATAGTCACAAATAATATAAAATATCTTGGTGTGACTATAACCAAGCAAGTGAAAGATCCATATGACAAGAACTTCAAATCCCTGAAGACAGAAATCAAAGACCACAGAAGATGGAAAGATCTCTCATGCTCATGGATTGGCAGGATTAATATAGTAAAAATGGCCATCTTATCAAAGGCAATCTACAGATTCAATGCATTCCTCATCATAATTCAAACTCAATTCTTCACAGAGTTATAAAGATCAGTTCTCAAAATCATTTCAAAGAACAAAAACCTAGATAGCAAAAACTTCTCTCAACAATAGAACTTCTAGGAAATCACCATCCCTATCCTCAAGCTTTACTAGAGAGCAATATTGATACAAATTGCATGGTATTGGTTCAGAGACAGGAAACTAGATCAATGAAATAGAATTGAAGACCCAGAAATGAACCCACACATCTATAGTTACTTGATCTTTGACAAAGAAGCTAAAACCATCTGGTGGAAAGAAGACAGCATTTTTAACAAATGGTGCTGGTTCAACTGGCTGTCTTCATGTACAAGAATGCAAATCGACCCATTCTTATCTCCTTGTACAAAGCTCATGTCCAAGTGGATCAAGAAACATTTTTTCGGTATATGCCCAGAATAGACCCAAATATATTGCATTGACTCTGTAGATTGCTTTTGATAAGATGGCCATTTTTACTATATTAATCCTGCCAATCCATGAGCATGGGAGATCTTTCCATCTTCTGTGGTCTTTGATTTCTGTCTTCAGGGATTTGAAGTTCTTGTCATATGGATCTTTCACTTGCTTGGTTATAGTCACACCAAGATATATTATAAAACCAGATACACTGAACCTATTGGACAGAAAGTGGGGAAGAGCCTCAAATATTTGGGCACAGGGGAAACTTGTGAGCAGAATACAAATGTCTTATATTTTAAGATCAACAATAGACAAATAGGACCTTGGAAAGCTTCTGTAAACAAAGGACACTGTCAATAGTACAAAACAGCAACCCACTGATTGGGAAAAGATATTTACCAACCCTAAATCTGATAGAGGGTTAATATCCAAAATATACAAAGAACCCTAGAGAAACAAATAACCATTTTAAAAAGCAGAGTACAAAGCTAAATAGAGAATTCTCAACCAAGGAATCTCAAATTGCTGAGAAGTACTTAAAGAAGTGTTCAACATTCTAGGTCATCAAGGAAGTGCAAATCAAAATGACCCTGACATTTTACCCTACACTGATCAGAATGGCTATGATCAAAAACTCAGGTGACAGCAAAGGCTGCCAAAGATGTGGAAAAAGAACAATACTTCTCCATTGCTGGTGGGACTGCAAGCTAGTACAACCACTTTGAAAGTCAGTATGGCAGTTCCTGAAAAAATTGGAAATAGTTCTACCTGAGGACCCAGCAATACCACTCCTGGGCATATACCCAAAAAAAATGTTCCAACATATAACAAGGACTCATGCTCTCCTATGTTCATAGCAGCCGTATTTATAGTAGTCAGAAGCTGGAAACAACCCAGATGTCCCTCAGCAGAGGAATGGATACAGAATATGTGGTGAAGTTATACAATGGAGTACTACTTAGTTATTAAAAACAATGAGTTCATTAAATTTGCAGAGAAATGGATGGAACTAGAAAATATCATCCTGAGTAAGGTAACTCAGTCACAAAAGAACACACATGAAAAAAGCTCAGAATATTACAGACCATACAACTTACAGACCATATGAAGCTCAAGGAGAAGGAATTCCAAAATATGGATGCTTCAGTCCTACTCAGGGGAAGAAAATAATCACAGGAGGTGGAAGGAGAGAGGGATTTAGGAAGGAAAGAGAAGAGAAGGGAAAAAGGAGAATCAGGTGTGAGAGGAGACAAGGATGATGTAGAGGGTCAGAAAATAGAACAGAGGTGTGTAGCAATGGAGGATGGAGAACTGGGAGTAGCCACCAACAAGTCTCAGATTCCAGGAAAGCAAGAGGCTCCCAGGACCAAACAGGGATTATATTAGCTGAAATACCCAACAAAGGGAGAGGAAACCTGTACACACCGCATTTAGAAGGGAGGCAAGGCCTCTGGTTGTGGTATGGATCCATCCACCCATCTCAAAAATTTTAACCTTCTTACCGGTTGGGACATCTTCTGGATATAGGCCCAGAAGAGGTATTGTGGGATCCTCCGGTAGTTCTATGTCCAATTTTCTGAGGAACTGCCAGATTGATTTCCAGACTGGTTGTACAAGCTTGCAATCCCACCAACAATGGAGGAGTGTTCCTCTTTCTCCACATCCTCGCCAGCATCTGCTGTCACCTGAATGTTTGATCAGCCATTCTGACTGGTGTGAGGTGGAATCTCAGGGTTGTTTTGATTTGCATTTCCCTGATGATTAAGGATGTTGAACATTTTTTCAGGTGCTTCTCAGCCATTCAGCATTCCTCAGGTGAGAATTCTTTGTTCAGTTCTGAGCCCCATTTTTAATGGGGTTATTTGATTTTCTGGAGTCCACCTTCTTAAGTTCTTTATATATATTGGATATTAGTCCCCTATCTGATTTAGGATAGGTAAAGATCCTTTCCCAATCTGTTGGTGGTCTTTTAGTCTTATTGACGGTGTCTTTTGTCTTGCAGAAGCTTTGAAATTTTATGAGGTCCCATTTATCGATTCTCGATCTTACAGCACAAGCCATTGCTGTTCTATTCAGGAATTATTCCCCTGTACCCATATCTTCGAGGCTTTTTCTTACTTTCTCCTCTATAAGTTTCAGTGTCTCTGGTTTTATGTGGAGTTCCTTAATCCACTTAGATTTGATCTTAGTACAATGGATCAATTCGCATTCTTCTACATGATAACTGCCAGTTGTGCCAGCACCATTTGTTGAAAATGCTGTCTTTTTTCCACTGGATTGTTTTAGCTCCCTTGTCAAAGATCAAGTGACCATAGGTGTGTGGGTTCATCTCTACTCAATGGAGAACTACTCAGCTATTAAAAAGAATGAATTTATGAAATTCCTAGGCAAATGGATGGACCTGGAGGACATCATCCTGAGTGAGGTAACCCAATCACAAAGGAACTAACACAATATGTACTCACTGATAAGTGGATATTAGCCCAGAAACTTAGGATACCCAAGATATAAGATACAATTTGTTAAACGCATGAAACTCAAGAAGAATGAAGACCAAAGTGTGGACACGTTGCCCCTTCTTAGAATTGGGAACAAAACACCCATGGAAGGAGTTACAGAGACAAAGTTTGGAGCTGTGACGAAAGGATGGGCCATCTAGAGACTGCCATATCCGGGGATCCATGCCATAATCAGCTTCCAAACGCTGACACCATTGCATACACTAACAAGGTTTTGCTGAAAGCACCCAGATATAGCTCTCTCTTGTGAGACTATGCCGGGGCCTAGCAAACACAGAAGTGGATGCTCACAGTCAGCTATTGGATGGATCACAGGGCCTTCAATGGAGGAGCTAGAGAAAGTACCCAAGGAGCTAAAGGGATCTGCATCCCTATAGGTGGAACAACATTATGAACTAACCAGTACCCCGGAGCTCTTGTCTCTAGCTGCATATGTATCAAAAGATGGCCTAGTTGGCCATCAATGGAAAGAGAGGCCCATTGGACCTGCAAACTTTATATGCCCCAGTACAGGGGAACGCCAGGGCCAAAAGTGGGAGTGGGTGGGTAGGGGAGTTGGGGGAAGGGTATGGGGGACTTTTGGGATAGGATTGGGAATGTAAATGAGGAAAATACCTAATAAAAAATATTTTTAAAAAATTTTAACCTAAAATTGCTCCTGTCTAAAGGAAATACAGGGACTGAGTGGAACAGAGTCAGAAGGAAATGCCACCCAGAGACTGTGCCACCCGGGAACCCATCCTATATGCAGCCACCAAATCCAGTCACTATTCCTGATACCAAGAAGTACTTGATGACAGGAGCCTAATATATTTGTCTCCTGAGAGGCTCTGTCAAAACCTGGCCAATACAGATGTGGATGTTTGCAGTTAACCATCAGACTGAGTGTGAGGACCCCATTGGAGAAATTAGGGGAAGGACTGAAGGAGTTGAAGGGGTTTGCAACCCCATAGGGATAACAATATCAACCAACCACATGCCCCCAAACTCCCAGGGACAAAATCACCAACCAAAGAATACACATGGAGGGACCCATGGCTCCAACTGCATATGTAGCAGAGGATGGCCTTATCTGGAATCAATTTAAGGGGAGGGCCTTGTTCCTGTGAATACTTGATTTCCCAGGGTAGGGTAATGCTACGGTGGTGAGGTGGGAGTGGGTGTGTGGGTGGGGGAGCACCCTTATAGAAGAAAGGATGAGGGGTATGGAATAGGGGGTCTTCTGAGGGGAAATCTGGAAGGGGAATAAAATCTTAAGTGTAAATTATTATAATAACTAATAAAAACAGAAAATAAGAATAGTATCTAGGCCATTTATTAATATTCTTCCCTTCCAAAACATCCAGAGCTGGGCCCTGACAGTACAAATCACTTTCAGTATACTCATGTTCTATTTTCCTATTAATATAGCACCATAACCCCAGTTCAAACATTCAAACAATTTTCAAGCCCAAATTTCCAAAATTTTCTATGTTCCTCCACCTAACAGATGGTCATACCTGACACATCAGTATGCCAATCGTTAATACCAACTTCATTTTAGTCAAAGTTATGTCATTGCAAAGTGACTCTATAACCATGAAAACTCTTATAAAAAATAGCATCTAATAGTTGGCTTTTATCTTAGTCAGGGTTTCCATTCCTGCACAAACATCATGACAAAGAAGCAAGTTGAGGAGGAAAGGGTTTATTCAGCCTAAACTTCCATACCGCTGTTCATCACCAAGGAAGTCAGGACTGGAACTCAAGCAGGTCAGAAAGCAGGAGGTGATGCAGAGACCATGGAGGCATGTTCTTTACTGGCTTGATTCCCCTGGCTTGCTCATCCTGCTCTCTTATAGAACACAAGACTACCAGCCTAGATATGATCCCACCCACAAGGGGCCTTTCCCCCTTGATCACTAATTGAGAAAATGACTTACAGTTGGATCTCATGGAGGCATTTCCTCAACTGATGCTCCTTTCTCTGTGATAACTCCAGCTGTGTCAAGTTGACACAAAACTAGCTGGTACAGCTTGGTAACAGCTTCAGAGGCTTTTTCCATTATCATCATAGTGAGGAACATGTCAGCACGCATGTTAGTGCTGGAGCAGTAGCTCAGAAGTTGCATCCTGATCCTCAGGCATAGAAAGAAAAACTGGGCAAGACTACTCCAAATGATACATATCCTGGAAAACACACAGTTAATCCAACAAAACCTCACTTGTAATAGATCTATTCCTTTCAAATAATTCCACCTCTGGTCAATAGGAACTCAAAAACCTGTGGGGGCTATTTTCATTCAAATTATTTCACAGGTTATATTCCATCATTTGAGGAAGCCAAGGCAAGAGCTGAAGATGGACTATTATGTAATTGTTTGCTTCTGTTGCCTTGCTTCCTATATTACTTAGACAGCCATGGTCCATTGTCAAGACATATCAATCCTTGATGGGCTAGTCCATAGTTCATCAATTAGTAATCAAGAAAATACCCCTACAGATATTCTAATAGGCCACACTGATTGAATTTATTCCTTTGTAGAGAATTATTCTAAGATGCCTAGTTTTGCGTCAAGTTGACAGAAACTATAAAACCCTGGAGATACACTCAATAGTTTCCATATTTCAGCCTAAGAATTATACATTGTTAAGACATCCCAAAACACCAATTGCTCATCAGTGAACTTTAATCAACTGAATGAGGTCATAACACAGATGTAAACACAATGATTTATCCTTCCAGCACACAGGTAGCTTGTTCAGGTATCTGTGTCTTCTTTTGCCACTTTCCTACTCAAGACACAAAAAATGGGCACTTTGTAACTCTTCTTTCTATTTCCTGGTCTCTAAAACTCTTTCACTCCATATTGTTCAACATTTTCTGAGACATAAAAGATGGGGTATTGATGTATTCTTTCAGACTGAGCCATTAACAGTCACGGATGCTCAATCCTATGAGCAGACTTCTGCCTCTAAGTAGGGCTATTCACTGCAAAGAAAGGATTTTCTAAATAATCTTGAGAATGTCTTTTATATTTGCATAGATATCCAGAAGATAGATGTGTGTTCTTTCAGTTCAGCTAAACAAAAGTTCTAAGTGCTGCAATAGGTTCTATTAACTCCCAACTCATACATTTTTGCTGAGTTTATAGAACCACACATGCATTCCCTCCCATGAAGTTGTCCTAATATTTAATCAGAGAGAGTATTTTCACATAAAAAACAGTCCTTGTACTACAGTACAAGTTGGTACATATTGCCTAGATTTTTGTAATAACAATTCTACTTCTCAGATCTGAGTTAGCTGATTGATGCTTTTCTTTGATGTAAAAACTCAGTAGCATTCATGATGTATACAAAAGTTAGCCAGAACTTGGGAATTTTCATCTCAAGTCCAAATAGAAGTTTCTGTATCTTGAGGCAAAGATTTATGGTTGTTTTTAACCATTGGGAGTTATCATACTACACAAGAATAACAACAGTAGCCAGGGCTGCTTTCAGGAACTCTGAGAACTACCCAAACAATAATTAATAACCCATTATCATATTTTTTGTTTAGTTACTCATGATTGTAAGAACAGAATATTAGAAATATTCTTTTAAAAATATTTTATCTGCATTATAAGATAAATATATGAATGCCTTTTTCATGAAATCTTCATTAGATTTAACTCTCTTCACTACATCTCTGCCTTATGCCCTTAGTTTGCCTGTTCTCTCATGTTTGCTATTTTCTACTATCCCCACATAGTAAACAGAAAACAATATAAATAATGCATTATAGGACTAAGATATTATGTTGTAATCTTATATAATCCATGATGGACACCCTGCATATGATTGGTGCCACCCACAGTAAGGAAGTTTTTCCACCTCAATTGAAGTAACCATGACATAAGCACCCATGAAACCAATAAATCTAGAAACTTTCTTCTTGAGACTTTTAACCCAGATTATTTTAGATAGTGCCTAGTTGAAAATCAAAGCTAGGAATTAAATAATCTTTCCCTTGTCTTATAACTCCACTGCTCCTTTTATGTTTCTAAGATCAATTTGATATTAAATGTACTTTCATATCTCATACACAATTGCAAACATGCACACACACAAAAATACAAATTTTCCTGAATCCATATAAAATCCTGGGATCCACATATAAGAATTTAAGTGCAGTGTGTGCCGCACCAGGGGATCAATCCCATAATCAGCCTCCAAACACAGACACCATTGCATACACCAGCAAGATTTTGATGAAAGGACCCTGATATAGCTCTCTCTTGTGAGGCTATGCTGGTGCCTGGCAAACACAAAACTGGATGCTCATTGTCAGCTATTGGGTGGAACACAGGGCCCTCAATGGAGGAGCTAGAGAAAGTATACAAGGAGCTAAAGGGATCTGCAACCCTATAGGTGGAACAACAATATGAACTAACCAGTACCCCCACTAGAGCTCGTGTCTCTAGCTGCATATGTAGCAGAAGATGGCCTAGTCGGCCATCATTGGGAAGAGAGACCCCTTGGTCTTGGAAACTTCATATGCCCCAGTACAGGGGAACACCAGGGCCAAGAAGTAGGAGTGGTTGGGTAGGGGAGCAGGGGGTGGGGGAAAGAGTATGGGGGACTTTTGGGATAGCATTTGAAATGTAAATGAAAAAATACCTAATAAATAGTTGGGGGGGGGGAAGTGCAGTTATTTAATTTTGCACAGGAGTTTTGACTCTTCCAGATTTAAGGAAAAGGTTGTCTTGTGGGTGTAAAAAAAAAAAAAGAATTTAAGTGCAGTGTGTTGCTTGAGATAGCCAGTCAGTCAACAGAAACTACAACTAGGGGAGTGAGGATGACTATAGGAAAGAAAGAAAGAAGATGCAAGGCACAGATACAAGAGATAGTCAATACCATGCCAGCAAGGAGTGTTATTTCTCAGGGCCTTTTAAAGGTAAGCAACATGAAGCATAACTAGTTCCAGGAATTTAAACAATGATCATAAATGCCTATGTGACAAGTGTATGGTACACAGTATCTATGTTTGACTAAGGTCATTTCCTTCAGGCTCAGAGATTCTCTCAAGGACATATGTGTAAGTCACAGATTTTGGCAGGATGTAGCACACATCTTAATTACAAACAAAGATGTTGGCAGACTCATTCATGATTAATCAAAGCTAACTCCCCACAGCATTACATAATCTTCCCCTTGTCTTGCAACTCCCCTGATCCTTTTATGTTTCTAGGATCAATTTGAGGTTTGAAATGTACTTTCATTTCTCTTACACAATTGCACAAATGTACATACAAAAATTACAATTTTTCTAAATCCATATCAAATATAAGGTTCTACAAATAAATAAAATGTAATGTATTTCCTTTTGATTATTGTTTTTTCAAACTGTTTATCAATAATTTTTCCCATTTTCTAGCAATGATGTAACATTTTTCTTCTTTATGGTTGAACTTTTTGTTGATCTGAGCCTTGGTCTCATGTGGCCCAGTTTGGTTTAGTTCTCAAACTCTCTTTGTAACCTGGATTTGATATGATCCTTCTTTATGTGTATTAAAACTTCTACTATTACAAGCATGCACTACATTGCCATCGAATATTTATTTACAACATAGTATTTTAGGATTAATATATACTAGATTTTATAATTCTTTCAAACACACCTATGTTTTGTCCCTTGTACTGTTTTGCTACATTAGTCTTAGTCTACAGGCTAAGTTGAAAAATTCTCAAAATGAATGTGATAGGAATGTTATCTCTTACTTCTGTCTTCCAAATCAGAAATCAGAGAAGAATTCTTATAGATTAATACTCAGAAATTTCATGCAAGATAGGATAAGACAGAAATTAAGACTAGGGTAGGGAAAAAAAATCCCATGGCCTTACTCCTGCCATTTTCTATAGCTCAGAGTCTGCAGTTCATGAAGACAAGTTGCTGTCTGTGTCAGTGCTCAGGACTGAATTTTCCATCAAGGACTAGTCTTCCCTCAGGGCCCTCTCTAGACTGGCATACAGAGAATAGATTAGTCTGTCTCTGAATTCCTGACCCAGGAATACATAGAGTATTGGGTTGAGGCAGCTGTTAAAGGAAGCCAAGGTATTTGCTGGGTTAACCAACATATGAATAATGCTCAGTGTCTCATTGTTAAAGATGTTGCCTAAAAGCATAATTAATTGAAAAGGGAACCAACAGACAAAGAAGGAAACTGCTACAGCAGTGAGGACACGTAAAGGACGACTGGAATTCACAAAGCCTCTTCTGCAGATCTTGGCAGCCATGAGTCCATAGCAGATAGCAATGAAAGACATGGGCATGCTGAATCCAATAATGAAATTGATGATTCCTGAAGCTGTGGCAGCAATAACAGACACCTTTAACTGCTCTTCAGAGGTTGCAACCCAGGATTCAAATTTAGATATACAGTACACATCCCCTCTTGCATCTCTCACTGTAGTCAAGAAGAGAAAATGTGGCAAGGTAAGCAGCAGAGCAAATATCCAAGCTCCAAGAACCACTTTTCTGGCCAGACTCACAGTTCGGTGATTCTGAGACCATACTGGGCACAGGACACAAATACAGCGATCCATGGCAATAAGAGTGATTAGGAAGATACTTACAAAAAGGTTTATGTTTGCAATTATGTGAACTAATTTGCAAAGAAACCAACCAAAAAGCCATTTTCCTCTCATGACCATTGAGATGATGTGAAGTGGTAGAGTAGCCATGAAAGATAAATCACTCAAAGCCAAGTTCAGATAAGAGACAGTGGTCACAGTGTGTGCCATCTGGAACCCAGCCACCCAAATCACAAGCCCATTACCTAGAACACCGAGGACAAAGGTTATAAAGAGAACCACTAATGAGAGGATCCATAGAACTCTTGAGGTGGTAGAATCATAAAACACAACTTCTGATCCATTCAGAGGCATTGAAATGTTGACTTCCATCTTGTCAGCACCTAAAAATTTTCAACAATAACTATTTTTCAGATGTGTCTCCATCTTGTCCCGCCTTACCTCAGATCCCACATCACCTTCTATTTTAAAAAGTACCTATTCTAGGGGTAATAGAGTAAATGTGGTTTTCTGTTAAATATCCCTATGGAAATCTTAATTCTATGCATTAATAAAGAGGGTTATTACGTCTAAGATTGATTAAGAAGGGATCCTAGGCTCCAATATCCTTACTCTGATGTTGACCTGAGAGTGTACTGGATGTAGAATTGTAGAGGCATGAGTTTACCATGAGGAGGAGAACACTGGGCCAATAATATTGTCCATTTGTCACAGAATTTCTTTAGTTCTTTGTTCTCAATGGAAAGAATTCAGCAGAATGATGAAGATAGTTTAAGTTGAAGTTTATTTTCAGACAAAGCATTCACGTAAGTAGAAAAAAATATTGGACTATGTTTACAAAAAAATGATATCTTTTTTTCTATTATAGCTTTAATGTTGTTACCACTATTATGGCATTCTTCTTTGTTGTTAGTTCCATTTTCTGTTAATCATTCTCCTAAGCATTTGCTGTCACAAGAAAACACTGCTCAATGAAGACCATAAAATCCTTATAATTTTGTTACTTTCATATTGTAAGCTTCAATGAATTTTTTATTAAGATTATGTAGTGCATAAAACATTACAATGATTTTAGTTCCAGGTCTTTTGTTTTTGTTGTTGTTGCTGTTGTTGTTGTTGTTTTGCTTCTTCCCTTGTTGTGTCCTAGCACTGCTGCAGACTATTGGGGAAGAATGGAGTGGAGCCACTTTCCATGGCCTGCATGTTCCCTTAGATTGTCTAGACCCTGGGGCAACCTCAGGAAGAAATAATAATGTGCAGTCTGGAATGGGTGGGGCAAAAGAATCCTAGTTCTGCAGTGAATGCAAGGAGGAAGATGTCTCCTTGGAAGATTTCAGAGTTAGAGCTCATTTCAAAACAGGCCTATTAGAGTGTAGTCAATGAAACATCTTGTACACTCAATTCTTGGCAAATAAGAACTATATAAACATTGGAAAGTTGCAGGGGGGGTTGTCTTAATGTGAAGTTTCATTGGCTGAGGTTTAAAGTTCTAGAAATGCCTCATGTGCATGGAGAGGCATTCCAGGAAGTTGAACCTGTAATTTCACCAAGGACTATGGGACACTCATCAGATAAGAGTGTGCACTTGGATCTTCCCAGATAAGTTAGAGAAGAAGGGATAAGGAATGGGAGTCCTCTAGTTTGCTCCAAGATCAGAAGAGCTATCTGGACATGGTAGACTTTGACCTTAAGAAGAAGCTTTTGCAATTAAATGGTAAGGATTATGTCATCTTTGCCCAAATCATAAATACTTCCTTTCTTTATGATTAAAGATGTATCTCTCTGTGTGTGTTTGAATGAATAGTGTCATTCTGTGCACATTTGTTTAAACACCAGAGTATAATCAGATCTGGCATTCTTCAGGTGTCAAACACTTTAAATTTTAGGAAAGACTTCCCTCACTGACTTGGACTTACTGGGAAAGCTAGATGACCAGAAAATATATACCAAGTATTCCTCTATAACTACCTCCACAGTAAGATGTCTACATAACATCTCTATTTCTCAGTTCATCATTTTTGCAAGGCAAATACTTTACCAAGTGACTTATCTCCAGAGTTATAGATCACCTTTGTTTGATATATATTCCCATGATTTTTCTGAGAGTTCCACAGTGAATTCAGGACTCAGACAAGTGTGTGTGTGTGTGTGTGTGTGTGTGTGTGTGTGTGTGTGTGCGCGCGCGCGCGTGTGTGAGTGTGCGCGTGCCCGTGCGCGTGAGTATACACAACAAGAAATGTTCTTATTTCACAGTCGGGCAGTGGTGACCCTTGCCATTAATCCCAGCATTTGGGAGGCAGAGGCAGGCGGATTTCTTAGTTCAAGGCCAGCCTGGTCTACCGAGTGAGTTCCAGTATGTCCATGGCTATACAGAGAAACCCTGCCTCAAAAACCCAAGAAAGAGAGAGAGAGAGAGAGAGAGAGAGAGAGAGAGAGGGAGGGAGGGAGGGAGGGAGGGAGGGAGGGAGGGAGGAAGGAAGGAAGGAAGGAAGGAAGGAAGGAAGGAAGGAAGGAAGGAAGGAAGGAAGGAAGAAAGGGAAGAAAAAAGTTCTTACGATTTTACAAACTGAGATGCCAGAGCTAAACTGGCTTCATGAAGGCTTAATGACAAAGGGACATTCAAGAGAAATACCAAGACAATGTGGCAAATAATCTCATAGATGATATCTTGCCAAACTCATATCAATTTTAAATCTAGTTATGCATATTGCATAATACAAAAACACATACCAAGATATTCACCTTCTCCCTGAACTAGGTTCACATACAGTCTCTTTGCCTGTTTATAGCATTTGCTTCTGTTAATCTAAGACATTGTTATGATTCTAGAGTTGAAAAGAACCTTTACCTCTGTTAGATCATGTATACCTCCTTGTCGGTCTGAAAAGGCAGTAAACCCATGAGGGGTGTAGCCCATATCTACCTTCAAACCAGTGTCTCTCATTTTCCCTGCTTGAGATGAAGCTCTTACTGCTTGGTATACTAATAGTGAGCAGGGTTGCATATTTAACGTTATGTGTAATAGAGTGTGGGACCTAATGAATTTGGGTAGATCTCTGGAGCCTCTTCTTAAGCCGCATAAATTATGTAATCACTGTACATTATGTTTATTTTATATGTTACTCAGTGTACAAGATTTTATTATTTCTATTTCATAAGAAGTGATATTTTGAGCAATTGTGAAACCTACAGAAGGTTATTTGAAAAGTTATAAATGTTTAGATTAAATTTAACTTGTTTTGACCTTTCTCTACCAGAGCAAATCTGATAAATAGTGCTTTAAGTACCCCACACTTAACTCCAGTTTAATTGATCCTCTGTGCTAGGCAACCCAGAATTTTGTCCAGAGGAGATGGCTTTCCCAGTGAGAGAGGAATTACTAAGCCTTGCAGAGACTTGAAGTGCCTGGGGGATACCAAGGAGGGAGACCAACCTCCTCAGATGAAAGATCATGGGTGGGGGGGTGTGAGTGAGATGTAAAGTGAATAGGAAAAAATAAAGTAAAATTTAAAAGGAAAAGTACCGCTTTCAGGGTTCACTGCAAATTTTGGAGTGGGGTTTTCAGTGATGACTCTCCTTTAGTTCTCTCAACTCATAACATCAAAGTATCTTTAATGCAAATTTTTGATGCTAAAGCAACCACAGGTAGGTACATTTAAGATTTATTAATTCATTTATATGGTATGTTTCACCTACAAGTAACTCATTGGTTCAACAATTTTGGGGTATATATGATCATTACTTTGGTCTGTCTTTGCTTCACAATACCAACTGAAGTACATGTCCAATACAGGGTTAAACTCTTCAGAACTACGCAAATTCATCTGTTTTTTTGGTCCTCAGGGAATTAGGAATCCTTCACAAAAAGCCAAGTAGGTTAAATTTTAAGATTAGCATAAAAAACACATAATCATCTAATATTTCACATCTTGACAATTGATCTTGTTGCTGTGCAGGATGCTAGAAGCCCAAGATGAATATGTTATCTTCTAAACCACTTTTCCCTGGCTTATACAGCTATCTCTTCCCTCTGTCTAAACATAGTCTTCCCTGTAAGCTCAAACTCCCTGAATATTTCTTACTCTCAGAAGCACACCACATACACTTCATTTAGCTGCATATGTATCAAAAGATGGCCTAGTCGGCCATCACTGCAAATAGAGGCCCATTGGACTTGCAAACTTTATATGCCCCAGTACAGGGGAACGCCAGGGCCAAAAAGGGGGAGTGGGTGGGTAGGGGATTGGGGGGGTGGGTATGGGGGACCTTTGAGATAGCATTGGAAATGTAAACGAGGAAAATACCTAATAAAAAAAAAGATACCCACCTTTAGGGTCCCATTTTGCTTTAATTATTACTTTATTTATTCGGCTTCTGAGTAGTTACATTTTGAAGAACTATGATTAGGAAGACAATGTGAATTCAAAGAATACTTAGACATAAGCCATAACATGAAATTTTACGGGAGGTGAATCAATAAGCAAAAATGCTGGTGATAAGACTGAAAAATTAAGTGAGCCAAATATTTGCCTGGATATCCAAAACAACTTCTGAGATAGGAAGGTTAATTAGAGTAAGGTGATATAAAAGTCAAAGCTGGGAAAACATATACAAAGAGACAAAAATGTCTGAAAGGAGACAAGAATGTTTTTTAATTGGATATAGATGAGTCAGAGGTTAAATGTGCTTATTGCTATTAATAGATCCAGGCCCAAAACTCATCAAACATCTTGCCTAAAACCATGTGTAAATCAAGATACAGGGGATCTGAAACTTTCTGACCTCCTGAGGAATAGTCATACATCTAATGCTTTGACATATATACAGAATAAAACCCTTTATATACAAAATGTATGTGTGTGTGTGTATGAAAGAATCTTTCCTTTATCTAATACATAGGAATGATTTGTTGGACTGAAGTCCTTTCTGAAGGTTCTACATCATTTTTCCTGTGTATTACATTCAAACAAAAAAAGTAACATTATGACTGTAAAATCAAAAGTGAACTGATTGATACTCGATAGTTTCCTGTCAATCCACATGTTCTTATAAAGCCTATATGAGTCAAGAATTTCTTTTAAATTTATTGACTGCAGGAAACCAAAGATAAGGAGTTGTGATTTACAAATGGATTTGTAATTTAGTACCTATGTTCTTACACAAAGATATATTAGCAAAGTACGGCATCCCTAGTTATATATCCTTGATGCCTCACATCATTAAACTGAGATGCAGATTTACAGCCTCCTGGTGCAAAGAACTTATATCTCACCTTTATAGAAAATATTCATTCCCTGATAAATGACTTATCCAATTACTCAACTAATGAATAACCTGTAACAGATCCTTACAGTGAGCTTTCATTCCTTACAAAGGATTTTGCAGTTACTTCAGTATAATAACAGTTTATGAACAGGGTTAAAGAGTTGGCATGAACATTAAGGATCTTTGTCACTCAGCACAGTCCAATAGCCTTTCTCTTTGTTTTGCCTATGTTGGACAATGTACCACCTAGAATAGAAGCCTACTTGAAGTATTTCCTTCTTTGTTTCATTGTATGAATTATGACATACTAAAGCCCTCCACTGAGCATTTTCACAGATGCTCCTATGATAAGCTATATTGAAACAAATAACAAAGCCATCGTGAACTTTACTAAGAGGTATGCTGAGATGTAGTGGACACACTGACATCCTCATCTACAATAATCAGGAAGAACAATCAGACTTCAAAGCACTTCACATCTGATCAACATTACTCGATAGATTCTCTTGCCATTTTTGTTTTCTTGCCACTGGGGGCCATTCTCTATGCAAAATGGTGTTCTGTGCCATTTACATTTTAATAGAAGACTTAGTTGTAAGTTCTATATACATTCATTTGCAGACCTCTTCCTCCACATGGAAAGCTTCTAAAAGATATCATTTAGAAATCAACATAGATTTGAATTAGCAGATATTTGGAGTATCACAAGATTGATTTAGGTCAACATGCCCTAGTGGTTAATGCTTTATGCCCTCTGTCTGTGTCAACTGTACATTTTGCAACCACTCTCTGTGTCTCTTGTTACTATGCCTCTTATTCCATCTCAGCCTTCCATTATAAAAATTGATCTCGTTTCAGTTCTGTATACTGAAAACTCAAGATAAAAATGTTGTCTTCTCTCAATTTTTTTTAACCTGGCTTATATGCAGTTAGCTCCTCCTTGTGTTCAAACATAGTCTTTTCTGTGAGTTAAACCATCCTGGGCATTTCTTATTTTCAGAAATACACCACCTTCACTTCATAAAACCTCTCCCCTAACAGCCCACTTTGCTTAAATTATTACGGTAAGTATTCTGTTTCTGAGTAGTAACATTTTGAGGTACTGTGGTTAAAAATACAACATGAATATGAAGAAAATTTCAACCTAACCAAAACAGAGGATACTGGTGATAAAAAAAAAAATTGGGCAAGAATGATAAAAATAACCAAATGACCGTATTGAAAAGAGTACAGAGCTAAAGAAAGAATTCTTAACTGTGGAATTTTGAATGGCTGAGAAGCACCTAATGTTCAACATAATTAGTCATCAGGGAAATGCAAATTAAAACAACCCTGACATTCTACCTTAACATGGGGCCCCCAATGGAGAAGCTAGAATAAGCACCCAAGGAGCTGAAAGGAGTCCACAACCCTATAGGTGGAACAACAGCATGAACCAACCAGTACCCCCAGAGCTCATATCTATAGCTGCATATGTAGCAGAAGATGGCCTAATCGGCCATCACAGGGAGGAGAGGCCCCTTGGTATTGCAAACTTTATATGCCCCAGTACAGGGGAATGCCAGGGCCAAGAAGAGGGGGTGGGTGGGTAGGGGAGCAGGGCAGAGGGAGGATATAGGGAACTGTTGGGATAGCATTTGAAATGTATATAAAGAAAATATATAATAAAAAATTAATTAATTAATTTTTTAAAATCTGTCAGAATGGCTAAGATCAAAAACACCAGTGACAGCAGATGCTGGCAAGGATGAAGAGAAAGAGGAATAGTGCTCCATTGCTGGTGGGATTGCAAGCCTGGTACAACCACTCTGGAAATCAGTCTGGTGGTTCCACAGAAAATTGGACATATTACTACCTGAGGATCCAGGTATACTACTACTAGGCATATAACCAAAAGGTGCTCCAACATATAACAGGGAAACATGATCCACTCTGTTCATAGCAACCTTATTTATAATAGCCAGAAGCTGTAAAAAACCCAGATGTCCCTCAACAGAGGAATAGATACAGAAAATGTGGTACATTTACACAATGGAGTATTACTCAGCTTTTAAAAAACAATGGCTTCATGAAATTCACATGCAAATGAATGGAACTAGAAAATATCCTGAGTGAGATAAGTCAGACACAAAAGCACACACATAGTATGTACTTACTGATAGGTAGATATTAGGCAAAAAGCTCAGAATAATCATTTTACAACTCACAGATCTTATGAAGCTCAAGAAGAAGGGAGACCAAAGTATGGCTGCTTCAGTTCTTCTTATAAGGGGAAACAAAATAATCACAGGAGGTAAAGGGAGGGAGGAACTTGGAAGGGAAATATGAGGGTGAGGGAAAAGGTGGGGCAAGGATCAGGTGTGGGAGAAGACGAGGGAGATGTACAGAGGGTCAGGAAATTAAACTGAGGTGTATAACAGGACAGACAGGGTGGGGGAAACTGGAGGTAATCACCATAATGTCTCAGATGCCAGGAAAGCAAGAGGCCCTCAGGACCCAACCGCTAAAACACCCAACAAACAGAGAGGGAAACTGTAGAGACTGTATTCAGAGGTTAGGCACAGCCCCCAGTTGAGGGATGGGGTCACCCACCCATCTCAAAAATATTAACCCAGAATTGCTCCTGTCTAAAAGAAATACATGGACAAAGTATAGAGCAGAGACTGATGGAAGTGCCATTCAGAAACTATCCCACGTGGGGATCTATCCCATATGCAGACACCAAAACCAGACGCTATTGCTCATGCCAAGAAGTGCTTGCTGATGAGAACCTGAGATAGTTGTCTTCTGAGAGGTTATACCAAAGTTTGACGAATACAGATACAGATTCCTGCAGTCAACCATCAGACTGAGCAAGGGACCCCAATGGAGAAGTTAGGGGAAGGACTGAAGGACCTGAAGGGGTTTGCAATATCAACCAAACGGACGTCCCGGAGCTCCCAGGGACTAATCCACCAATGAAAGAGTACACATGGAGGGACCCATAGTTCCAGCTACATATGTAGCAGAAGATTGCCTTATCTTGCAACAGTGAGATGGAAGGTCTTGGTCCTGTGAAGGTTAGATGCCCCAGAGCTAGAGTAATGGGGCTTGAGAGGGTGGGTGGGGTGGGAACACCCTTATAAAAGCGGGGGGGGGGGAGCAGGAGTATGGGAGAGAGTGTTTTTGGAGGGGAAACTGGGAAGAGGGATAGCATTTGAAAGGTAAATAAATAAAATAACCAATTAAAAAAGGAATTCTAGAGATAGGACTGAAGCAATAAGGGAGCCAGTATTTGCCTGTTCATCTCAAACAAGTTCTAAGATGGAAAGAAATACTAGAGTGAGGTGTGATGGAAAAATAAACTATGAAAACATATAATGCCAAGATAGTCTGAGAGGAGACAAGAACTATTTTATTGGTTAGAGAGATGGGTCAGAGGTAAAGCAATTGTTACTATTTAGAGGACCCAGGTTCAATACTCATCATACAATCTTGTCTGAATCATCTGTAAATCAAGTTATGGGAGATCTGACATCTCCATTTGGCCTCCCTTGGGAGCAGACATACATCCCATGCCTTGATATACATACAGAACAAACAAACACCCATACATACAAAATTTATGTACTTAAATATAAATGGAAAAATAATCTTTTCTATCTCTAATATGTACATATCATGTATCGAACTGAAATCCTTTCTGCAGGTTCTGCAGCAGTTTTCCTGTCTTTTATATTCAAACAAACAAACAAGCTGTAACAATTATGACTGTGAAGTCACAGGTGGCACACTGACTGTTACACTATAATCATTGATCAATCTGTATCATTTTATAGAGCCTATGAATCAAGAATTATTTTTATTATTTTTATTTTATTGACTGAAACTCCCAAAGCAAAACAAGTAGTAATTTATAGAGAGATATATAAAGAAAGAAATTATTTGTTATTTTTGTTAGGTATTTTCTTTATTTACATTCCAAATTTTATCCCCTTTCCTCATTTTCCATTTGAAAATCCCCCTACCCCCTATCCCCTCCACGTTCTCATTAACACACCCACTCCCACTTCCCTTTCCAGTGATTCCACTACACTGGGGCATGGAGCCCCAACAAGACCAAGGGCCTCTGCTTTCATTGATGTCCCACAATACCATCCTCTGCTACAGATGGTGTTGGAGCCTTGAGTACCTCACTGTATACTCTTTGGTTGGTGGTTTAGTCTCTAGGCACATGGGAGGTACTGGTTGGTTCATATTGTTGTTCCTCCTACGGGGCTACAAACCCCTTCAGTTCCTTGGGTCCATTCTCTAGCTCCTCCATTGGGGACCCTGTGCTCAGTACAATGGATGGCTGTGAGCATTCACTTCTGTATTTGTCAGGCACTGGCAAAGCCTCTCAGGAGACAGCTATATCAGGCTCCTGCCAGCAAGCACTTCTTAGCATCCACAATAGTGTCTGGATTTGGTAACTGTGTATGGGATAGATCCCCAGGTGGGACAGTCACTTTATGGTCTTTTCAACAGTTTCTGCTCCAAACTTGGACTCTTTATCTCCTCTCATGGGTATTTTGATACACCTTCTAAGAAGGACTGAAGTATCCACACTTTCTTCTTCCTTATTGAGTTTAATGCGATTTGTGAATTGTATGTTGGGAATTCTGAACTTCTGGGCTAATATTCACTTATCAGTGAGTACATACACTGTGTGTTCTTTTGTGTTTTCCTGATGACTAAGAATATTGAACATTTTTTAGGTGTTTCTGAGCCCTCCAATTTTCCTCAGTTGAGAATTCTCTGTTTACCTCTGTTCCCAATTTTTAATAGGGTTATTTGGTTCTCTGTAATCTAACTTCTTGAGTTTTTTGTATATATTGGATATTAACCTTCTATCAGATGTAGGGATGGTAAAGATCTTTCCCCAATCTATTGGTTGCTGTTATGTTATGGGACACAATGAAAGCAGTGCTAAGAGGAAAACTCTGAATGTCTCCAAAAAGAAACTGGAGAGCACATACACTAGGAGCTTGACAGCAAAACTGAAAGTTCTAGAACTAAAAAAAGCAAAGAGACCAAAGAGGAGGAAAAGGCAGGAAATAATCCAACTCAGGGCTGAAAGCTACCAAGTAGAAACAAAAGAAAGATACAAAGAATCAACCAATCCAGGAGCTGGTTCTTTGAGATAATCAATAAGAGAAATAAACCCTTAGCCAAAGTAACTAGAGGGCACAGAGTTAGTACCCAAATTAACAAAATCAGAAATGAAAAGGGAGACACAGCAACGGAAACTGAGGAAATCCAAAACATTATCAGATCCACTACAAAAGCCTATACTCAACAAAACTGGAAAATCTAAACAAAATGGACAATTTTCTAGACAAATTCAAGGTACCAAAGTTAAATAAGGATCAGATTAATGATGTAAACAGCCTCATATCCCCTAAATAAATAGAAACAGTCATTAATATGTAACCTCCAACAAGCCTGAAGCAGGCTGTGCCAGACCTTGGCTTTGCTGCCACTAAGGAGATTATCTAGGGTGGAGCCTTCCTCCCTAGATCACTCTATTGTTCAGTCACTGTCACTGCTGCTACCTGCTGGGAGTCGGCCTAGCTATTCCAGAGGAGACTACATCTGATCCTACACTTGGTCACTCGCAGCTGGGCTCCAAAGATGAGTTGGCGGGAATGGGCCTCCCCTCTCCTTTATAAAGCATGTCCACCTCCATTAAAGATTAGAACCTTGAACAGGGTAGCTCCACTTGGTTCCATTATTTCTCTACCGGTGTAGATTCCCTCTTGTTTTTCAGCTCCAGGCTGCCTCCCAGGCTCGAATCCAGATATGAGAGCCACAGACAGGCCCCAACATTAATAGACTCCCAACAAAAAGAGAAAGAGAAAAAAAAAAAAACAGATGGGTTTAGCGCAGAGTTCTATCAGACCTTCAAAGAAGACCTAATATTAATACTCTTCAAACTATTCCACAAAAGAGAAACAGAAGGAAAACTACTAAAGTCATTCTTTGAATCCACAATTACTCTGATACCTAACCCACACAAAGACCCAACAAAGAAAAAACACTTCAAACCAATTTCCCATAGGAATATAAATGCAAAAATACTAAATAAAATTCTCACAAACTGAATACAAGAACACATCAAAACAATCATCCATTGTGATCAAGGAGGCTTCATCCCAGGGATGGTTCAATATACAGAAATCCATCAATGTGATCCACTATATAAACAAACTCAAAGAAAAAAATACCACGTAATCATCTTATTAGATGCTGAGAAAGCATTTGACAAAATTCAACACCCCTTCATGATAAAAATCTTGGAAAGACCATGAACTCAAAGACTCTATGTAATCATAGTAAAAGAAATATACTGCAAACCAATAGACAACATCAAAATAAATGGAGAGAAATTTGAAGCAATCCCACTGATATCAGGGACTAAACAAGGCTGCCCACTCTCTCCCTTCATATTCAACATAGCACTCTAAGTCCTAAACAGAGTGATTAGACAAGAAAAGGAGGTCAAAGGTACAAATTGAAAAGGAAGAAATCAAAATATCACTATTTGTAGATAAAAGGATAGTATACTTAAGTGACCCCAAAAACTCCACCAGGGAACTTCTGCAGCTGATAAACAACTTCCACAATATGGCTGGATATAAATTAACTCAAACAAATCAGTAGCCTTCCTCTAATCAAAGGATAAACAGGTTGAGAAAGAAATTAGGGGAAAGACACCCTTCACAATAGTCACAAGAAAGACAAAATAACTGGGTGTGACTCTAAACAAGCAAGCAAAAGCTCTGTATGACAAGAACTTCAAGTCTCTGAAGAAAGAAATCAAAGAAACTCTCAGAAGATGGAAAGATCTCCCATGTTCATGGATTGGCAAGATTAATATAGTAAACATGGCCATCTTGCTGAAAGCAATCTATAGATTCAATGCAATCAGAATTAACATTCCAACTCAATTCTTCATATAGTCAAAAAGAGCAATTCTCAAATTCATCTGGAAAAACAAAAAGGCAAACATAGCAAAAACTATTCTCAACAATAAATAACTTCTGGGGTAGTCACCATTCCTGATATCAAGGTGTATTATAGAGCAATGCTGATAAAAAAAACAAAAGAAGAAGAAGAAGTGCATGGCATTGGTACAGTGACAGACAAGTAGATCAATGGAATGGAATTCAAGGTCCAGAAAAGAACCTACACACCTATGGTCACTTATTCTTTGACAAAGGAGCTAAAACCATCCAGTGGGAAAAAGACATCATTTTCAACAAATGGTACTTGTTCAACTGGCAGTCAGCATTTAGAAGAATGCACAATCAATTCTTATATCCCTGTACAAAGCCTGAGTCCGAGTGGATCAAGGACCTCCACATTAAACCAGATAAATTGAAACTAAGAGATGAAAAAGTGGGGAAGAACCTCGAGCACATGTGCACAGGGGAAGTGTTCCTGAACAGAATACCAATGGCTCATGCTCTAAGATCAATAATAGACAAATGGGACGTCATAAAATTGCAAAGCTTCTGTGAGGCACAGGACACAGTTTTGCAGACAAAACAGCAACCAACAAATTGAGAAAAGATCTTTACCAACCGTACATCCAATATATTCAAAGAAATAAAGAAGTTAAGACTCCAAAGAATCAAATAGGGAACTATTTAAAAAATAGGGTAGAGAGGTAAACTAAGAATTCTCAACTGAGGAACTTTGAATGGCTGAGAAGCATTTAAGAAATCGTTGACATCCTTAGTAATTACAGATATGCATGTCAAAACAACCTTCAGATTTTATCCTACACCAGTCAGAATTGCTAAGATCAAAAATGCAGGAAACAGCTGATGCTGGCAAAAGATGTGGAGAAAAAGGAACACTCCTTCATTGTTGGGATTGCAAGCTGGTACAACCCTCTGGAAATCAGTCTGATGGTGCCTCAGAAATTTGACATAGTATTACCTGAGGACCCAGCTATACCACTCCTGGGCATATACCCAGAAGATGCCCCAACGTATAACAAGGACATATGCTCCACTATGTTCATAGCAGCCTTATTTATAATAGCCAGAAGCTGGAGAGAACCCAGATGTCCTTCAACAGAGGAATGGATACAGAAAATGTGCTAAATTTCCACAATCCAATACTACTTAGCTATTAAAAAACAATGACTTCATGAAATTCTTAGGCAGATGGATGGAACTAGAAAATATCACCCTGATGAGGTAACCCAATCACAAAAGAATACACATAGTATACACTCACTGATAAGTGACTATTAGTTCCAAAGCTCATAATATCCAAGATACAATTCACAGACCATGTGAAACTCAAAAAGAAGGAAGACCAAAGTATGGATGCTTCAGTCCTCCTTAGAAGAGGGAGCGAAATACTGATGAGAGGAAATAAGGAGACAAAATGTGAAGCAGGGACTGACAGAAAGGCCACCCAGAGGCTGTCTCAACTGGAGATCCATCCCAAACCCAGAGATACAGTCACCAAACCCAGACACTATTGTGGATGCTAAGAAGTCTTTGCTAACATGAGCCTGATATAGCTGATTCCTGAGAGGCTCCACTAGAACCTGACAAATACAGAGGCAGATACTAGCAGCCAACCATTGGAGTGAGCATAGGGTCCCCAATGGAGGAGTTAGAGAAAGGACTGAAGAAGCTGAAGGGTTTGCAACCCCATTGGAAGAACAACACTATCAATCAACTAGACTCCTCAGAGCTCCCAGGGACCAAACGACCTACCAAAGAGTACACATGGAGGGACCTATGACTCCAGCGGCATATATAGCAGAGGATGTCCTTGTCAGACATCAATGGGAGGAGAGACCTTTGGCCCTATGGCGGCTGAGGGCTAGGAGGAGGGACTGGGTAGGTTGGTGTGGGAATACCCTCATAGAAGCAGGGGGAGGGAGGATTGGGTAGGGGGCTTCAGGGGGTGGAACCAGGAAAGGGGTTAACATTTGAAATATAAATAAAGAAAATACCTATTAAAAATTCTGATTGGCACATATAAAAATAAACCTTCTTATTAATATTTGTACATCCTGTCCCAAAGATGGACATCAGTAAGACATTTGGGAGTAATGACGATCTCTAAAACCTAATATAGCAAATGGGGGGCACTAATCACTTTTTGCTTAAAGATCAGAATAAGAGGTGATAAGAAGTTGTCTTTCACTCTGTCTTTCTGTCCTCAACACCCTCATGCTTTTGCTTTGTTTTTGGGTTTGTTTGTTTTTTTTTTTCCTATTAACTGTAGGGAAGGACATTGAATTGTTTACTGTGGCAGAACACAGATCTACAAAAGATGGTAATTTCATAAGTCAGTTAAAATTTTGTAGCTGACATTTTCTATTTTAACTCACAATGTGAATTAATTTGTTGATGCATTAGCACTGTAACAGAAGAAAGGACCTTGACAACAGTGTTTTGTATAGATGGTGTTTAATTAAATACTATGGAAGACCTGAAAACAATAATTAACAGAAACACACATAACTTATTTTATTCTTTCAGCCTAGTGATTATCCCACTGGTTTAGCAATTTCTTGTGTGACGTATTCTGTTTAATCTCTGGTTAATTTGTTGTCAATGTGACCATATGGAAAGAACCTTAATTGGGAAGATATTTTCACAAGATTAGCTTGTGGACAAGACTGATGCATTTTGCTGTTGTTAATATTTAATGTAAAAAGTTCCGGCTCATTGTGGTTGATGGCACCACAGTTAATGTTTGGAAGAGAAAGTAGGCTGAGCAACCTAGAAAGAGTAATAGTTATCCATGTTCCACCATTTCTTCTAACATAAAGATTAACATAACAAATAGATAGATCGATAGATAGATAGATAGATAGATAGATAGATAGATAGATAGATAGATAGATAGATAGATTGGCAAAGTAAGGCTGTAAGAGATGCACTTGCACTTTATACATCAAGTGGAGCATGCCCAAATAAAGAGTAAAATACACAAACATTGGATGGGCATGTATCATATAATCTGCCTATAAGGAGGCACAAGAACATAACCCAGCAGTGTGCATTTGAGTGCACTCTCTCTCTGCTGATTACACACCTACTCCTATACTAGGGAACAAGTTCCTTTTGATAACACACTGTCTCTATTTTCTCTATTTTCATATCTCAGCTACAATTTTTCCCATGTATGCATGAGCCAGTAAATGTAAAATGGTGTCCTTTTAACTAAGTTAATCAGAAACATTGTGAATTTAAAACCATCATTACCAGCATACAAGAATGAATTTCAATTATATTTGATAAAAATGAGTTAAACCACAATGGCAGCAAAAGAGAGATACTGGTATCAGTGGGGAAAGTCCATCAGTCATTTACACATTAACTTCACTACTTACATAAAAAGAATAGATAGATAGATAGATAGATAATGCAATTATATATATATATACACACACACAGAGAGAAAGAGAGCACATAACTCACAAATGTATAAAAAGTTCTCACACAGAGAATGTTTGGCTTTCAGAAACCCTGTATGCTACCATAATTTTCTATACTTATTTGTAATTATCATCAATAGACATTTAATATCCCTGTGATGGAGGCTAAAACACTCATAAAGGTTGAATGAGAGATTTGCCTCCATGAAATTGTCCTATGTCCTCCATCTGTGCATTCTGGTACACATGTTCCCACACCATCTTTGTCGCTGCCTTCGTTTTTCCCTTCCTATCTGTCTTGCTCCCCTCCCAACTCCTCTCTCTCTCTCTCTCTCTCTCTCTCTCTCTCTCTCTCTCTCTCTCTCTCTCTCTCTTGTGTGTGTGTGGTGTGTGTGTGTGTTTATTTCTTTATGGGTCTGTCTCTCACACATACATGAACACACATAAATGAATAAATGAGTGAATAAATAAATAAATAAATAAATAAATAAAGCCAGTAAGCAATAAACACTAAGGTTCTGCTTTTCACATTTGGATGTGACTAAGTCACATGCAATAGAGGCAAATCTAGTATATAAGAACAGGGTATTCTGACATTGTGTATGATATTTACACATCAGAGATCATGCTTTGACTCAGTTTTGATTGCCTCAGCTTAGTACTAGAGTAAGAGGTTGCCAAACAACTGAAAGTCTCCCAGTGATGATAGTTGCTGTCTGAAACCAAAATAGCCTTAACAAATAGGGAGTGGCTTTTGGTGATGAAGAATCATCCCCTGGGAGATATTAAGCATTCTTTTACCCAGCTATACATTGCTTCATGCCATGGCAGAAACTAGAACAATCACATCTCGAAGGTCCATTTTCAAACATTCATTCTACTCATCCCTCAAGACCGCATTATTGAGTTCCCCAAAACAAGGGTTCCCACAAACAGAAATTTTATCTAGCTGTGCTGGGGACAGTTCCCAAAGTTGTAAATCCAAGAAAACAAGCACCTCCTAGACAAATGCACTAAAGATTCCCACTTTCATTCTTATATGACAATTAAGAGCAATGTCACATAGAGGGATAAGCTGAGTCCCTCAAAGTAATGCAAGAATGTAGTAATTCACAGTAGTATTTCATGTCCTATTAGGTCTAATTCACTTTGTTTGATATTGAAGACCGTCTTCCACATCCCATTCTGTCAACTAAATTTAATGTTCCTCAACTAGTTTTCCATATTTTTCTCTATGGAAAATAAAACAACTTCAATACAAAATATACATAGGTCAAAACAAGTAAGCAGAAATGTTTGAGACCTGAGAGTGCGGCAGGTACATAAATAGAAAGCCAGGAAAAAAAGATGAAGAGAGATAAACTAGAACAGGAAGACAGGCATTGAGATATAATTGCAAAGCTTGTCAAGATATTCTACATAGAAAGTATGCTTTTTATGTCTTGGGATGTGGTTAACAAGCTAGACTTCTTAGAATTTTTACATGAGATGAATGAACACCTTGGTTGAATTACCAGCACTTCCTGAACTGGGTGTGGAAAACATTCTAGAACCCTAACACTTAGTAGACAGATATAGGATGATCAGAAGTTCAGGGTCATCCTGAGGTACATAGTAAAACTGAGGTCATACTAGGCTAGATACCAGCTTAAAAGTACAACAAACAACACCTCCCAATCTGTATCATCTATATTCCTGAACTATTTCCCCAATAAAATGGCTTAGAGTCACTTCTGTGAAACATAAATTGATGCAAAGTTTTACTTCTTCTTTGGTTCTGAATCTGATTTGAGAACTCTTTTTTTTCTTTTTTTGCAACAGACAGCTCTAAATATGTTTAATCTTTTTAAAAATAACAATAATATCATATGTAACACCAATTGCAAATTTATGTAGTACAAAATTAAAAATCCAAAATAAAGCGTTAATAAGCACAACCATGGTATAATTTTTCTGAAATGATTTTAACCAGTTTGTCAGTAAAAATATTCAGAAATCATCCCTTCCAGTCAGGAGCACCTTCAATGTTATTCAGCTACATTGTATTGTCTATGTCACCTCCAAGGAAACAAACTAAACTGATAAGATTTCTTGGCAGCAAACCAAATTCCATTATGAAAGTTCTGTTAATATTAATAAGTTTATTACTTGACCAAATAAAATTGGACTTTGATAATGGATTCTTCCAACATAATATAAGATAATTTCTCTCCTTTTATGCAGATGTATAACTCAGTGACTTTGTGATCACATTTCCTTCCTCCAACACTTCTAATAACTTAGGGAAAAATCCACAAACAGCTTTCTTCATTTTAGATACAACAATCTGATGTCAAATATAAAATAATGATTAAAACATGCTGAGTTCTCTAGGAAGTATCTAATTCTGAAAAAAATCTCTGAGGTATTTTTCTAATCATTGTCTTATAGATGAGAAGGCTGAAATCAAGAAGGATTAAGTAGTATGCCCAGGGTCATATAACTAGTGATGAGAAAAAAATCTCAAATGGTTTAGCCATCATTCCATTCACTTTCCTTAATCAGGAGTCTGGTAATAGTCGTATTTTCTACATTTATTTTTCCAACTACCTGCGGTCTTTTGTTATGTATGACCTCAAATGTCTTCACAGGTCTTGTTGGGGGGAAACTAACCCTCTTTTCCAAATTTTACCAATGTGAAAATGTGCAAAAGCATTTAGACCATAACATGTTCCTACATTCTCCTGCTTCTCTCCAAATACTTCTAGATCATGTCTAAGGCACACCTCCTCCACTTTTGCCTTTCATTTCTTTGGTGATTCATGTCTCTTCTTTTGAATTGTTCAACATCATTGAAGACAGATTGAAAAGCAGGCTGACAGTGATGGAAAAGTCTGATTTGAGAACTCTTATGCTGGTTCACAATGAATGTTTGGGTCAGATGATAAACATCATAATTTCAATTTTTATATTTATTCTAATTGTGTGTGTGTGTGTGTGTGTGTGTGTGTGTGTGTGTGTGTGTGGTAAGGGGTAGAAAGGAGTGCCAGATTTTCCAACTCTTCAGTTCCTGACAGTTGTGAACCACCTCATGTAGTTTATGTGAAAACAGCTTTGATCATCTGCAAGATCAGGAAGAACTCAACAGCTGAGCCAACGCTTCACACTCTCTTACATTATTTTTTTTAAATCAAAGGAGAGGCACATTTTGTGGGGGGTAAGGCTCAGTGTTTAGGAGTACTACTCTTTCATAGGACCTGAGTTTGGTTTTTAGTTCTAACATCAAGCAGATTACAATTTCCTGTAATGTCAGACCCAGGGTGTCAGACATCTTCATCTGCTTCTGAGAGTTCCCACAAGTAGCATACACATACATATACACATACACAGAAGCACACACACACACACGTGTGTATATATGTGATATATATGTATGTATGTATATATATGTATATGTATATATATATATATATATATATATATATATATATATATATATGCAACATTAAGGAGCTCAGTGCCTTCCTAGTAGCTGGGTAAGGCACATAACCTAGGTGTATTAAATAATGGTAAGAAAATTGACACAATGTGTGAATATGGTCATATCTTTACTATGATAACATGTGTGTATATGTTTGTGTCTATGTGAATATTTCCATGATAATAAAATTATGCACTTTAAACGTAGGTAAGTAATGACTGATTACTTATATTTTAACACAGCCACATTGCTAAGGAATTATGATGATTAAAAGTAGGTAAAGCAAATTTTCACAATCTGGGAAACACACAAGTATAGCAACTATTTTGATATGGCATGACCTGTCAGCTGTTACTTTCTTGTGCTTATACTTCCTGGAGCAAGCCATCTCCCTCTTTTTGTACACAAGGGTATTCTTCTCTCTTTACATCTCTTTGTCTCTCACAGGACTGAATATGTAAATCTCTAAGACAGGACCTCCTGAAACAGAAAGGACTTCAGGATAGTGATGCAGTTGTATGGGAGTTGCAGTGGGTTGCATGTTTTCTTACCTGCAAAATACTGACTCTAGATTTAGGCAGGAGAGTGTCACATGACTGTTTGCAAAAGAAAATCTGTATGTTGGCACAGTTCCTGTTTATTTCCTAGGGTTATATGATTTAGTAGCTTTGTCTCATGGGTTTAGAGTACATGACAGAAAAACTATTAAGAGCATCTCAGCCCTTGAGTTTGTAGGAAGCAAGTAGAAAATTAAAAAAAAAAAAATCTTAGAACCAGAAGCTGAAGTTGTATTAAGTTTTGGTTATCTATTGTTATTTCAGTACTGAAATGACTTGAGATCTCTTGTTACCACATGTTCACTCACACCTGCTTTGTGCAAGTAAATTCAGAGGTCTGTATGTAATTTTGTATGTATGTGTATGTGTGCATGTGTGTTTCTATATGTCTGAGTATGAGTATACAAAACAGATCCTGTAGTTTTACAGCCTCAACATGCACCCTAAAATCTAACTTGTGAATCAATTGTCCAGTCTCTGGAAAAAGTACAGATCCGGTATTAACAGGAAAGAGTAGCTAAAATTTAGAAATGCTGAGACCCAGCCTTCACTCTCAGCCAAAATATCCTGATGTCCCCAACATACTTCCCTGCTGAATTTAATATTCTTGCAACTTTCATCAACAGAAAAGTAGTGAATATCTTAGGTGAAGCTGTCCTAAGGCATGTGAGAAGAGCTTTGTCTTTTCCATACTCTCTTATGTCCTCCCCTTATAGCCATACCCTTACCAAATTTGCAATTGATCCAAAAGAAAACACTTACCAGAGCTGAGCTCTGCTACTGGAACAGTGCCAGGACTGTGGCCCACAGTAAACTTAGGGCATTTACAGCCAGTGCAGTTATATTTCCTGAAGATCCATAAATTTACATTGTCACCTGAATTACAATTATCTTGTCACCTGCTGAAAACTGACACCTTGTGTAAAGGGACCAGGATGTGGCTCTGAACATGTTGTAACTTAGTTCCTGGAAAAGTTACAGGATCCTGGGGATTACTAAGTTCTGAGATAATTAGAATACATGAAAACTTCCCTGAGTTCCTTTCAATGAACTGCCCCTCATATAAAGAAAAAAGTTAATAAGTGATTTAGCAGACAGCCACAAGAACAGAATGCCAACTTTAACAACAAAAATAATAGGAAGCAACAATTACTTTTCCTTAATATCTCTTAATATCAATGGATTCAAATCCCCAATAAAAAGACATTGACTAACAGACTGGCTACACAAACAGGACCCAACATTTTGCTGCTTACAGGAAACCCATCTCAGGGAAAAAGATAGACACTACCTCAGAATGAAAGGCTGGAAAACAAATTTCCAAGAAAATGGTCTGAAGAAACAAGCTGGAGTAGCTATTCTAATATCTAATAAAATCGACTTCCAACCCAAGATCATCAAAAAAGACAAGGAGGTGCACGTCATACTCATCAAAGGTAAAATCTTCCAAGAGGAACTCTCAATTCTGAATATCTATACTCCAAATACAAGGGCAGCCACATTCATTAGAGAAACTTTAGTAAAGCTCAAAGCAAACATTGCACCTCACACAACAATAGTGGGAGACTTCAACACTCCACTTTCACCAATGGACAGATCATGGAAACAGAAACTAAACAGGGACACAGTGAAACTAACAGAAGTGATGAAACAAATGGATCTAACAGATATCTACAGAACATAATATCCTAAAACAAAAGGATATACCTTCTTCTCAGCACCTCATGGTACCTTCTCCAAAATTAACTACATAATTGGTCACCAAACAAGACTCAATAGATACAAAAATATTGAAGTTGTCCCATGCATCCTATCAGATCACCATGGACTAACACTGATCTTCAATAACAAAATAAATAATAGAAAGCCAACATTCACATGGAAACTAAAAAACACTCTTCTCAATGATACCTTGGTCAAGGAAGGAATAAAGAAAGAAATTAAGGACGTTTTGGAGTTTAATGAAAATGAAGCCACAACATACCCATACTTATGGGACACAATGAAAGCATTTCTAAGAGGAAAACTCATAGCTCTGAGTGCCTCCAAAAAGAAACTGGAGAGAGCACACATTAGCAGCATGACAACACACCTAAAAGCTCTAGAACAAAAGGAAGCAAATTCACCCAAGAGGAGTAGACCACAGGAAATAATCAAACTCAGGGGCAAAATCAACCAAGTGGAAACAAGAACTATTCAAAGAATCAAGCAAACGAGGAGCTGGTTCTTTGAAAAAATCAACAAGATAGAAAAACCCTTAGCCAGATTCACTAGAGGGCACAGGGAAAGCATCCTAATTAACAAAATCAGTAATGAAAAGAGAGACATAACAACAGATCCTGAAGAAATCCAAAACACCATCAGATCCTTCTACAAAAGGCTATACTCAACAAAACGGAAGAACCTGGATGAAATGGACAAGTTTCTAGACAGATACCAGGTACCAAAGATAAATCAAGACCAGGATAATGATCTTAACAGCCCTATATCCCCTAAAGAAATAGAAGCAGTCATTAATAGTCTCCCAACCAAAAAAAGCCCAGGACCAGATGGGTTTAGTGCAGAGTTCTATCAGACCTTCAGAGAAGATCTAATACCAGTTCTTCACAAACTATTCTCAAAATAGAAACAGAAGGTACTCTACCCAACTCATTCTATGAAGCCACAATTACTCTGATACCTAAACCACAAAAAGACCCAACAAAGATAGAGAGCTTCAGACCAATTTCCCTTATTAATATCAATGGAAAAATCCTCAATAAAGTTCTCGCTAACCGAATCCAAGAACACATCAAAGCAATCATCAATCCTGACCAAGTAGGTTTCATCCCAGGGATGCAGGGGTGGTTCAATATACGGAAACCCATCAACGTAATACAGTATATAAACAAAATCAAAGACAAAAACCACATGATCATCTCATTAGATGTAGAGAAAGCATTTGACAAAATCTAACACCCATTCATGATAAAAGTCTTGGAAAAATCAGGAATTCAAGGCCCATACCTAAACATGATTAAAGCAATCTACAGCAAACCAGTAGGCAATATCAAAGTAAATGGTGAAAAGCTAGAAGCAATCCCACTAAAATCAGGGACTAGACAAGGCTGCCCACTTTCTCCCTACCTATTCAACATTGTACTTGAAGTCCTAGCCAGAGCAATTCTACAACAAAAGGAGATCAAGGGGATACAAATTGGAAAAGAAGAAGTCAAAATATCACTTTTTGCAGATGATATGATAATATATATAAGTGACCCTAAAAATTCCACCAGAGAATTCCTAAGCCTTATAAACAGCTTCAATGAAGTAGCTGTATATAAAATTAACTCAAACAAGTCAATGGCCTTTCTGTAACCAAAGGATAAACAGGATGTTAAAGAAATTAGGTAAACAACACCCTTCTCAATAGTCACAAATAATATACAATACCTTGGCGTGACTCTAACTAAGGAAGTGAAAGATCTGTATGATAAGAACTTCAAGTCTCTGAAGAAAGAAAATAAAGAAGATCTCAGGAGATGGAAAGATCTTCCATGTCTCTAGCTGCATATGAATCAGAAGATGGCTTAATAGGCCATCAGTGGAAAGAGAGGCCCATTGGTTGTGCAAACTTTATATGCCTCAGAACAGGGGAATGGCAGGGTCAAGAAGTAGGAGTGGGTAGGGGAGCATGTGGGGGACTTTTGGGATAGCATTGGAAATGTAAATGAAATAAATACCCAATTAAAAAAATAAGTGATTTAGCAATTCCATAGGCATGGCCCCCTCTGCACCACAGACAAGGTATCTATCATTTTCATGATGGAACTTACCCTGATACTAACAATAACACTTGTCATAATGAGGATGAGGAAGCTGCCTTGAGAATAGATGTGTGAATAATAGTAAGTTTTAAAAATATGCTCACCTCACACATTGGCCATGTTAGGAAATAGTCAAACTGAGGGCTGAAATCAAGACTGCCAACTCTTCTCCTTATTTATTCAATATAGTATTCAAAGTTATAGCTAAAGAAAACTAGGCAACAAACAGAGGTAAAGGGGATATAAATTGAAAAATATAAGTCAATATATATCACTATTTATGGATGATATGATAGTATATATAACATTCTCCAAAAGTTTTAACAGAGAACTCCTATACCTGATAAACAACTTCAACAAAGCGGCTGGATATAAAATTAACTCGAACAAATCAGTATTCTTCCTCTCCACAAAGGATAAATGGGCCAAGAATAAAATTGGAGAAATAACATACTTCACAATAGTCATAAATAATATAAAAATATCTTGGCATAACTATAACAAAGTAAGTGACAGGTCCATATGACAAGAACTTAAAGTCTCAAAGAAAGAAATTGAAGAAAACCTCAGAAGATGGAAAGATCTCCCATACTCATGGACTGGCAAGATTAATATAGTTAAAATGGTCATCTTACCAAAAGCAATCTACAGATTTTGATGGGGAACATAAAAATTCCAACTCAATTCTTCAAAGATCTTACGCGCATTCGCGACCGGCCAGGAAAGACGCAACAAGCCAGAATCTTCTGCGGCAAAGCTTTATTGCTTGCTCAGGAGCAAGAGAGGAAGAGCGCGGCAGAGAGAGGCAGAGAGGAAGAGAGAGAGAGACGCAGAGAGATGCAGAGAGAGAGGCAGAGAGAGGGGCAGAGAGGGAGAGAGGCAGAGAGCAGAGGAAGAGAGCAGAGGAAAAGACGAAGAGAAAGAGACGAAGAGACAAAGAGACGGTGTGCCAGAACCCTGTCCCTTTTAAGGAGAATTATCCTCCGCCTAGGACGTATCACTCCCTGATTGGCTGCAGCCCATAGGCCCAGTTGTCATCACGAGAAAGGCAGAGCACATGGCGGGAAAACTGCCCCTGCACATGTGCAGATTATTTACTACTTAGAACACAGCTGTCAGCGCCATCTTATAATGGCAAATGTGAGTGCGGCTCCCCACACAAAGAGATAGAAAGAGCAAGTCTCAAATTAATCTGGAATAACAAAAAACCCAGGATAGCAAAAACTACTCTCAACAATAAGAGAATTAATGGAGGGAATCACCATCCTTGACCTCAAGCAGATAAATCAATGGAATAGAATTGAAGACCCAGAAATAAACCCATATACCTATAGTCATTTGATCCTTGACAAAAATCCAAGACCATACAGTGGAAAAAAAGAAAACATTTTTAACAAATGATGCTTATCTAACTAGCAGTCTGCATGTAGAATATTGCATATTGATCCATTTTTATCTTCTTGTACAAAACTCAAATCCAAAGGGATGAAGGACCTCCACATAATACAAGCTGTGAGGGAGCAGGCTGGGGAAATAAAAGAGGGTGGAAGAGAACCTGCATCCTGCCAGAGCTCCGGTGCTCTGGGCAGGCAGACGAAGGGGACTGCCATGCACTCTCCACATGGCCCAGGGTAGGTGTCTGGCTGTGGTAACACCAGTCCACAGGGGAGGAGAGGAAACCGTCCAAGGTCTCTGGGCCTCGTGGAGGCCAAAGATGACAGGTTTTAGCTCTTGGGCATCACAGGACGTCACTGGACACCTCAGAAGAGCTGAGAACAAAGTGGAGGACCCAGTGGCAACTCGGTCAGCACAGGGCTAAAGAGAGAAGAGGGCAGGGGGGCGAGTGCTGAGTGGACCCATGTAGGCAAGAGCCCTTGGTTGGGTTCATGGCTGGAGCACAGGAAGGCCTTTCAGTGGGGAGGTTAGACTCAGCTCTTTAGAGGAAAGCACACTCTATTGCCCCAACAGGGTGAATCTCAGTGAGCAGAGATGGTCTATAGTTTTAGAGCTTTATTGTAGAAAGGCAGAGAAAAAGAGAGGCGGTAGAAGGAGAGAGGCTGGCCATGGCCACATGGAGAAAAGTGGGGAGAAGGAGAGCTAGAGATAAGAATGAGAGGTAAAAGCTTGAGAGAGAGAGGAGAGACCAAGCATCTCCTTTTATAGTGGGCTAGGCTATCTTGCAGTTGCAGGGTAGATATGGGAAGGAGCATACCTGGCTATTGTCAGGTATCTGCAAGGGTAGAGTCTAGCCAGAATATCAAGAGTTTGGGTCATTGCATGACTAATTGTCACAGAATTATGGAGTTGGATGCTCTGTGGTATTAAGCTGGGAGCATGTCTGTCTGGGAGTATGGATCACCATTCCGTCCCTTGTAAAGTTTCTACTGGGTCTTCAGAGTAAGACTTGCTTGACCAGAAAACAGGCTGCCTTTCACTGTCCCACAACCAGGTATGCTGAATCTAACAGATGAGAAAGTTAAAAAGAGCCTTGAACACATCAGCACAAGGGAAAGTTTCCTGAATAGAACACCAGTGGCTCAGGCTCTAAAACCAACAAGTTTCTGTAAGGCAAAGGACATAGTCAATAGGACAAATTGGCAACCTACACATTGGGAAAAAAACTTCACTAAACACACATCTTATAGAAGGCTAATATGCAAAATATATAAAGAACTCATGAAGGTAACCTGAAAAAACAAAAACAAACAAACAAACAAACAAAAAAACAATCAAATAAATGGGGTATAGAGCCAAACTGAGAATTCACAGTGGAGGAATCTTGAATAGCCTAGAAGCACTTAAAGAAACGTTCAACATCTTTAGTCATCGGGGAAATGCAAATCAAAATGACCCTGAGATTCTACATTACACCAATCATGACTAAGATAAAAATCTCAGGTGACAACCCATGTTGGCAAGGACGTGGAGTAAGAGGAACATACTTCCATTGCTGGTTGGATTGCAAACTGGTACAACCACTTTAGAAAAAAAATCTGAAGGTTCCTCAGAAAATGGAAAATAGATCTACCTGAATAGCCAGCTATAGCACATTGGGCATAAACTGAAAAGATGCCCTACCATAACACAGAAGTACATGTTCCACTATGTTCACAGCAGCCTCATTGTTGATACCTGGGAGCTGAAAACAACTTCAATGTCCCATAGTGGAAGAGTAGATACAGAAAATGTTCATTTACACAATGAAATACTATTCAGCTATTAAGAATGAGGACATCATGAGTTTCACTGGCAAATGAATGGAACTAGAAAATATCATCCTGAGTAAGGTAACTCAGATCCAAAAGGACATGCATGTAATCACTAATATGTGGATATTAGCTTAAAAAAAAAAAGTACAGATTGCACAGGACACAATCCACAGAACCCAAAAAGGTTAATAAGCTGAAAGGCTCAAGTGAGGATGCTTCAATCCAACTTGAGAGGAAGAAAAAACCAATCAGAGTGAAGCAGAGGAAGGGAGGGACCTAGGTGGAAGAGGAGAGGTGGGGAAGGTAAACATGATCAGGTGTTGGGGAGGAAGAAACAGGAGAGATGACCTAATGGCCAGCAGAATGAATGGAAACATGCAACCCCCAGGGGGCTGGGAGGTGGGTGACCCTCTAGGATGTATCAGAGACCAAGGAGATAAGAGACACTCAGGACTCAAATAGAGGGATCTTAAATGAAATTCCTTAAAGTGGGGAGAAGGAACTTGTAGAGTCCACCTTCAGTAGAAAGGCAGGACATCAAGTGGGTGGATGGGGTTGCCATCCCACAGTCAAAAACTTTGACCCAGAATTTTTCCTGTCTAAAAGAACTGCAGGGACAAAAATGGAGAAAAGACTGAGGAAAAGGAGGACTAGTGACTGGTCCAACTTGGAATCAATCTCAAGGGGAGGTTCCAGACTTGACAGTTCTACTGATGCTATGGTGTGCTTACAGACAGGAGCCTAGCATGACTATCTCTGAGAGGTCCAACAAACAGCTGACAAAGACATATGCAGATACTTACACCCAACTGATGGACTGAAGTCAGGGACCCCTTGGTTGAATTAGGGAAAGGCTGGAAGAAGATGAAGAGAGTGACCCCATATGGAGACCAGTAGTTTCAACTAATCTGGACCCCTGATGTCTCTCAGACACTGAGCTACCAAGCAGGCAGCATAAACTAGCTGATAAGAAGTCCGGGTCACATATACAGCAGAGAACTGCCTGTTCTCACCTCAGTCAGAGAAGATTCACCTAACCCTTAAAAAACTTGAGGCCACAGGGGGATTGAGAGGCCTGGTGGAGCTTGGGGATATCCTCTTGGATACAGGAGGAGTAATGGAATGAGGAACTGGCAGAAGGTGGACTGGAAGGGGAATAATGACTGTGGTATAAAAAAAGTAATAAAAAAATACAAATACATAAAAATTATATTTACCACAGCTGGAACATATTTGTCACAGCAAGGACATACTCTTAGTAGAATTTATATTAAAAATTAATAGCATCCTTATTTATAATTGCCAGGAACTGGAAAGAACCCAGATGTCCCTCAACAGAGGAATGGGTACATTTACACAATGGAGTACTACTCAGCTATTAAAAAGAATGAATTTATGAAATTCTTAGGCAAATGGATAGAGCTGGAGGATAACATCCTGAGTGAGGTAATCCAATCTCAAAAGAACACACATGATATGTACTCACTGATAAGAGAATATTAGCCCAGAAGCTCAGAATACCCAAGATACAATTCACAAACCACATGAAACTCAAGAAGAAGGAAGACCAAAGTTTGGATATTTCCACCCTTCTTACAAGGGGGAACAAAATACTCATAGAAGGAGTTGCAGAGACTAAGTGTGGAGCAGAGACTGAAGGAATGACCATCCAGAGACTGCCCCACCTGGAGATCCATCCCATATACAATCACCAAACTCAGACACTATTTTGGATGTCAAGAAGTGCTTGCTGACATGAGCCTGATATAGCTGTCTCCTGAGAGGCTCTGCCAGTGCCTGACAAATACAGAAGTGTATGCTCACAGCCATCCATTGGACTGAGCACAGGGTCCCGAGTGAAGGAGCTAGAGAGAGGACCCAAGGAGTTGAAGGGGTTTGCAGCCCCATAGGAGGAACAACAATATGAACTAACCAGTACCCCCAGAGCTCCCTGGGACTAAACCACCAATCAAAGAGTTCCCATAGTGGTACTCATGGCTCCAGCTACATATGTAGCAGAGGATGGCCTAGTCAGTCATCAATGGGAGGAGAGGCCCTTGGTTCTGTAAAAGCTCTATGCCCCAGTGTAGGGGAAGGCCAGGGCCAGGAAGCTGGAGTGGTTTTGTTGGTGAGTAGGGAAAGGGAGAAAGGGATAGGGGAGGGTTTTTTTTTTTGAGGGGAATCCAGGAAAGGGGATAACATTTGGAATGTAAATAAAGAAAATATCTAATAAAAAAGGAAATGCTTATCTTGCAAAATTCAGGTTATCAGGAGATAATAAAAAATACTCCAAAAAAAAAAAAAAGAAAAATCATTTCCTGCCACTATAACAGAAAATACTCTCATAAAAGTCACTTAAGGGAGAGAAGAGCTGTAATCTTGCATAATTCATGATCTAGTCCATGCCTAAGGATTTATGGGACACACATTACAGAAGTTTTTCAACCTCAATTGATGTCTATGAGACAATCCCAATAAAGAAGCCCCCATGAACTATGTAAATCTAGAAATTTTCTTCTAAAGACTTTTCTTCCACATAATTTTGGATGATGCCTAGTTGACAATCAAAACTACCCATTACATATTATTCCACATTTCTTGCATCTTTCCTGTTCCTCTTATGCCTCTTAGATCACTTAGTTGAAATGTACTTTTATATCTGGTACCCAGATATATATATATATATATATATATATATATATATATATATATGAAAATACAAAATTTTTCAAATCAATATAAAATCTAGAGAGTCACAAATCAGAAATAAAGATATCAATTTCCTTCTGATAATGACATTGTTCACACTATTCTAACAAACATTTTCCCATTTTACCCATTTTATAGCAATGATATAAAATTTTGCTCTCCATGGCTGAACACCTTGTTAATCTCGGTCTTGGTGTCATCATGTGGTCCAGGTGGACTTAAATTCTGAAATTCTCTTTGTAAGCTGTCCTTGATATGGTTCTGTTTTTATAGATGTCTCAAGTACTAGAATTAGAGTCCTGCACCACGTGGTCATCAAAGGTTTCTTCTTAATAAAATAAAAAAATGTTGTTATTAATATATATTATCTTGTATAATCCTTTCAAGTGTCTATATGTTTTGTCTCTTACACGGTTTTGTCACTATAGTTTTAGCCCAGGCTACAGGTTCAGTTGAAAAAATTCTCAAATAACAATGATATTAATTTTCATTTATATATTTTTCTGTCAAACTAAAGGTCAAAGAATTTTTTTTACCAGATTTATACTCAAAACACTGTCATACAAGGTTGCATGAGGAGGAAAGTGAGACTCGGGTGGCACAGAAAGCATCCCCATGACCTCTAGGGATACTGCCATTGCCTTAGTCATAGCTTGTAGAAATTTATTTAGCCCCACCCTGATATTTCTATCCTGCCTTTATTTATGTTCTCTGATAAAAGACATACAACCTTTATATTTAAAATAAGTCTTAAACAACACAAGGGAGGAGCAGATACTAGTCTCTATGAGATTTGTTAGAATCTACTTTCCCATAGATAACCCTGAACTATTACTATGTTTTATTTGGGCTGCTCTTAACTCTAACTGGCCAGCACATATGGCCATGTTCTCTTGACTCATAACACGTGCCACTTTCTTTTTCCCCCTACTGTACCCTTCTTCCCCTCCTGGCTCTTCCAGCCCCAAGTCCAAGAATCCTAAACCCTACCTATGTCTCTTCTACCCAGCTATTGTCTGTTGGCATTTTTATTTACCAACAGAAATATCTATGGAGAATGGTCACTTAGTGCCTTATATGGGGACTCTCTCATCTCTGGGACAACCAGGTGTTAGAAGCACACACTTAGCATTACTATTGATAGCAAAAGGCCAAACTGTGACAGTTGCTGATGGATGAGTCTTCCCTCAGGGCCTACTCTTCCCTCAGGGCCCTCTCTAGACTGGCAGACAGGGAATGGATCAGTCTGTCTCTAAATTCTTGACCCTGGAATACATAGAGTATTGGGTTGAGGCAGCTGTTGAATGTGGCCAGGATGCTTGCTGGGTTCACCAATATGTGAATGCTTTCTAGTGTCTCCTTTTTCCAGATGTTACCTAAAGGCATAATCAACTGAAAAGGGAACCAACAGACAAAAAATGAAGCTTATACAGACGTGAGGACACGTAAGGGACAGGTGTAATTCACAAAGTCACTTCTGTAGATCTTGGTAGCCATGAGTCCATAGCAGATGGCAATGAAGGACATTGGCAGGCTGAAACCAATAATAAAACTGATGATTCCTGCAGCTGTGTTCACAGTAAAGAATACTTTTAATTGTTCTTCATGGTTTGCAACCCAGGATTCAAAGTTACATGTACAGTACATGTCTGCTCTTGCATCTCTTACTGTAGTCAAGAAGAGTAAATGTGGCAAGGTAAACAGCAGAGCAACAATCCAAGCTACAACAACCACTTTTCTGGCCAGACTCACAGTTTGGTGATTCTGAGACCATACTGGATGCTGGACACAAATACACCAATCTGTGGCAATAATAGTGATTAGGAAAACACTTACAAAAAGATTTATGTGCACAATGCTGTGAACAAATTTGCAAAGGAACCAACCAAAAAGCCATTTTCCTCTCATGATCATTGAGATGATATGGAGTGGTAGTATAGCCATAAAAGAGAAGTCACCCAAAGCCAGGTTCATATAACAGATAGTGGTCACAGTGTGGATCATTCGGAACCCAGCCACCCAAATCACGAGCCCATTACCTAGCACAATGAGGATAAAGGGTATCGAAAGGACTATGACTGCGATGATCCACAGAACTGTGGAGCTGGTAGATTTATAGAACAACAGTTCTGATCCATTCAGAGGGATGGAGGAGTTGTCTTCCATTTTGTTAGCACCTGAAACATTTCAACAAAGAGAGTTTCTCAGATGTAGGTGCAGTTTATAGCACTGTTACTCAGATCCAACATCATCTTCTATATTATAGGGTTAATAGAGTAAATCTGAATCTATGCAGAATGTTCCTTATGGAAAGCATACTTCTACAGATTATGCAAGAGAAATATTACTTCTCAAACCAACTATAAAATCTCCAATGTCTCACCACTGATATTGAGCTGTGGATGGATAGAAAACAGAATGTAGGCAGGCATGAGTTAACCATGAGGAAGAGAGCAGTGGACTGATTAGATTCTCCTTGGCTAAGGCTGTTTATCAGTTCTTTTTTCTTAAAGAAGAAAATTCAGTAGAGAGGGGCAAAACACTTTAAGTGGGTTTGTTTGCAAACCAATCATTAAGGGGTACCTGGAGGTATTGGAGTTTGTTTACTGAAAATTGTAGATGGTGTCTTCTTAATTCTAGCTGTAATATTGTTACTACTGTTGTGGCATTCATTTTTGTCTATTGGCCTGTTTTCAACTAATTATCCTTCTAGACACACTCTATTATAAGAAGAAACTGCTCAGGGAGGACCATAAAATCCTTAGTTGACTCATTGATTCTGATAGTTTCTACATTGTGAGTTTCAAAGAGAACTTTTGTGAAGATTATGAGGTACATGTTATATTCACAGTGCTAGAGTTTGTTATCTTTGTCCAAATCATACTATTGCATACTACATTTCTATGTTTACATGTGTGTCTGTGTCAGTGTCTGTGTCTATGGGTGTAAATATATATTCATGTTTGTGCACGTTGGTTTAAATGGCAGTGTAAAATGTCAACTGCCATTCTTCAGGTGCCAAACATTTTGAATTTTAAAACAGATTTCTGTCACTGACCTAGAACTTACTGAGGAAACTAGCTGATGAGCCTAAGTACAACCAATATTACTCTACATTTGCCTCCCCAAAATGTTTCTACAAGAAAAGCCCCATCTCTATTTTACAGTATTTTATTTCTGTTAAGCAAGCACATTATCAAGTGAGCTATGCCTAGAGCCTGAGACCTCCTTTGTACTGTATATCTTACTGTGATTTTCCTGATAGTTCCACAGGAAAGGAGTAAAAATAAGATTATAATGAAGCTAGAATTCAGACCTTATACTAGCGTGTCTGTGTGGCAACAAGAAAATTTCTTAATATCTTAGATAATGATAAGGAATAGTTCAATACAGCTTCAAAGGGGTTTAATGACAAAGAGGAGTTCAAGAAACAACTACCAAGACAAAGTGACACATAATATATTATCCAACTTCTTGCTAAGCTCATATCAGATTTAAATGTAATTGTGCCCATGATATTCACCTCTCTGATATAGGTTAACACATAGTCTCTTAGCTTCTACATATTTTATAGATCATATTTCTCTTAATATAAGTCATTGGTTTGAATCTAGACTTCAAGAGAATCTTCAACAGTTACTACCACTGTTTAAAAATTTTTGATAATGTGTGCTTCCCTGTGGTTTTGCAAAGGCCAGAAGTCAGTGAATCCTATCTCTATCTTGAAGTAATCTCTTCTTTTGTTCTTGCTTGAGATGAAGCTCTTAGTGCTTAGTATACTAAGTATCACCATGCCTGCATATTTAGTGTTATATGGGATAGAGTGTGAGACTTAATGGGTTTTGGTATACATCTGCAGCCTCTCCTTAATCTGCTTACATTTTGTAAGACCTATATATAATGTTTATGTTAGTCTAAAAGATTTTATTACTTCAAACTTTTATATGAATTAATTGATGTTTTGATTAACTATAAAACCTAGAGAAGGCTCTTTGAATAGTAATAGAGATTTGGTTTTAAATCAACTTGTTTTGATATCTGAAAACATCATCTACCACACGCAATGTAATAGAAAGGACTTAAGTACCTATAGAACCAATATAATAAATCTTCTGTGTTAAGCTATCTAGAGTTTATTCTAGGGGATGCTGGAGAGGTCTAGGAGAGAGAATGGAAATCAGTGGGGAGCATCTCTGAGACTTTTCTGAGACCATTAATTAAAGAACACGCAGGAGCTGGACCTAGTTCCCTCTCACATTTGTAGCAGATGTGCAGCTTGAACTATAGTGGGTTCCCTAACAGATGGAGGGGAGCTGTCTCTAACTCTGTTGCCTGCTGTTCCATTTTCTTCCCCTAGCTGTACTGTTGGGCCAGGCCTCTATGGGAAAGAATGTGCTTAGTCCACTTAAATTTGCATATATGTGGTTATCACCTTCATGTGTTCACACACGGTCTTCCCTGTGAGTGTCAATAATTGAGGTTTTTCTTTATTTGCAGGATATCACCTATACTTCATTAGACACTACCTTTAGTGTCTTATAGAACTTTAATTATTACTTAAATATTCTGCTTTTAAATAGTTGCATTTTGATATATAATGATTAAAGATGTATCATAAAAATGAAAGAAACATCAACTTAAGCCATAGCATGAAATTGTAGGGAAGAAAAGCAATGAACAATAATTTTGGAGATAGGACTGAAGAAACAAGTGAACCATAGATTTGCCTAGATATCCATAACAAGTTCTGAGATAGAGTGATTAGAGTGAGGGTGATGGAAATGTAAGCTCTCAAAAAAGACACAAAAGAGCTAGTTAGACAGGAGATAATGTTTTCTATTGGCTGGAAAGATGTCATAGTGTTTAAATGTACTGACCGCTAGCCTAACAAGATCTGTAAATTAGGGTCCAGTGAATCTGACATCAATTTCTGACCTCTCTTGGCCCATGGTCTATCTTCTGCTTAGACATACATACAGGAAAAATCAGAAAAAACATCATACATACAAAATTTTAAAAATTATTAGTTATGGGTAAAGAATGTTTTCTATCCCTTATATGTAGATATTACTCACTGCACTGAAATTCTTTCTCTATCTTCTGCATTAGTATTCCTGTTTGTTATATTCAAACAATCACTTGTAACAAACATGACTCTGAAGTAACAAGTGAACTGAATGATACTCTGATCATTGATCTATTTACATGTGTTTATACAGCCAATAAGTCAAAAAAATTTTTTTTCGTTTACTAAAAGAAATCAAGAGAAAGAAGCTATGATTTCTACAGGTACGCATAATCAATTTGCTCTGCTCTTAAATGAAGATTTGCTGGCATAGTACCACAATCCAAATTATATGTTATTGATGTACTCACATTAGCAAGTTAAGATCAATACTTTACAGCCTGCTGGTATGAAGTATTTACTATCTCAAAATTACATAAAATGCTCATTCTCAGTGACTGTGTTCCAGTCAGTGCAGTTATAGATCCTGAGGATCCCTAGTTCACCTCTCCACCTAAAGCTGCAATTACCTTGTCACCTGCTGAGCTCTGACACCTTGTGCAAAGGGACCACGATGCACGGTGCACAAGCTGTAAATCCAGTTCCAGAAGTAAGCCAGTCCTGGGGATTGTTAGCTAATTATGAGATAATTAGCATTGATGAAAACATCCCTAAATCCATTTCCAAATACAGAAAAGAGTATCCTCAACATCACAGACATTGTCTGTCATGTTCATGATAGAACTTGTGCTATTGTTTCAAAATAAGGATCATAAGGCTGTTGTGAAAATAGATGTATAAATAAATACTAGCAAGGCTTGGACATATGCTCACATCACAATTTTGGCAAACGTGGGAAAGACTATTCCATTTACCTTCTCTAATTTGTATCTTTGGAACAGCGTGGATCTAAGGCAGCAAGGAGAATAAAGGACATATTCTACCTCTGAATCCATTTCACCCTTCTTACTGACTCTCTTTTGTGAGTAGTTTTAATTCACAACCAGAACGTTTTGAGCTAAGGCAAAGGATAAGTAGGTAAATGCCACTGTAGTGCAAGGACGGGTACCTGAATTCACAGCCTCAAGTCCCATGTAAAATCCTTGCACCAGTGTATCTATAACTCTCTGTGTTCTGAAGTTCAGGTTGATTTTTGTATAGTTCTTTTTTTTCCACTTGGTTGATTTCAACCCTGAGTTTGATTATTTCATGCCTTCTACTCCTCTTGGGTGAATTTGCTTCTTATTGTTCTAGAGCTTTCAGATGTGCTGTCAAGCTGCTAGTGTATTCTCTCTCCAGTTTCTTTTGGGAGGCACTCAGAGCTATGTGTTTTCCTCGTAGGGCTGCTTTCGTTGTGTCCCATAAGTTTGGGTATGTTGTGGTTTCATTTTCATTGAACTATAAAAAGTCTTTAATTTCTTTATTTATTTCTTCCTTGACCACGTTATGATTGAGTGTTGTTCAGCATCCAAATATATGTGGGCTTTCTATTATTTGTGTTGTTATTGAAGACCAGGCTTAGTTCATTGTGATATGATAGGCTGCACGGAATTATTCAAATATTTTCGTATCTCTTGAGGCCCGTTTTGTGAACAATTACATGGTCAGTTTTGGAGAAGGTACCATAAGGTGATGAGAAGAAGGTATATCCTTTTGTTTTAGGATAAAATGTTCTATAGATATCTGTTAAATCCATTTGTTTCATAACTTCTGTTAGTTTCACTGTGTCTCTGTTTAGTTTCTGTTTACATGATCTGTCCATTACTGAGAGTGGGGTGTTGAAGTCTGACATTATTATTGGGTGCAGTGCAATGTGTGCTTTGAGCTTTAGTAAAGTTTCTTTATGAACATGGGTGCACTTACACTTGGATATGGAACATAGATGTTTATAAGTAAGAGTTCATCTTGGTAGATTTTACTTTTGATGAGTATAAACTATTCTTGATCATCTTTGTTGATAACTTTAGGTTGAAAGTTGATTTTATTTTATATTAGAACGGCTACTCCAGTTTGTTTCTTGGGACCATTTGCTTGGAAATTTTTTTCCTGTGTTTTACTCTGAGGTAGTGCCTGTCTTTGTACTGAGATGGGTTTCCTGTATGCAGCAGTGTTGGGTCCTATTTATGTAGTCTGTCTGTTAGTCTAGGTCTTTTTTTTGGGTAATTGAGTCCATTGATATTAAGAGATATTAAGGAAAGTAATTGTTGCTTCCTGTTATTATTGTTGTTATTGTCTGTTCATGTGGCTTTCTTCGTTTAGGTTTGTTGAAAGATTACTTTCTTGCTTTTTCTAGGGCATAGTTTCCCTCCTTTCATTGGAGTTTTCCCTTCTAGCTTTCATAGTCTCTGGTGAGAAGTCTGATGTAATTCTGATAGGTCTGCCTTTATGTTACTTGGCCTTTCTCCCTTATTGCTTTTAATATTCTTTCTTTATTTAATGTTTTGATTATTATGTGATGGGAGGAATTTCTTTTCTGTTCCAGTCTGTTTGCAGTTCTGTGGGCTTCTTGCATGTTCATGGGAATCTCTTTCTTAAGTTAGGGAAGTTTTCTTCTATAACTTTGTTGAAGATATTTCCTGGCCCTTTAAGTTGGGAATCTTCATTCTCTTCCCTATTATCCTTCTCATTATGTCCTTAATTTCCTGGATGTTTTGGGTTAGGAGCATTTTGCTTTTTGTATTTTCTTTAACTGTTTTGTCAATGTTTTCTATGGTATCTTCTGCATCTGATATTCTCTCTTGTATCTCTTGTATACTGTTGGTGATGCTTGCATCTATGACTCTTGATCTTTTCCTAGGTTTTCTAACTTCAGGGTTGTCTCCCTTTGTGATTTCTTTTTTGGATCTTGGATGGTTTTGTTCATTCCCTTCACCTGTTTGATTGTGTTTTCCTGTAATTATTTAAGAGATTTGTGTTCCCTCTCTAAGAGCTTCTAGCTGTTTACCTACCTGTGTTCTCCTGTATTTCTTTAAGGGAGTTATTTATGTCCTTGTGATTTTAAATCTGAATCTTGCTTTTCTGGTGTATTGAGGTATCCAGGACTTGAAGTGGTGGAAGAACTGGGTTGTGTTGGTGCCAAATAGCCTTGGGTTTTGTTGCTTAGGTTCTTGTGCTTGCCTTTTGCCATTGGTTATCTCTATTGTGTTGGAGTTTGTCCCTGCTGTGGGCCTGTGAGCCTGTGATCTTATGTCTGTCAGCACTCCTGGGGAGACGAGCTCTCTCATGGGTCGAATTTGTATGTGGAGATCAGTGGGACAGCCTTAGGTTTAGAGCACAGATGGAGACTGGAAGGATCCAGCTGCTCTGTTATTCCTGTGCCCTGTGTGTTCCTGGCAGGTCTTGCTTTGGACAGATTGGAGTGAAAGTGGTGATCTTACCTCTGAGATTAGGAGTGAGAGCACTCTTCTGGTACCATATCTCTCCTGAAAGGATGTGTCATCATGTCTATTTTTATTGTTGACAAAGACAGAGTGAGACCTGTATGCTGCCATGTCCACACACCTGCCCACTGCCTTGGCACACAGGAGGGCTGTGCACACCTAGAGGCCCCATTGCTGCCATACCATCCACTGCAGACAGGATTGGTCACCCAGAGACCCACCAGCTGTGTGTCTAGCCTACAGTAGAACCCATCAAAATGTATGTGGTGGACAGAACGTAGAGAAAGAGAGGCAGAGTACATCAAGCATTATGAGGAGAGATGAAACTGGAGATTCAAGGGTGAAGAGGAATAGCCTGTTGTGAGTGGAGTCACCTGGGACCATGGTGAGATCTCAACCCAAGCTGCTACTGAGGCTCATGTCTGGTTCCTGGCTCAGCAGCAGGCCGCGAAGTTTTAATACCCATATTACCATGGAGAACATGGGGATTCCTGTGATCTGGGTCAATGTGAATGTACAAGGGCTGTGCAGAACTGGCCCCACCCCTCATTGCTATGATACTCTGGAGAGGTGGCACCACCTCTCACATATAGTACCACTCAGAAGAGCAAGAAGTTCACATTACCCAGGCAGCACATTGGAGCTGTTCTTAGTTGTGGTGGTGTGAGTAAGCCAATACAAGGATGTGAATGTGTGAAAGCTGACCCAATCAGTTGTTTGCCATTGAGTGGCACAACAGAGAGGCGATGCCCTCCCATTCTCACCTCTCACCTGCTACAGTGGGAGAGCTCTTCCCTGGGTAGGCATGAGAGCAGTCAGTAGCACTCATAACAGAATGCCCTGAACCTACCTGGGCAACACAGTGGAGCCTTGACAATAAAGGCAACAGTGAGCCAGACTCAAAGGTATGAGTGCATAAGAGATGGCTCAGACTTTAGAAGGCTGCAGCACATCACAGAATGGCACCAGGGCCTCAATTGGGCAGCACAGTGGAGCTGGCTTTGGAGGTGTTGGTATGAGTGAGCCTACTCCAAGGGCATGAGCAATGCTGACCCTGCCTCCTACTGATGGTGACATTGGATGGTCTAGACATAGCAGTGCTGGAAAGCTACCTTGGTTGTGCAGATAAAGGAGAGTCAGCATACTGACCAGCTCAGTTAGTACCCAGGCCTAGATTCATGGTTCTTCATTTTTGGTCTTCCCCAAAATATACTACCAGAGTCCTGCCCTGGTCGTTTTGAAATAGAACCAAAACAGAAGTCATTCAGCTACAAGAACTAATAGAGAGGACAGAAAACTTCTTTACTTTGGGTGCTCTGCTCATGCACTGAATTCTTAAGTGCACCTGGATGAGGAACTGTGGATATGTGACCCAGGTCCTCTGAAAGAGAAACAACTGCTCTTAAACACTGAGTTAGCTCTTCAGCTCAGTAGTACTATATATGTTTTTGTTGACACAAGTTAACATTAATCATTAACCACTATATATGCCTCCATAACATGAGCATGTAGGCAAATATATAGAGCATGTCCTTGATTTTATTCTGATGTGAGAGGACACAGCTCACAGCTCACAGCTCACAGCTCACCTCTGGTTTGATGCTCCTGAGTGATATAAAAAAATCAGGCTCAGTAAGCAATGGAGAAAAAGCCAGGATGAAGCACTCATCCATTGCTTCAGCTTCAATTTCTGCCATATTTGAGTTCCTTCCCTGGCTTCTCTCAATAATGGCCTTTTATCTACAAGTGTAAGATAACATAAGCCCTTTCTCTCTTGAGGTCATGGTGTTTTATCACATCTACAGAACCCTATAGGACAAGACCTCAAACACTTTATAAAAGTGCCTTACTAATAGTTCAGTACATAGATTTTGCTCTATATTCATAAAGTCCACTCAGAACTGATTGGTTCTGGTGCAATCAGACCATTAAAAACATTTTTCTTTAAGTCAGATTGATAGGGTTGATAGAAATGAAAGAATGTAAAGATCTCAGATAATATTTGCTCATTTACTATATTCTAAAATATTGACACAAAAGTCTAACCATTCCCATCAACTCTTGTCAATTTCATTCCTATATACATCCTTGTAAATTATATTTTAATATAATTTATATTTTAAATATTTAAATTTTTAATTTTATTTAAAAAGATAATATGATTCATACCTCCACCTCCATACAATCAAATGAATCCACTGATCTTTTATCCAAAAGTGAATACAAAGTCCTATTGAAAATCACAATTGCCTTTGATATTCTCAAATATAAAAGCATGCAAAATTGCCTGATATCTATATTGTTCTCCTTACAACATTTATGATAATGAGACAAAATGAGAAAAGAATAAAAATATTTGGCATACATAAATATGTCTGCAAGATAGAAAGAAGAAATATTTCTTAAAATTACTGGTAAATGTAACTAGTCACATGTGTATAGGTCCTTATTTATAATTGATGTGCTCGTTTTCAAATTTCATATCTCACTTTTCCTCAGATATTTATAAGTTTGACCCAGGATGGATAAGAAAAACCTGAATTATTGGAAAGTCTGAGCAACTAACACATCTGCCTGACTTGAGTTCTTACACATTTATTGTGATGTAAATGAAAATATACAGTCATCGTGACATGCCCTGAGAGGTATCCTACATTATAAATGTGTTCTACCTTCTCCACCATATAGTATCAGTGTAATCAGGATACTCCTCCAGCCTGAAGCAGGCTAAGCCAGACCTTGACCTTGCTGCCACTAAGGAGATTACCTAGGGTGGAGCCTTCCTCCCTAGATCACTCCATTGTTAAGCCACTGCAGCTGTTCCCCTTCAAGATACTGCTACCTGCTGGGAGGCCACTGAGCTATTCTGGAGTCTACACCCTATCCTGCAAGTCATCACCTGAAGCTGGTTCCAGATTCCAAGGATGAATTGGCGGGGATGGGCCTCCCCCTCTTTATAAGTGCATTTGCCATTAAACATTTGAGCTTTGATCAGGAAACTTGACTTAGCTCCATTCTTTCTCTTGACCGCCTAGTTTCCCCTCTCTTTTCAGGCCTGGCTTGCCTCCCAGGTGTACCCCATTTCTTGTGAGCTGCAGGCTGGCTTCCAACAGTTTGGCTTCCAAACGTGGGACCTGAGGAATGGCAGAAAAATGCTGGAGGAACGCTGCTTGGTATGGAGCTCCAAAGGAAGAAAAAGAAAAGAATCGTATCGGGTGCACAGTGAGCAACAGGTAAAGTGTTGCAGGAGGTGCAGAAAGATATGAGCTAAGTGTGAATCAGCGCTAACCCAGCATTGGATTCACTTAGGTCAGCAGCGAATTATTGGAACTAGGAACTGATCAGGCGATTGTCCGCAGTTTTCTAAAACTGCTTTAGGCAGGAGGAAAAAGGGTTTAAATTAAATAATCAGGGGGATGTCTGCAGTCAGGAGCTGCATCAGGCGGCAGAAGCAGGGTTTGTAATAATAAAATAATATAGAGGAAAATGGATTTTGAAACTCTCCCAGAGGCAGAGAAAAATTCAGGGGATGCGCTGCCCTTTTCTCTCTGGCCCTTACAGCAGAAGTTCTCTGCCCTCTTTTTGTTGTCTAATGTCTAGTCTAATGTCTGGTGCACTGGTCCGTTTATGTGTCAATTCATGTGTGTTCATGTCTAGGTTGTCTGAATGACTGAATGTTCTGTGTTTCATGTTGAAAAATAAAGATGGCTAAAACTTTATCTGCTGGTTCAGGTAGAGAGTGGCTACACACTTTAGTCAGGATCAGGCATAGCAGGGGAGCCACTGCTGGAAAAGATGCTCCGGAAGAAAGGGAGTCTGCAGCCTCTTAGTTTTAGAGCAAAAAAAAAAAGCTGATAGACAGGTTTTTTTTTTTCCTGGAGGATTCTCTGCAATCGTGATTGTGTTTGGCAAATGACAAAGTGCTTTTTTATCTTATAATTATGGCTAGAAAATTTGAAATTCTTTGATTGGTCTAAATTTATTAGACTCGCGTAGCCGCTTCATTTGGTTTTTTACTGGTCTTAGAGGTGTAATATGTTCTGCGTGCCTTCATCACAAGAGTATTAGCTTATAAGTTTTTGGGTATGATCAAAAAGGTGTAACACTGGTTACTAGAAAGTTAGCTTTAAAACGGTAACTCAGGTTTGGAGTCTTTCAAACACGTGGCATAATGCAGGCCAAAAAACTAGGCCTCCTAAAGATACTTCTAGTTGAGATAATATTTAATGTGATTATTATCCTAAAAAGTAGAATTAAAGATAAGATTTAAAGCAATGTCTCTTTAATGAAGCATTGAAACTTGCACTGTCATGCATTCATACGTATAAATTGTCAGCCAAATTTTCACAACGTGATAGTGAAGTTTTGATGTTTATTCTAAGGTAATAAATTGTTTTGAAATTGGGTTTTGCTTTTCCAAGGTTTTAGTTATAGTCTAATATTGCAAAAGAAACTTAAAAATTCTGAAATCTGTCCTCATAGCAAGAGGAACTAATCTCAGAGCAGCCTCTACGGGGGGGGGGGGGGGGGGGGGGGGGGTGACTTTCTTTTTTTCTTGCAAACAGTGCCTGAGGAAGCTCTCAAAACTTGCCTCTCCTTGCCTTCAGGGAAAATTCCTTTAGCTAAAAGAGCATCTTTGCAGATCTACCAGATTTTGTTCTAAATAAAGTTTAAATTCTAAGTTTATAAAAGGTCAATCAGGCTGTAGAATTTATCAGGACATTGCGATTTGACTTTCCTACTTCATGTAAAGTTATTATAGATTTAAGAGTTTGTTTTTTCCTTTGCATCTGGAAAATTGTAAAGAGCTTGCTTCTAGTGAGCTTGTAATCACTGGAAAATTTTGCCTCTAGGTATGGCTTATATAACCTAACCTCATGTAATAAAAATTCTTAGTGTCTCTGCTTCAATACAAGAAGCTAAGAGTTTGAATCTTTCAGTGTATATTGTTTCCTAAGTGGAAAGTATTTTATTAGCTAATGTCTCTCAAGGGAAGTTTACTTTAAATCCTTGCTCTCACACAAGGAGCTTTTAAGTTCTGGAGAGTAGCTGTTGCTCCAGAAAAGAATCAGAGGCAATATCTTTCTAATACTTAGGGTTTTAGTTATACTATAAAGTTGTGGTACAGATAATCTAGAACAAAAAATTGATTTGCTTCAAAAATTTATTTTCAAAAGCTTCCAGGAGATGTTAACTGGCTAAGACCTCACCTTAAACTCACCACAGGAGAACTTAAGCTTTTGTTAGGTGCTATTATTGAGACACAAATTAACTGGCAAAGAACAAAAGACTTTGCAGAAAATGAAGAAAGCTTTTATAATTGTTATCAATAATAATCAATGGTAATTAAATATTAGCTGTGCCCACAGCAATTCTTTGGCAAGAGAAAACATTATTGTAAAGTCATTTTTCTTCTCCTCCTGGCCGGCCCACATGAAGCCAGTCAGCTGCTGGCTGCTGCGGGGTGGAGTCTTGGGGTACGCAGCTTTCCCTGAGCTCTGGTGGCATGAGAGGCCGCCAGAAAGTGAGCAACTTTGTAGCAAACTCAGGGGAGAGCTGCGCTTGCCATTGCCCCCATGAGCCTCTGCCTGTCCCCGCTGGGTTAGCTGTAATTTTCCCACTAGGACTCGGGGTGCTCTGCTGCCTTCGCTCAGGCTTCCTGGCATACAACAGATTGGGCCACTGCAGCCTCTTCGGCCTGGGAGAAGGTGAGCCCGAGGTGGTGTTCACCTCAAAGCACAGTTTTAACTTCCCATTAAGGTTGCTGTAGTATTAATAAAGAATTGTAAGATAAATTTACATATTTTAGAAAACCTATAACAAAAATTGTGTCTTAAAAACCTGACTAAGTGTCTGTTCCTTGTTCAAAACAGCAATTAAATTGGTTATTACAGAATATTAATATTTGATCTATTGTATACCATCATTTTAAATAAAATTGACAATCATTATCCCAAAGATAAGTTAAAAATTGTTTTTATGCATGCTTCTGTATCTTCTATAAATTCATGCATGCATCCATCCCAATTACTGTGTTTCAAAACAGCCCTTTTATGGGAGAAAAGTATATGTGAATTGAATCACATGCTTATTCTTTTGAGTTTTCTCCTGCTTCAGCACAGATAATTAAATTGTGTGCTGTAGAAGGTGTTTTAGAATGTTGAATAATCAAGCTTTAATTTGTATCTTTATTAATATATACATATATATATATATATATATATATATATATATCAGAGCTTACAATTGCTTAAAATTGCTCATCCCTCAGATGCTATTAATTCTCAATCTTGCAATTGCTTATGCAACTCATAAGAAAAATACTGTTCCTTTAAGAAGACTATTTTTGGACAGTTAAGAATTTGTCCTGGGTTGCCTGGAAAAGACCCCCAGGATTTGCTTTTGTGTTATAGAGGTTTACATAAAGCTTTAGCTGATAAAGGATTAAAGATAGCTCCTGAAAGGATACAAACTCAGGATCCTTATAATTGTTTGAGTTTTAGACTTACTAATCAAACTGTTTTTCCCCAGAAGATAGTTATTCACAGAGACAACTTAAGGACTTTGAATGATTTTCAAAAATTGTTAGATGATGTTAATTGGCTTCACCTCTATTTAAAGCTTACTACAGGGGAGTTGAAACCTTTATTTAATATTCTTAAAGGGAGTTCTGATCCTACCTCCCCTAGATCTTTAACCTCAGAAGGATTTCTGGCCTTACAACAAGTGGAAAAAGCTATTGAAGAATAATTTGTCACTTATATAGATTACTCTTTGCCTTTACATCTGTTAATTTTTAATATGATTCATATGCCTACAGGATTGTTATGGCAAAAGTCTCCTCTAATGTGGATACATTTGAGGATTTCTCCTAAACATAATATCTTGCCATATTATGAAGCAGTAGCTCAGATGATTATCCTTGGAAGGAAGCAGGCACTAACTTGTTTTGGCAAAGAGCCAGATATTATTGTTCAGCCTTACAATGTAAGTCAAGACACTTGGATGAAACAGCACAGTACAGATTGGTTGCTTACTCAAATAGGGTTTAAAGTAACTATAGACAGCCACCTACCATCAAGATGGGTTTACAAATTTTTTAAATGTATATGAGGTAATATTTCCTAACCCTTACACAATGCTGTTCTGATGTTTACTGATGGCTCCTCTAAAGGGCGAGGTGGATATCTTATAAATAATCAACAGGTAATCATAAAGACTTCTGGCCTTTCAGCTCAATTAGCAGAATTAGCAGTCAAGTATTTGAGATGTTTTGTCAACAATTTAATAATTCTGAAAGACAGGGTATTGCAGAACTTTAAAAACTCTTCTTCTGACTGCCATACCGGGGGATCCATCACATAATCAGCCTCCAAACGCTGACACCATTGCATACACTAGCAAGATTTATCTGAAAGGACCCTGATAAATAGTTCTCTTTTGTGAGGCTATGCCCGGGCCTAGCAAACACAGAAGTGGATGCTTACAGTCAGCTATTGGATGGATCACAGGGCCCCCAATTGAGGAGCTAGAGAAAGTACCCAAGGAGCTAAAGGGATCTGCAACCCTATAGGTGGAGCAACAATATGAACTAACCAGTACCCCCCAGAGCTCGTGTCTCTAGCTGCGTATGTATCAGAAGATGGCCTAGTTGGCCATCACTGGGAAGAAAGGCCCATTGGTCTTGCAAACTTTATATGCCTCAGTACAGGGGAATGCCAGGACCAAGAAGTGGGAGTGAGTGCGTAGGGGGTTTGGGGGGAGGGTACTTTCAGGATAGCATTTGAAATTTGAAATGTATATAAAGAAAATATCTAATTTTTAAAAAAGACATAAAAACTCTTCTTCTTAAAAAACAAAGAAAGGAGGAAATTATATCCCCATGCACATTATTTAATATATCACCGTGCACATTATTTAAATCATATTTTTATTTTAAGAATTTTGAAATTTGAATGTCAAGGAACTTAATAAATGCCTCATAGTACCTTAAAACCAGACATAATCATGTCTAGGTGAGATGAAAAGGATCTACTTATAGGCATATGACTTGATCCTGAAAAGCTACCTTATTGGGAAAGGGAAAAGCATAGGTTCTCTCCACAGAACTCTGCAGAAGCATGGTGGTGAATTTGTGTGACAAGCTGACAGGTGAGTTCGCTGAGTGCCCTGACTGTAGTGACAAGAAAGTTGAATTGGGTATATGTTTTTGACCCACCTTTGTTTGCCATTTTCCCAGTTTGGACAAGCTAAACTGCCTTGCTTCGAGCTTTTTAAACCTTATGGGACATAGAACATTAGAGACCCTGTAGTCTGACTTAGAAAGATTAGTCACAAGAAAGAGTTATAGTGATTCTTCTCCTTCCCTCATTGTGACCAGTTTTTCTAATTCAATCTTGGACTGGTCTAGTAATAATTCCAGTATTAGAGATTCCTAGGGAAGATAGCTAAAATCTTAATTACCTAGCAAAGTTAATTTGGAGCACAGCCTCCACTCCCAGAGAAGCTGCAGCCTTTCTGCAATTCTCAAAGCCACATCTCCCACACCAGGAGCTCAAAATCTAAGTTTGATCATTGCTAATTTGCAGTTGAATGGAGTGCCCTGACTTCCCCCAAAGAAGCTTTCAAACTGTTGTTTTTCACTGTCTCGGACTTAGTTTTTCAAGCAGGTCAGTCAACGCCCTTCATCCTGACTGCAGCAGGAATGCAGCCTTGCCTCCAACAGCACAGGTGGCATTTATTAATCTTCATGAGGAAGCATTCTAAGTACATCTTGTGGCTTTGGTCTAGATTGGGAATAAGGTGTGTTAATGAGGGCCGGACAGTCAATGACGGGCACCCAGATCTCGGAACCATACCAATCTAAAACAGAAGTACATGCCAAAAGGCTGTGGCTGTTGATAACACACCAGAGTCATGTTTCGTGTGAAATATAACACAAACTAGCTGCACGTAGCCTCCAAGATGGAATTGGATAGTTCAGGAAGATCTAAGATTTCCTAAGACAAGTGTGGCTGCCAGCCACCATAAGTCCCAGGCAGGACTATAGAGCATAAATAAATTTTATGCCTCGGTCCAGCTTTTTTTTTAATATTAATAGCAGGGGGAAATTATAACCTTCCCCAGCCTGAAGCAGGCTAAGCCAGACTTTGACCTTGCTGCCACTAAGGAGATTACCTAGGGTGGAGCCTTCCTCCCTAGATCACTCCATTGTTTAACCACTGCAGCTGTTCCCCTTCAAGATACTGCTACCTGCTGGGAGGCCACTGAGCTAGTCCAGTGACTACACCCTATCCTGCAAGTCATCACCTGCAGCTGGTTCCAGGCTCTAGGATGAATTGGTGGGGATGGGCCTCCCCCTCTTTATAAGCGCATTTGCCATTAAACATTTGAGCTTTGATCAGGAAACTTGACTTAGCTCCATTCTTTCTCTTGACCGCCTAGTTTCCCCTCTCTTTTCAGGCCTGGCTTGCCTCCCAGGTGTACCCCATTTCTTGTGAGCTGCAGGCCGGCTTCCAACAATAAATCATACCTGCTAGTTCCAGAGCACTTTCCTGTAGCTACAGATTCAGAAACAAGTGAAGTCCAGAGTTATGTGCTCTCACTGGGCATGGTAGATTACTCCTGTAGTCCCTATGAGTGTAGTTTGTCAGAAAAATGGCTTGTTCACCAGACTTCAAAGCCATAAGAGTAAGCACAGAAAGCCCATATTGAAAGAGATTTAGAGAGAAAAACAATGCAAGAAAGTATGGAATGTTGCTTGTAATAACTAAGTGATAAAAAGTGATAATATAGGAAGAAGGAATGAGATATTTCCTTCTTAATAACAGAGACCACTACACTTACAGAGAATAAGTTTATGGAGATTGGAAATGAGTATTTTACTAGTGGATACAAAGGGCTAATGGTCAGCTTTTGCTCCTTCATTTCTGGACCTATGAGCAGTTCAAAAAGGAGAGGCAGTACCACAGAGTAAATGCTGTAGTAAATGTCAAAGGACAATGCTCTAGCTCAGAGAAGTACTGAAATCTATATGATGCCATAACTGATTCTCCAAAATAACAAGCCACCTGACTCAGTGATTTTGAAAAATAGCTGGAGTTTGATGTGATTCTACTGACTTTATCTACTGACTCCTGAATTACAGCCTGATATTGTACAGTAGTAGGAATTGAACACGGGGCAACACACAGGCTGAGCATGCTTTCAACTGAGCTACACATTCAGGTCACAGAACCAGATTTTTTTAAAGTGCATTCTCTATGCTTTAGTATCCTCACCAATGGTTGAAAAAAGTTTACGTGGGAAAAGGAAAAGGGGCTTCCCAGTGGTTTTATATTCCCTGAAGCATCTGTTGTACATTGGCCTCTGAGAAACCATAATTCTTGTGGAATATGGAGCTAGGCAAGAGACAGAAGAGCTAGGTATGTGAGGGAAGCCCAGCAGAGGTTCAAGATGATGAATCTCTGGGTAGGCTTCTTTTAAAATACAGAATAGTGCTTGTCTTGGGGTGAGTGAAACAAAAAGCCAATCCCAAATGTACCTTCTGAAGAGATAGGGGTTTCATGGTTTAATCAGTCACATTTCCTTGTGTAGTTACACTTAGGGATTCAGCAGAGGGCGCTAAAAAGGGAGGAAAAGTGGTTTTAAGACCTGACAGAGAAGCTGACTTGTTTTCTTGCTTTGTGTCTGACCAACCACAAGATGGTAGACAGAATCCACTAAGTTACTTTACATCTACATGTGAAACAAATTAAAACACCCTGAGGTTTTAGTTTTGTGTCTTTGATATCTCCATCTCCTACTAGATTCAAGATTGGAAAACATCTGGTTGTATATGCATGGGTTCTCTTTATTAAAGTACCCTGATTACAGGCAAAGGAAAGGGTACTCAAGCTTATTGCACCTATCTTAAAAAACAAACAAACAAACAAATACAAAAACAAAAAAGAAAGAAAACACAAAAACAAAAAACAAAACCTATACATAGTTATTATACTCATGGTCATGTACCCAAAAGACATGATAGCCTATCATACACACCTGCTCATCCATGATTATTGCTGCTGTATTCACAATAGTAAGTAAATTAATTCACCCTACATATATGTAACAATTAATAAAAAAAACCTTAAAAATACACCGTGGATTAAAAAAAAACAGAAGGAGTATATGGAAATTTTGGAAAAGGAAAAAGGAGGACGTAAATGATATGATTATATTAAAATCTCAAAAAAAAAAGATAGAGAAGAAAATGTGGTGAAGGGACATGTGGAAAGATAGGATGGGTCAACATGAAGATTATCAAATGAATTTAATCCGTATATACATATGTAGGCAATGGTTAAAGAAAAGTATATAATTTTCTTTTTATTGACTCTATTTCACTATCAAAGAAATATTTTAAGCCCCACTTTTTTTATATTTTAGAGTTCTTTCCTATAGCAGTTCCCTTAAACCAACTTAGAAAATATTTCTTTTTTGTTTCTTTTTTCTTTTTTATTAGATAATTTCTTTATTTACATTTCAAGAATTATCCCCTGTCCTAGTTTCCCCAAATACCTCCTATTCACCTGCTCGCCAACCCACCTACTCCCACTTCCCTGTCTTGGGATTTCTCTACACTGGGGCATCGAACCTTCTAAGGACCAAGCACATCTTTCCTCCCATTGATGTCCAACAAGGTAATCTTCTGCTACATATGCAGCTGGAGCCATGGGTTCCTCCATGTGTATTCTTTGGCTGGTGGTTTAGTCCCTGGGAGCTCTAGGGGTACTGGTTGGTTCATATTGCTGTTCTTCCTATGGAGCTGCAAGCTCCTTCAGTCCTTTCTCTAGCTCCTCCATTGAAGACCATGTGCTCCATCCAAAGGATGGCTGAGAGCATCCACCTCTGAATATGTCAGGCACAGCAGATGCTGGTGAGGATGTGGAGAAAAAAGAACATTCCTACATTGTTGCTGAGGTTGCAAGCTTGTACAACCATTCTGGAAATCACTATGGCACTTCCTCAGAAAATTGGACATAGTATTACCTGAGTACCCAGCTATACCACTTTTGGGCAAATACAGAGAAGATGCTCCAACCTGTAATAAGGACACTTGTTCCACTATGTTCATAGCAGCATTATTTATAATAGTCAGAAGCTGGAAAGAACCCAGATGCCCTTCAACAGAGGAATGAATACAGAAAATGTGGTACATTTACACAATGGAAGACTACTTAGCCATTAAAAAAATTTCCTGAAATTCTTAGGCAAATGGATGGAACAATATTTCTTATTAGTTAAGAAATAGTGGATAATCCCATCTCTCAGCCTTTCTTTTAGCCTTTGTTGATAAAAATGATTCCCAGGGGGACAACATAAGCAATTTCTACCCTTTCTCTTCAGGTCCCAAAGACAAACCCAGTGTTTGACTTGTCATTTTGGAGGATCAATGAATTTTAGAGCTTCTTAAGAGACCATAGATGATGAGTTCCTTATAGTAATACCATAACTCTTCCTACAACTAACTTCACCTGAAAAACCTAACCCAGTGAGTCTAAGGCCTTCCCAGTTGCTGTATATATAGACTCCATGTTCTCAGTTTTCATACCCTCTGAATATTCTAGGCCCCTTTGACTTTTACTTTTTTTCCCAAATTCGGGGGACAGAGAAGTACTTTTCAGATTAATAATGTTCTTGTCACAGCATAAGGTGAAACAAAAGTGGAATGGGACTAAGGTGGGACAAAACACATCCCACAGCCCCCTCCTCATATTGCCTTTATTTCAATGTCTTCAGGAAGTGAAGCCAAATTGGTTCTTGTATCACTGATATGACCAGAGTCCTCACTCAGGGCTCTCTGCAGACGAGAAGACAGGGAATGAATCAGTCTTTCTTGAAAGTCCTGGCCCATGAAAACATAGAGAATTGGATTGAGGCAGCTATTGAAAAAGGCCAATGAACTGGTTGGATTAACCAACCTGCCAATAATTTTATAACTACCACTAAACTGCATCTCTTTGAGCCAGACTGTGCCTAAAAGGGCCACCAATTGGAAAGGAAACCAACAGATAAAGAAGGAAGCCACAACTCCTGTAAGAACTCGGAAAGGACGGCTGGAATTAACAAAGGCTTTTTTGTGAATCTTTGTAGTGATGAGTCCATAGCAGATGGCAACAAAGGACATGGGCAAGCTGAAGCTAACAATGAACCTGATGATCCCTCTAGTTGTTACAAACGTGATAGCTGTGTTCAACCTTTCCTCAACAGAGTTGCCCCAGGATACAAAGCTCAATCTACAGTGCACATCCCCTCTAGCATCTCTAACTGTAGTCAAGAAGAGGAAAAGGGGCAAAGTGAGAATGAGAGCAAAAATCCAGGACCCAACAACCACATTTCTAGCCAGGCTCACAGTGCGGTGGTTCTGAGCCCAGACTGGATGCAGGACACAAATACAGCGGTCCAAGGCAATGACAGCAATCAAGAAGACACTTCCAAATAGGTTTACATCTACTGCAATGTGAACTAATTTACACAGGAACCAGCCAAAAGGCCATTTTTCTTTCATAGCCATTTCAACAAGAAGGAATGGTAGAGTTGCTGTGAAAGAGAAGTCAGCCAATGCTAGATTCAGATACCAGATAGTGGTGACAGTGTGTGGCATCCGGAATCCAGCTACCCAGATCACTAGTCCATTTCCCAGCACACCAAGGAAGAAAGTGATGGAGACAACCACCATTGAGAGGATCCACAGAACCCTGGAGATGGTAGAATCATAGATCACCACATCTGATCCATTCAAAGGGATAGAGTAGTTGGTTTCCATTTTGACTGCACCTGAAAAAATTCAACAATAACAATTTCTCAGATGTTGCTCCCTCTTACATGACCCCTATTTGGACTGTTCACTGCCAGAGGAAAACCATTTTACCAGTAAAGTTCCATAATTAGCTTTTTCTTGGATGCCTTTCTTGGATAGCATAGCTCTCCAGATTCTGCTTATTCCTAAAACAATTCAAGATTTTCAGACTAATTGTCAAAAAAAATAATAAGCCTTTATGCCGCAGCAGTGACAATGAACTAAATGTGAACAGGCAGCAAAATGTGGGTGACAGGAATTTAACAAATCAATGAATGTGGTGGGATCTATAGACTATCCTTTGGGGAAGGCTTTTCCTCAGTTCTCATGTTCACAAGAGAAATAATTCAGAGGAGAGATGACAAAAGTTTAATCAAAAAAAAATTTAGCAAAGCAATGAACTGTAAACTGCAGAGAGAGAAAGAAAAAGACACAGACAGACAGACAGACAGACAGACAGAAAGAAAGAAAGAAAGAAAGAAAGAAAGAAAGAAAGAAAGAGAGAGAGAGATATTTAGTGGCATGACCCACAGAATGAATAACAGACCATTATACTCTGCACTCTAGATTTTGAAGACAGTTTTTGTGAATATTTATGAGGTGAGTAGTATACATATGGAAATAAAGTGACCCTTTTTTCCTCAAACTTGTGGTAGACCAGATGCTCTTTTTGAGTATTGATTACCGTGATTCTCTTGAAATTTTATAAAGATAGAAGGTTAAAATCACCACAGTTTATAGAGGATATTATAACAAAACTATGATCACATGCAATCTTTGATAATGTGTAAGTATAATTACTGGTGATGATTCTTGGTATCTTGGTTTCTTACACAGTAGAAAGACCCTAACTTCAGCATAAGGAATGCTTAAATATGAAGTAAAATTCTGGAAACAGCTGGACACAGTGACAGATAGGTACCATCTCTATATTCAATCCAGTGCCATCTATTTTCCCTGCTTGAGAAGTTTCTCTCACCTAGGTATACAAAAAGTATACATGACTGCACAGTTTAGTGTTATGTTGGTTAGAGGGTAATATTTATTGAATTTTGGTGAAGTTTGTGGACTTCTGAGAAAACATGCATTCTGTAATTATTGTATACAGAACTTAGATTGACCTATACAAAAACTCTAAAAGGTTCATTATTTCTCATTTTTGTAAGACTAGAATGAGGTTAAGAGAAAATATGACCCAGAATGCTACCTAAATAGTGATAGGACAGACTTTAATCTAGCTGCATCTGAGTCCTCCTACAATACCAAATGTGACAGATGTTGCTGAATGTACCCTGTGCCCTCACCCACAGAATCTGATCACTTGTTCTCTGCTAGGTAATCCAGAGATTAATTGATATGAGTTGTCCTGCCATCTATTTTTGAGTGTAATTCCTATTCAGACTGGAGAGTATCTTGAATCTTCACTGCTGCTTAAGGTATTAATGGAGTCACGCACATGCCACAATTTTGGATAACACTAGAAGTAGAATTCCTCAGGGAACTTCTGTGATTATTTTTTTAGCTTCATGAGAATAAGTCTCACTTTTACTGTGTTTCCTGATTTAGAGTTAGTTCATAACTCTATTTCGTGCAGCCAATTAAACTAAGAAGTCTTTGTGAACAACTCAGGTTAAAGAAGCTTGATATATTTTCTTATGCTACAGTGTGTGGGCTATAACATCTGCATACAGGCTATATTCTTGAAATTTATTCATAGGCCGGATGTTGTTTTATTAATGATAGAGTGCTTGTCTAGAATCTTGTGAGGGAATGGAAACTGGTTCAAAGGTAAAACACCTTCTGGCCTATAACACACTTGTAAGCATATGAGTCTGTTGTATGAAAAATACTAAAAGAAAAACTGCAACCCAACAAGGATAACTACTCACCCCACTCTTAACAGGAAAACACAGGAAATAATTCCATACCAGCAAAGAAAAGTCAAACACACACACACACACACAAATACAGACACACACACACACACACAGAGATACAGACACACACACAAATACAGACACACACACACACACAGTAACACCACCAACACAAAAATAACAGGAAATAACAAACATTGATCATTAATATATTTTAATATCTATGGACTCAATTCTCCCAATTAAAACGTGCAGGGTAAAAGAATGATTGCAAAACAACATCCATCATTCTCCTGCATACAAGAAACACATCTCAGCAATGAAAATAGACATTACCTCAGAGTAACATGGTGGAAAAATGATCTTCCAGCAAATAATCCCAAGATGCAAACTTCAGTAGCCATAGCAATATCTAATAAAATACACTCAACCAAAATTAATCAATAGAGACATGGAGTGTCACTTCATACTCATCAAAGGAAAAATCTACCAAGATAATATCTCATTATCCATTATCTCAAACATATGGACACCAATATTTGTAAAAGGAATGTTGCCAAAGGGGAGACAACAATGGAGATGGAAAACATAGGAAAGAGATCAGTAGACACAGCACCACCAACAGAATACAAAAGATAGAAAAGAGAATTGCAAGCATAGAAGATACCATAGAAGATATTGACATGATGGTCAAAGAAAAAAACCTGCAAAAAGCTAACTTAAAACATCCAAGAAATTCAGGACCAATGAAAAGATCAAAACTAAGAATAATAGATATATGTGGGAATGAAGATTCTCAACTCAAATGGCCAGTAAACATCTTCAAAAAAGTCATAGAAGAAAACATCTCTAACCTAAAGAATGCCCATAAATGTTCAGAAAAATGACAGAATGTCAAATAGATTTGAGCAGAAAAAAAAATGCTTCCTATAAGATAATAATCAAAACAACAAATGCACAGGACAAAGAAAGAATATTAAAAACAGAGATGGGAGGATCACTTGTTAGTGGAACAAAACATCTGTTCCAAGCCAATCACGTGGGACCTGAGACAGCAGTATGGAAGCAGAAAACTGGCCTGAAAGGGGGCAAAAGTCCCTCCCGGTCAGCACCAGCACTGGGTAAGCTTGGGTGCAGAATCGGTGGACACCCTTACAGTCCCCAGAGGACTCTCCACGAGATCTTAGGATCACTAGTGAGTGGAACAAAACATCTGTTCCAAGCCAATTGTGATGGACCTGTGACAGCAAACAAGGAAACCAGAGCCCTTCCTGACCAGAGGCTCGGGTTCCTTTTGAGCAGTTCTGGTTTACCTTGGTTTCAAACAGATCAGACAGCTCCATGGGCCTCAAAGGTGACACCACTTCCAGGCACTGTAATATGCCCATGGTCTTAGGACAACAGGATCCCAGGATAACAGGAGCTGGGTCACAACAGTATTTCAGGGTCTCAAAGGAGGTTGACTGCCAAGAACTCTGACATATCCAGAATCTCAGGTTCACAGAAGCCAGCAATCAAAGGAACACAGAGAAAGTTGGACTCTGAGGAGTCCTGTATCAACTGGGATTACGGAAAGGACAGGCTCCAATCAAATATATTGAGGGCGGCTAGCACTTGAGATAATCAAATGGCAGGAGGCAAGCGTAAGAACAGAAGCAATAGAAACTAAGGTTACTTGACATCATCAGAACCACACTCTCCCAACATAGCAAGTTCACACCATCACACCAGAAAAGCAAGACATAGATCTAAAGTCACTCCTCATGATAATGATGGAGGACATAAAGAAGGATATGCAGGAAAACACAGGTAAACAGAAGCCTTTAAAGCGGAAACACAAAAGTCCTTTAAAGAGTTACAGGAAAACACTACCAAACAGGTCATGGAATTGAACAAAATCATCCAGGATCTAAAAATTGAAGTAGAAACCATAAAGAAAACCCAAAGGGAGAGAACCCTGGAGATAGAAACCCTAGAAAAGAAATCAGAAAACATAGATGCGAGCATCAACAACAGAATACAAGAAATGGAAGAGAGAATCTCAGGTGCAGAAGATTACATAGAGACCATCTGCACAACAATCAAAGAAAATGCAAAATGCAAAAAGATCCTAACTCAAAACATCCAAGAAATCCAGGACATGAGAAGACCAAACCTACAGATAATAGGAGTAGATGACAATGAAGATTTTCAACTTAATGGGCCAGAAAATATCTTTCACAAAATTATAGAAGAAAACTTCCCATACCTAAAAAAAGAGATGCCTATGAACATACAAGAAGCCTACAGAACTCCAAATACACTGGACAAGAAAAGAAATTCCTCCTGACAGAACAACAAATGCACTAAATAAAGACAGAATATTAAAAGCAGTAAGGGAAAAAGGTCAAGTAACATATAAAGGAAGACCTATTAGAATTACTCTAGACTTCTCACCACAGGCTATGAAAGCAAGAAGATCATGGACAGATGTTATACGGACACTAACAGAATACAAATGCCAGCCCAAGCTACTATACCCAGCAAAACTCTCAATTACCATAGATGGAGAAACCAAAGTATTCCATGACAAAACCAAATTCACATAATATCTTTCCACAAATACAGCCATTCTAAGGATAATAACGGGAAAACACTAATACAAGGACATTAACTACGCCCTAGAAAAAGCAAGAAAGTAATCCTTCAATGAACCTGAAAGAAGACAGCAACAAGAACAGAATCGAAACTCTAACAACAACAACAAAAAATAACAGGAAGCAACAATTACTTTGCCTTAAAACTCTCCTAATAAAAATGGACTCAATTCCCCAATAAAAAGACATAGACTAATAGACTCACTAAACAAACAGGACCAACATTTTCCTGTTTACAGGAAACCCAGGAAACCCATTTCGGGAAAAAAGACAGACACTACCTCAGAGTGAAAAGCTGGAAAACAATTTTCCAAGCAAACAGTCTGATGGAACAAGCTGGAGTAGCCATTCTAATATCGAATAAAATCGACTTACAACCCAAAGTTATCAAAAAAGACAGGAAGGGACACTTCATACTCATCAAAGGTAAAATCTTCCAAGAGGAACTCTCAATTCTGAATATCTATGCTACAAATACAAGGGCAGACACATTCATTAAAGAAATTTTAGTAAAGCTCAAAGCACACATTGCACCTCACCCAATAGCAATGGGAGACTTCAACACCCCACTCTCATCAATGGACAGATCCTGGAAACAAAACTAAACAAAGACACAGTGAAAATAACAGAAGCTATGAAACAAATGGATTTAACAGATATCTACATAACATTTTATCCAAAACAAAAGGATATACCTTCTTATCAGTACCTCTAGTACCTTCTCAAAAATTGACCGTATATTTGGACACAAAACAGGCCTCAACAGATACAAAAATATTGAAATATGCCCATGCATTTCATCAGATCACTATGCACTAAGGCTGATCTTCAATAACAACATAAATAAAAGAAAGCCAACATTCACTTGGAAACAGAATAACACTCTCCTCGATGACACATAGGTCAAGGAAGAAATAAAGAAAGAAATTAAAGGCTTTTTAGAGATTAATGAAAATGAAGCCACAACATACCCAAAGTTATGGGAAAAACGAAAGCATTCCTAAGAGGAAAACTCATAGCTCTGAGTGCCTCCAAAAAGAAACTAGAGAGACCATATACTAGCAGCTTGACAGCACACCTAAAAGCTGTAGAAAAAAAGGAAGCAAATTCACCTAAAAGGAGTAAACAACATGAAATAATAAAACTCAGGGGTGAAATCAACCAAGTGGAAACAAAAAGAACTATTCAAAGAATCAACCAAACCAAGAGCTGGTTCTTTGAGAAGTCAACAAGAGAGATAAAACCTTAGCCAGACTCACTAGAGGGCACAGGGACAACATCCTAATTAACAAAATCAGAAATGAAAAGAGAGACCTAACAACAGATCCTGAGGAAATCCAAAACACCATCAGATCCTTCTACAAAAGGCAATACTCAACAAAACTGGAAAACATGGATGAAATGGAATAATTTCTAGACATACCAGGAAGTTAAATCAGGATCAGATTAATGACCTAAACAGTCCTATGTCTCCTAAAGAAATAGAAGCAGTCAATAATAGTCTCCCAACAAAAAAAAAAAGCCCAGGACCAGATGGGTTTAGTGCAGAGTTATATCAGATCTTCAAAGAAGACCTAATTCCAGTTCTGCTCAAACTATTCCACAAAATAGAAACAGGAGGTACTCTACCCAATTCATTCTATGAAGCCACAATTACTCTGAAACCTAAACCACATAAAGACCCAACAAAGATAGAGTACTTCAGACTAATTTCACTTATGAATATTGATGTAAAAATACTCAATAAAATTCTCACTAACAGAATCCAAGAACGCATCAAAACAATCATTAATCATGACCAAGTAGGCTTCGTTCCAGGGATGCAGGGATGTTTTAATATACAGAAATCCATCAACGTAATCCACTGTATAAACAAACTCGAAGACAAAAACCACATGATCATCTCGTTAGATGCTGAGAAAGCATTTGAAAAATCCAACACACATTCATGATAAAAGTCCTGGAAGATCAGGAATTCAAGGCCCAAATGTAAACATAATAAAAGCAATCTACAGCAAACCAGTAGCCAACATCAAAGTTAATGGTGAGAAGCTGGAAGCAATCCCACTAAAATCAGAGAATAGAAAATGCTGCCAACTTTCTTTCTACCCATACAATATACGACTTGAAGTCCTAGCCAGAGCACTTCAACAACAAAAGGAGGTCAAGGGGATACAAATTGGAAAGGAATAAGTCAATATATCACTTTTTGCAGATGATATGATAGTATATATAAGTGACCCTAAAAATTCTACCAGACAACTCCAAAACCTACAGTAGTTGGATATAAAATTAACTCACAAATCAATGGCCTTTCTCTACACAAAGGATAAACAGGCTGAGAAAGAAATTAGGGAAACAACACCCTTCACAGTAGTCACAAATAATGTAAAATAGCTTGGTGTGACTCTAACTAAGGAAGTGAAAGATCTGTATGATAAGAACTTCAAGTGTTTGAAGAAAGAAATCAAAGATCTCAGAAGATGGAAAGATCTCCCATGCTCATGGATTGCCAGGATCAATATAGTGAAAATGGCTATCTTGCTGAAAGCAATCTACAGATACAATGCAATCCCCATCAAAATTCCAACTCACAATGAATTAGAAAGGGAAATTTGCAAATTCATCTGGAATAACAAAAAACCTAAGATAGCAAAAACTCTTCTCAATGATAAAAGAATCTCTGGTGAAATCTCCATGCCTGACCTAAAGCTGTACTACAGAGAAATTGTGATAAAAACTGCATGGTACTGGTATAGTGACAGACAGGTCGAAGAATAGAATAGAATTGAATATCCAGAAATGAACCTACATATATATGGTGACTTGATCTTTGACAAGGGAGCTAAAACCATCCAGTGGAGAAAAGACAGCATTTTCAAGAAATGGTGCTTTGCAGAACTGGCGGTTATAATGTAGAAGAACTGGAATTGATCCATCCTTATCTCCTTGTACTTAGGTCTAAATGGATCAAGGGACTCCACATAAAACCAGAGACACTGAAAATTCTAGAGGAAAAAGTGGAGAAAAGCTTCAAAGATATGGACACAGCGGAAAAATTCCTAAACAGAATGGAAATGACTTGTGCTGTAAGATCAAGAATTGACAAATGGGACCTCATAAAATTACAAAGCTTCTGTAAGGCAAAAGACACTGTCCATAACACAAAAAGGCCACCAACAGATTGGGAAAGGATCTTTACCAATCATAAATCAGATAGGGGACTAATCTCCAATATATATAAAGAACTCAAGAAGATGGACTCCAGAAAATCTAATAACCTCATGGAAAAATTGGGCACAGAGCTAAACAAAGAATTCTCATCTGAGGAATATGGAATGGCTGAGGAGCACCTGAAAAAATGTTTAACATACTTGATCATCAGGGAAATGCAAATCAAAACAAACCTGAGATCCACATCACACCAGTCAGAATGGCTAAGATCAGAAATTCATGTTACAGCAAATGCTGGTGAGGATGTGGAGAAAGAGGAACACTCCTCCATGGCTGGTGTGATTGCAAGCTTGTACAAGCACTCTGGAAATCAGTCTGGCGGTTCCACAGAATATTGAACATAGTACTACCGGAGAATCCAGCAATACCACTACTGGGCATATATCCAGAAGATGTTCCAACTGGTAATAAGAGCACACACTCCTCTATGTTCATAGCAGCCTTATTTATAATAGTCAGAAGCTGGAAAGCACCCAGATGTCTCTCAACAGAGGAATGAATACAGAAAGTGTGGTACATTTACACAATGGAGTACTACTCAGCTATTAAAAACAATGAATTTATGAAATTCCTAGGCAAATGGATGGATCTAGAGGATATCATCCTGGGTGAGATAACCCAATCACAAAAGAGCACACATGATATGCACTCTATGATAAGTGGATATTAACCCACAAACGTAGAATACCCAAGATCCAATTTGCAAAACACATGAAACTCAAGAAGAATGAAGACCAAAGTGTGGACACTTTGCCCCTTCTTAGAATTGGGAACAAAACACTCATGGAAGGAGTTATAGAGACAAATTTTGGAGCTGAGATGAAAGGATGGACCATCCAGAGACTGCCCCACCCAGGGGTCCATCCCATAATCAGCCACCAAATGCAGACACTATTGCATATGCCAGCAAGATTTTGCTGAAGGGATCCTGATATAGCTGTCTCTTGTGAGGCTAGGCCAGTGCCTGGCAAACACAGAAGTGGATGTTCACAATCAGCTATTGGATGGAACACAGGGCCCCCAGTGAAGGAGCTAGAAAAAGTACCCAAGGAGCTGAAGGGGTCTACAACCCTATAAGTAGAACAACAATATGAACTAACCAGTACTCCCAGAGCTCATATATCTAGCTGCATACGTAGCAGAAGATGGTCTTGTTGGCCATCATTGGGAAGAGAGGCCCCTTGTTCTTGCAAACTTTATATGCCCCAGTACAGGGGAATACCAAGGCCAAAAAAGTGGGAGTGGGTAGTTAGGGGAGCAGGGCGGGTGGAGGGTATAGGCGATTTTTGGGATAGCATTTGAAATGTAAATGAAGTAAATACCTAATAAAAACTTGGGGAAAAAAACAGTGAGGGAATCAGAATTACAATAGACTTCTCAACAGAGACTCTAAATATGAGAAAGTCTTGAGCAGATGTCATACAGACCCTAAGATAACAAAAATGCCAGCCCAGACAAACTCTCAATTACCACAGATGGAGAAACAAAGATATTCTATAACAAAAACAACTTAAATGATATATCTCCACTACAGAAGATAATAAAAGGAAAACTCCAACAGAAGAAGGGAAACTTCACCCAAGGAAAAAAACAAGAAATTAACCTTCTCACACTAAACACAAAAGAACCACACAAACATAATCCCTCCTCTAACAACAAAAATAACAGAGAAGTAACAACCAGTGGTCTTTAATATCTCTCAACATCAGTGGATTCAAATCCCCAATATAAAGATATAGGCCAACAGATTAGATACATAAACAGGACCCAGGATTTTGCTGCATAGAGGAAACACACCTCAATGACAAAGACATACACTGAATCAGAGTAAAAGGCTGTGAAAAAACTTTACAAGCAAAGAGTCCCAAGAAACAAGCTGGAGTAGCCTTTCTAATTACCAATAAAATAGACTTTAAAACAAAAGTTATCAAAAAAGTTGGGAAAGGACACTTCATACTCATCAAGGGAAAAATCCACCAAGATGAACTCTCAGTTTTGAACATCAATGCCTCAAATGCAAAGGCACCCACATTTGTAAAAGAAACATTACTGAAGCTCAAATCTCACACAATAATAGAGCGAGATTTCAACATTCTACTCTCATCAATGGACAGATCATGGAAACTGAAACTAAACAGAAACACAATGAAACTAACAGATATTATGAACCAAATGGATTTAACAGTTATCTACAGAACATTCACCATAAAACAAAAGAATATACCTCCTTCTCAGCACCTCATTGTATCTTATCTGAAATTGACCACGTAATCAGCCACAAAACAAGCTTCAACAGACACAAGAAGATTGAACTAATTCCATGTACTCTATCAGACCACCATGAACTAAGCCTGGTCTTGAATAACAATAAAATAGCAGAAACCCCACATACTTGTGGATGGTCAACAGCTCTTGACTCAATGATAATTTAGTCAGAGAAGAATTAAAGAAAGAAATTAAAGACTTTTTAGAATTTAATGAAAATGAAGGCATAGCATACCAAAACTTATGGAACACAATGAAAGCAGTGCAAGAGGAAAACACATATCTCTGAGTGTCTTCATAAAGAAATTGGTGAGGGGCTGAAGAGAAGGCTCAGTGATTAAGAGCATTGACTGCTCTGCCAGAGGTCCTGAGCTCAAATCCCAGCAACCACATGGTGGCTCACAACCATCTGTAATGGTATTCAATGCCCTATTCTGGTGTGTCTGAAGACAGCTATAGTGTACTCATATACATAAAATAAATAAAATCTTTTAAAATAAATAAATAAATTGGTGAGATCCTACACTAGCAGCTTACCAGAACTTATGAAATCTCTAGAACAAAAGAAAGCAAATAAATCCAAGGGGAATAGACAACACGAAATAATCAAACTCAGAGCTGAAATCAATGAAATAGAAACAAAGAGAACTATACAAAGGATCAAAACTAAGAGCTGGTTCTCTAAAAAAGTCAACAAGATAGATAAACTATTAGCAAACTAACTAGATGGCACTTAGACAGTACCCAAATTAACAAAATCAGAAATGAAAAGACATAACAACAGAATGTGAGTGAATTCAAAAAATCATCAGATCCTACTACAAAATCCTATATTCTACAAAATCAGAAAATCTACATGAAATGGATGATTTTCTAGACAGATACAAGGTACCAAAGTTAAGTCAGGATCAGACAAATCATCTAAACATATTAGTATCTTTTAAGGAATTAGAAGCAGTCATTAAAAGTCTCCCAACCAAAGGAAAAGCCCAGGGCCAGATAATTTTGGTGCAGAATTCTATCAGACCTTCAAGGAAGACATAGTACCAATACTTCTCAAATTATTGCACAAAATATAAACAGGAGGCACACTGTAGTCTCCCCTCCTCCAGCCTGAAACCTGCTTGCTCAGGGGTGGAGCTTGCCGTCTCAGTCTTTCTGCCACGCCTACTGCTGGAACCTGCCACTTTGCTGTTCCAAAGCGATCACGTGATTACCCTGCTACTGGATCCCAAGATTATTTGGCAGGAATTGGACCCCTCCCCCTTCCTTTATAACTGAGTGCCGAAATAGTTAAAATTGAACCTTGAGCAGAGAGCTTTGTCTTGGTTCCTTCCTTATCTCGTGCAGCCCAGCCCCTCTTCTCTTCCAGGTTTCCAAAATGCCTTTCCAGACTAGAACCCATGTTTTGATCTACTGGCCAGACACAACATTTGGCTAACCAACTCGGGACTGAGAAACGGCAAAGGATTTTTGGAAGAGACACTGCTGTTTTGGAGCTCCATGGAATAATAAAAGGATAAAGGAAATTCATAACGGAGAAGGTATGGCCTAAGCTGAAACAGCGTTAAACCCGAGCGCTGGTTCACTTAGGTTCAGCAGTGAAGCTTAAGAGGAGCTGGGAACTATAACAGGCGGTAGGCTGTGGCTCTCCAAAGCTACATTTTCAGGCGTGAGAAAAGAAAGGGTTTATTAAAAGGAAATTAATAATCAGGCAGATTGCTGCAGTTAATAAAAACTGCATCATGAGGGAGGAAAATGTCCCAAAAAGCAGAGAGAAATTTCTCTCTGGGCCTTATAGCAGGAGTACTCTGTTCCCTTTTGTGTCTTGTCTAATGTCTGGTGCACCAATCTGTTCTCGTGTTCAATTCATGTATGTTCGTGTCCAGTCTGTATGAATGAATGTTCTATGTTTTATGTTGGATAATAAAGATGGTATAAAAAACTTTATCTGCAAAGCCTAGAGCTGCCACGAGTTTCAGCCAGGAATCAGACACATGGCAGGAGGGCCCCTGCTGGAAAAACTTTCGTTTTAGGAAAAAAGGGCGAGTGCACAGCCTCTTAGTTTCGGGATAAAAAAGCTGATAAATGGTTTGTGACTAATGTGTTTGACAATGGTAAAGTGCCTTTTATTCTATGATTGTAGCTACAAAAATTAATATTCTCTGATTGGTCTAAATGTAACTGCTTCATTTGGTTCTTTTTTATTAATAATGTGCTCTACATGTTTTCACATTCAGCTCATAAGTTGTTGATTAAGATTAATAATTGTTACATTGCTACAGATGGTTAGTGTTAAATTTGATAACTCAAGTTTAGAGTCCTTCCGACACGTGGCTTAAGACAGGCCAAAAGGCTGGGTCTCTAAAGATATTTCTAGTTTAGATAATAATTAATGTGGTTCCTATCCTAAATAGTAAAATTTAAGATAAGATTTAAAGCAATGCCTCTTTATTAAAGCATTAAAGCTTGCTTTAGTAGGTATTCATAGGTATTAATTGGCAGCCAAACTTTGTAAAATGATAGTAATGCTTCTAATATTGATTTTAAAGACGATAAATTGTTTTAAACTTGGGTTTTGCTTTCCCAAGGTTGTAGGTATTATCCTAACGTTGCACAAGAAACTTAAAAATTATGGTTAAAACTGCCAGTGTTCCATTGACTGCAGCTTGCAGTTTGATTGCAAATTTAAGATTTTCTACTCACCCATATATTGTTAATTAAGATTATTACAAGAGTAATCGTCTTATGAGAGCGCTCATACAGCTCACTTCATACAAAACTGGGACAGAGTTATCTAGTTATGTTTGTCTTTGTGACTAGATTAGACAAACAGTTTGGCTATTGTTGCAGCCTGGCAGGAAACTGCGGTACGGGCAATTTTTTTTTCACAACACTAAAGTTGTGAAGAACGTTTTAACTGTAAGTCATCTTAAGAAAGAGTATCAAAAGTTAGAGGCGTAGACAGTTATATTGTTTCTCTAGAATCGGGCCTTATTACAGGAGGGCCAGGATGCTCAGATTAAAAAGTATTTTATGTTTGAGTCAATGCATGGCTCTGGGCAGCCCCAGAGTGGCTTGTGGCCTTTCTTTGGTTTTGCAAACAGTGCCTGAGAAAGTTTTTCCCTGTGTTCAAGAAAATTTCTTTTTAACAGTGTTGCAGATCTATTCAGATGTTTAATAATGCTTAAATTCAAAGAGTTTTGCTTCTAGTGAACTGGTAATTTTCTAGTAATCACTAGAAAATTCTGCCTCTAGGTATGGCTAATATAGCTTTACCTTATGTAAGAAAAATTTTTATTGTTTCTGCTTCTATACAATAAACCAAGAGTTTTAATCTTTCAGTGTATATTGTTTCCTAAGTAGAAAGTATTTTATTAACTAATGCTTCTTAAAGGAAGTTTACCTTAAATCCTTGCTCTCACCCAAAAGATTCAGAGACAATATACTTTTATTACTTAGGGTTTTAGTTTACTACAAAAGGTTTTACAAAAATTAAAAAAAAGCTTTTATAATTGTTATTAATTATATTCATTGGTAATTAAATATTAGTTGTGCCCAAGACAATTCTTTGGCAAAAAAAAAAAATTATTGTAAAGTCATTTTTCTCATCCTCCCAGCCGATCGTTGGCCCACATGGGCCCAACTAGCTGCTGTGGGGCAGAGTCTTAAGCACACAGTTTTCCCTGTTCCAGCACAAATAATCTAGTTGTGTGCTGTAGATGGTGTTTTAAAATGCTGAACAATCAAACCTTAATTTATATATTAATAGTCAATGCCATATCTCTGAGCTCACAATTGCTTAAAATTGTTCATCCCTCAGATACTATTAATTCTCAAATCTGCAATTGCTTATGCATATTTCTAGTTAATAAATAAATAAATTATGCACATGTGACTCTTAATAAATTTTCAAGCTTTCTAGTTACAACCGCTCCTTAAGAAAAATGATTGAAAGTACAATAAGTCACTGCCCCTTTACAGCCAAGTATTTAAAATGTTTTGTCAACAAGTTATTAATTCAAAAGGTTAGATATTGTGAAATTTTAAAACTTTAACTTCTTAAAAGACAAAAAAGAGAGAAATTGTATCCCCGTACATACTATTTAGTGCATTCCCATGCACACTATTTAAATCATACCTTTATTTTCAAAATTTGAAATTTAAATGTCAAAGAATTTAATAAATGCTTTATAGTATCTTAAAAGGATCTACTTATTGGCTTATAGATTGATCCTAAAACAGCTACCTTATTAGGAAAAGAAAAAACAGGTTCTCTCCACAGAACATTGCAGAAGCATATTAGTTAATTTGTGTGACGAGCTGGCAGGTAAGTTGACTCAGTGTCCTGATTGAAATGACTAAAAAACTAAATTAAATTCATGTTTTAGATCCATCCTTGCTTGCCATTTTTTCAGTTTAGACTAGCTTCTAGCCTTTTAACTTTATGGCAATAGTTCATCAGAGACTGTACATACTGACTTGGTAAAATTAGTCATTTAATAGAATCATAATGATTTTTCTCTTTTCTTCAGTGTGACCAGTCATTCTAACTCAATCTTAGACTGGTCTAATATTCAGTCAAATGTTAGAGATTCCTATATTCTAAATTACCTAGCAAAGTTAATTCAGAGCACATCCCCCAAGGTCACCAAAGGCTCATCTTGCATTTACCTTATTTGTTCTAAATATTTTGAACCGATATTAAAGGTCAGTCTGCAGTGGATTGCCACTGGCATCTAGTTACTTCTAATTCTTATGCATTGGTAAAATGGAAGGACCCACAGACTAGCGAATAGAAGGGTCCAAATCCGGTTCTAATCTGGGGAAGGGGCTCGGTTTGTGTTTTTTCACGAGATGAAGATAGAGCACGGTGGCTGCCAGAGAGATTAATTCGTCAGATGAACACAGATTCTGAATCTTCTTATAAGTATCACCTTGAGGACTAAAATTCCTCTTTTGCTTAATATTCAGCTGGAAACTAAAGCTCCCAGGAAAGCTGTTTTCCTGCTACTCTCTGAGCCAGCTCCCTGACAGGAGGCGGGAGACTAGCCTTAGCTTTACAATTTGCAACTGAATAAAGTACTGAACGTCCCCAAAAGAAGCTTTGTGATGTTACTCTTCACTCTCTAAGATTTTTGTCTTTCAAGCAGGTCAATCCACACCTTCAGCTGGACTACAGCGGGCTTGCATTCCCCCCCCCCCCCGCAACCCCCCCCCCCGCCTCCAAGAGCACACAGGTGGCAACTGCTATCTTCATTCCAAGGACATTCCAGCACGTGGCTTTCAATCTGAGTTAAAATTTAGGTTTACCAAGAGGGCTAGAAAAGTAGATATTTCTAATATTAAAAGAGATTGGTTTTTATTTTGATAGACGAGCTTAGTCCCTTAGCTGGCCTCTGGCTTTTCACCCTTGCTGTTACTGTGAGGTCCCCTTAGTTCCTCAGGCTGTGGGAAATACAGGGATGAGGAGGAAGACTTCCAGCTCCTATTTTAGCCACAAATCGTGGTGTTACTAATGACATAATTCTTGTCTAAGCCTTGCTAAATCTGAGGTTGACAATTCTCCCTTAGGAGCTGCACAGTACTCAGAACTGTGCATACTGGTTCGTGATCATACAAATATAGTATGGGTATCACTTGGTGCAGAGAATTACTGCAGGGGAAGGTCCAGCTTGACCATTTCTGAGTTTCCTGTGGAATAAACCCAGTTTGACAGAGGTTGGTATCTATTTACAACTAAAAAACAAAAATATCTAAGGCTCTGCCTCCCCTCCCCAAAAATATACCAAGAGCCACAGGTGTGGGTCGTGATAGCACCCACGGAAGGAATCGGGTCAATGCCCACCCAAGCCAAGGTTAAAAGCCCACTCATCTACGGATGAGAAAATCATTTGATCACCTCAGTTAAGCGTGGCCTTTTTAAACTTAATTAATAGGGGGGAGAGAGGTTGGAGACCGTACTGTTGGAAGGGTAAGCCCTTCACTGCCTCCCACCCTAAAAAAGCCAATTGGCCTTGTACTACAGAGCCGGTCATACCCCTCCTCCCTGTTTCCCGCCTGTCATCCAAAATGCGGAGGAATATCTACTCAGTGCTATTCTTAATAAAGTGTATTTCAAATTTGTTCAGTCAAACTTAGCCAGGGTTCCAACGCCCTACTTAAAATTCAACTAGGAAGTTACCTATTCAGCACTAATATGCATTATAAAGTCAGAGCCTACTGCTTAGGGCTTTTCTGTTAGTTGTTTACAAGGATAGAAAGTCTTATCCAGATACGGTTTACCATAAGAAAAGTTAGGGAATCCCACGGAGACAGGTTTTTTCTTTAGCCCTAAAAATTCAGGCAGAACTATTGAGCATAGATTAATTTTTTTGCCTCAGGCCAGCCCTTTCTTCTTTTTTTTTTATTTTTATTAACAACAGGGAGGAGATGTAGTCTCCCCTCCCCCAGCCTGAAACCTGCTTGCTCAGGGGTGGAGCTTGCCAGCTCAATCTTTCTGCCACGCCTACTGCTGGAACCTGCCACTTTGCTGTTCCGAAGCCATCACGTGATCACCCTGCTACTGGATCCCAAGATTATTTGGCGGGAATTGGGCCCCTCCCCCTTCCTTTATAACTGAGTGCCGAAATAGTAAAAATTGAACCTTGAGCAGAGAGCTTTGTCTTGGCTCCTTCCTTATCTCGTGCAGCCCAGCCCCTCTTCTCTTCCAGGTTTCCAAAATGCCTTTCCAGACTAGAACCCATGTTGTGATCTACTGGCCAGACACAACAGCACACTACTTAATTTATTCTATAAAATCATAATTAAATTGATACCTAAAACACAAAAAGTTACAACATAGAAAGGAAACTTAAGACCAGCTTCCCTATGAATATCAATGCAAATATATTTAACAAAATTCTGGCAAACTGAATCCAAGAACACATCAAAACAATTATTCACCATAATCAAGTACACTTCATCCATGGGATACAGGGTTGCTTCAATATATGGAAATCCATAGTCATAATCCATTACATAAACAAACTCAAAGAAAAACACCACATGATTATCTCATTAAACACTTAAAAGGCCTTTGATAAAATGTAACACCCCATCATGTTGAAAGTTTTAGAAATATCAGAAATTTAAGGCACATAACTAAACATAATTAAAGCAATATACAGCAACACCCTTCACAATAGTCACAAATAATATAAAATATCTTAATGTAACTCTAACCCAGTTGAAGATGTTTATAAAGAGATCTTCCAGTCTCTGAAGAAAAAAAATGAAGAATACCGTGGAATATGGAAAGATCTCCCTTGCTCATGGATTGGTAGGATTAACATAGGGAAAAAATGGCTGATAAACAGCTTCAACAAGGGAGATAAATATAAGATTAACTCTAAAAATTCTTCTACACAAAGAATTTATGGGCTGAGAAAGAAAATAGGGAAACAACTCCCTTCACAATAGCCACAATAAATACATAATGTCTTTGGGTATCTCTAACCAAACACCTGAAAGATCTGTATAATAAGAACTTCAAGTCTCTGAAGAAAGAAATTTAAGATCTCAGAAAATGGAGAGATCTCCCATGCTCATGGATTGACAGGATTAGCATAGTAAAGATGGCCATCCTACCAAAAACAAGATTCAACACAGTCCCTATCAAAATCCAAACACGATTCTTCAAAGACATAGAAAAGGCAATTCTCAAATTCATCTGGAAAAGCAAGAAACCCAGAATAATGAAAATAATTCTTAACCATAAAAGAACTTCTGGGGGAATCGCCATCCCTGACTTTAAGCTATACTACAGAGCAATATGGGTAAAAACTGTGTGATATTGGTACAGACAGAGAGGCAGATCAGAGGAATAGAATTGAAGACCAGGAAATAAAACCACACACTTACAGACACTTGATCTTTGACAAAGAAACCAAAAATATACATGAAAAAAGAAAGCATCTTCCATAAATGGTGCTGGTCTAACTGGCAGTCTGTATGTAGAAATATGAAAATTGAATGGTATTTGTTAACTTAAACAAAGCTCACATGCACATGGATCAAGGAACACAACATAAAACCAGATAAACTGAATCTAAAAGAAGAGAAAGTGGGAAACAGCCGTGAGCACATTAGCACAGGGGAAATTTTTCTAAGTAGAACTCCAATGGCTCAGGCCCTAAGATTAAGAATTGACAAATGGGACCTCATGAAATTGGAAAGCTACTGTAGAGCAAAGGACATAGCTAATAGGACAGACAAATGGGCAACCTAAATATTGGGGAAAAAATTCATTAACCCCACATCTGATAGAGGGCTAATATCCAAAAGAACCCAAGAAGTTAAACACCAAGTAAACAAAAAGCCCAATCAAAAAATGGGGTATAGCAAAAAGCAGCTGAAAGAGACTGATGCAGATATTTGGACCTAACCAATGGACAGAAGTTGCTGGCACTAATGGTTGAATTAGGGGAAAGCTGAAAGAAATTGAGGAGGAGGGAGACCCTGTAAAAGGACCAGCACTCTCAATTAACCAGGAGACCAGAGGTCTCTCAGATACTGGAACAACAACTAGGCAGCATGCACCAGCTGATATGAGGCCACCAACACATATACAGTGAAGGACTACTGGGTCTGGGTTTAGTCACAGAAGGTGAACCTAACCCTCAAGAGACTGGAGGCCCCAGAGAATTTAGGGGTCTGATGGGGTGGGGGTCAGGAGTGGGGATATCCTCGTGGAAACAGGTGGCCAGGAAGGAGATATGGGATGTGGAGCAGTAGGAGTTTGAACTGGGAAGTGAATAAAATCTGGAGTTTAAAATAAATAAATAAATAAATAAATAAATAAATAAATAAAGGTATAGACCTAAACAGAGAATTCACATAGTTCCACAAAACCTAGAGGAAACTCGATTCCCAGGTTCTCTGACACTCATAGGAATGAGGGAAACACAAACCACTACCCAGCCAGAGTCACAGGTTCCTTCTAGCTTGCACCAGTGCCCAGAGCAAACCCAAGGTTATTGTTCCCCACCCACATCTGCAACACCCAGAGAAACCTTCAAGCCCAGGAACTCTGACACAAAAGGATCTCAGAAGCTTGGTTCCACCAGGATTTTCTGATCCTAGAGGCATCTTGTCTCCCAGGAGCTCTGACACACCAAGCTTCTCAGGATCACAGGAACCCAGAATCACAGGATCATAGAGACAGCTGGACTCTGAGGAGTTCTGACACAACCAGGATCACAAGAGGGACAGGCTCCAGTCAGAGACAGCAAGGGCTGATAGCACTGAAGATAATCAGATGTAGAGAGGCAAGTACAAGAACATAGCAACAGAAACCAAGGCTACTTGGCATCAAGTTCTCCCACTATAGTAAACCCTGGATGCCTCATCACAAAGAAAAAGCAAGATTCAGATTTAAAAATCATATATCATGATGATGATAGAGGACTTTAAGAAGAATGTAAATAAGTCCCTTAAAGAAATACAGAAGAACACAGGTAAATAGGTAGAAGACCTTAAAGAGTAAATACAAAAAATCCCTTAAAGAATTACAGAAGAACACAGGTAAACAAGTAGAAGACCTTAAAAAAGAATCACTAAAATCCTGAGTGAGGTAACCCAATCACAAAAGAACACACATGATATGCACTCACTGATAAGTGGATATTAGCCCAGAAACTTAGACTACCCAAGATACAATTTGCAAAACACATGAAACTCAAGAAGAAGAAAGACCAAAGTGTGGATACTTTAATCCTTCTTAGAAGGGGGAACAAAATACCCATGGAAGGAGTTACAGAGACAAAGTTTGTAGCAGAGACTGAAGGAATGACCATGCAGAGACTGCCCCACCTGGGGATCCATCCCAAAAACAACCACCAAACCCAGACACTATTGCAGATGCCAAAAATATTTTGCTGACAGGAACCAGATGTAGCTGTCTTCTGTGAGGCTCTGCGAGTAACTGGAAAATACAGAAGTGGATGGTCACAGTCATCTATTGGATGGAGCACAGGGTCCCCAATGAAGGAGCTAGAGAAAGCACCCAAGGAGCTGAAGGGGTTTGTAGTCCTAAAGGAGGACCAACGATATGAACTAACCAGTATTCCCAGAGCTCCCTGGGACTAAACCAACAGTCAAAGAAAACACATGGTAGGACTCTTGTCTCTAGCTGCATATGTAGCAGAGGATGTCCTAGTTGTCCATCAGTGGGAGGAGAGGTCCTTGGTCTTGCAAACATTCTATGCCCCAGTATAGGGGAATGCCAGGACCAGGAAGCAGGAGTGGGTGGGTTGGTGAGCAGTGGGAGGGGAGAGGCGATAGGGAATTTTTGGAGAGGAAACTAGGAAAGGGGATAACATTTGAAATGTAAATAAAGAAAATATCTAATTAAAAAAGAAACAAAGAAAGAATAAGAAATACAGGAGAACACAAATAAACAGCTAGAAGCCCTTAAAGAGGAAACAGGTAAATCCCTTAAAGAATTACAGGAAAACACAACCAAGATATTCCATGACAAAAACAAAAATATGCAAGATCTTTCCACAAATCCAGCCCTACAAAAAATAATAGATGGAAAACTCCAAAACAAGGAAGGAAACTACACACTAAAAATAAAAACAAGAAAGTAATCTTCTTTCAATAAACCCAAAAGAAGATAGCCACACAAACAAAATTCCACTTCCAACAAAAATAAAATAGAAGTTAAAAAAAAATAACAGAAAGCATCAATCACTTTTCCTTAATATCTCTTAATATCAATGAACTCAATTCACCAATAAAAAGACATAGACAACATACAGGATATGTAAACAGCCCAAAATTTTGCTGCATACAGGAAATGCACCTCAGTGACAAAGACAGAAACTATCTTAGAATAAAAGGCTGGAAAAAATTTCCAAGCAAATGGACCCAAGAAACAAGCTCAAGTAGCCATTCTAATATTGAATAAAATCAACTTTCAACCAAAAGTTAACAAAAAAGATAAGAAAGGACACTTCATAATCATCAAAGAAAAACTCTCCCAAGATGAACTCTCAATTCTGAACATCTGCATTCCAAATGCAAGGGTACCCACATTCATAAAAGAAACTTAATAACACTCAAAGCACACATTGCACCTTACACAATAATAGTGAAAGACTTCAACACCCCACACTCAGCAATGGACACATTATGGAAACAGAAACTAAACAGAGATGCAGTGAAACCAGCAGAAGTTATGAACCAAATGGAGTTAACAGATATTTAGAGAAAACTTCACCCTAAAACCTCAGAGTATACCTTCTTCTCAGTACGTCATGATACCTCCTTCAGAAACTGACCATATAATTGGTTGCAAAACAGGCCTCAAGAGATACAGGAATATGGAAATAATTTCATGCATCCTATCACATCACCAAGGACTAAGGCTGGTCTTCAATAACAACAAACAGAAAGCCCAAATACACATAGAAGCTGAACAATGCTCTACTCAATGATAACTGGGTCTAGGAAGGTGTAAAGAAAATTAAATACTTTTTTAGAATTTAACAAAAACAAAGGCACAATATACTCAAACTTAAAGGACACAATGAAAGCAGTGGCATAGCTCTGAGTGCCTCCAAAAAAGAAGAAGAAGAAGAAGAAGAAGAAGAAGAAGAAGAAGAAGAAGAAGAAGAAGAAGAAGAAGAAGAAGAAGAAGAAGAAGAAGAAGAAGAAAGAATACACTTGCAGCTTGACAGCACACTTGAAAGGTCTAGAACAAAAAGAAGCAAATATACACAAGAGTAGACACTCAGGACTGAAATAAAGTAAGTAGAAACAAAATGAACTATTCAAAGATTCAACAAAACCAGTAGCTGATTCTTTGAGAAAATCAACAAAATAGAGAAACACTTAGCCAGGCTAACCATAGGGCACAGAGACAGTATCCTAATTAATAAAATCAGAACTGAAAAGGCAGACAACAACAGAAATCAAGGAGATGCAAAACATCATCTGATCCTACTACAGAAGCCTATACCCAACAAAACTGGAAAATCTGGATGAAATGCACAATTTTCTAGAAAGATACCAGGTACCAAAGTTAAACTAGGATCAGATAAACCATCTAAACAGTCCCATAACCCCTAAAGAAATAGCAGCAATCATTAAAAGTCTCCCCCACTCCCCCCAAAAAAGCCCAGAACCAGGTGGGTTTAGTGCAGAATTCTATCAGACCTTCAAAAAGACCTAATACCAATACTCTTCAAACTATTCCACAAAAAAAAAGAAACAGAAGGAACACTACCCAATTTGTTCTGTGAAGCCACATTTACACTTATTCTTAAACCATACAATGTCCCAAATTAAGAACTTCAGACAAATTTCCCTTATGACTATCAATGCAAAAATAATCAGTAAATACTCACAAACCAAATCCAAGAAACATCAAAACAATCATCCATCATGATCAAGTTGGCTTCATCCCAGGGATGCAGTGATAGTTCTGTATATGGAAATTCATCAACATAATCCACTATATAAACAAACTTAAAGAAAAACCCACATGAGCATCTCATTAGATGCTGAGAAAGCATTTGACAAAATTCAACACTCCTTCATATTAAAAAGTCTTGGAAAGATCAGGAATTCAATGTCCATACATAAGTATAGTAAAAGCAATATACAGAAAACCAGTAGCATCAAACTAAATGGAGAGAAACTTGAAGCAATTGCACTAAAATCAAGGACTAGCCAAGGTTACCCACTCTCTCCCTACCTATTCAATATAGTACTTGAAATCCTAGCTAGAGCAATTAGACAACAAAAGGAAGTCAAAAGGGGATATGAATTGAAAAAGAAGTCAAAATATCACTATTTGCAGATGATATGATAGTATACTTAAGCGACCCCAAAAATTCCAATAGAGAACTCCTAATGCCAATAAACAACTTCAGCTATGTGCCAGGATATAAAATTAATTCAAACAAATCAGTAGCTTTCCACTACTCAAAGGATAAACAGGCAGATAAAGAAATTAGAGAAATGAAACCCTTCACAATAGTCACAAATAATGTAAAATAACTTGATGTGACTCTAGCCAACCAAGGGAAAGATATGTTTGACAAGAACTTCAAGTCTCTGAAGAAAGAAATCAAAAATCTCAGGAGATGGAAAGATCTCCCATGCTCATAAATTGGCAAGATTAATACAGTAAAACTGTCCATCTCACCAAAAGCAATCTACAGATTTTATGCAATCCTCATCAAAATTCCAACTTAATTCCTCATAGAGTTAGAAAGAGCATACAAATTGATCCATTCTTATCTCCTTGTACAAACCTCAAGTCTAAGTGGATCAAGGACCTCCACATAAAACCAGATACACTGATGCTAATAGAAGAGAAAGTGGAGAAGAGCCTCAAACACATGGGCATAAGGGAAATTTTCCTGACAGAACATCAATGGTTTATGCTTTAGGTTCGACAATAGAAAAAATGGACCTCATAAAATTCCAGTTTCTGTAAGGCAATGACACCGTTAATAGGACAAAATGGCAACCAACAGACTGGAAAAGTCTTTACCAAACCTACATTGGATAGAAGGCTCATATCCAATATATACAAAGAACTCAAGAAATTACACTTTAGAGAACCAAATAACCCTATCAAAAAACAACGACTTCATGAAATTCTTAGGTAAATGGATGGAACTAGAAAATATCATCCCAATCATAAAAGAACACACATGATATGCACTCACTGATAAGTGGATATTAAGCCAAAATCTCAGAATACCCAAGATACAATCCACAGAACACATGAAGCTCAAGAAGGAAGACCAAAGTGTGGATGCTTCAGTCCTTGGGAGTGGGTGGGTAGGGGAGCAGGGCGGGGGAGGGTATTATAGGGAACTTTCAGGATAGCATTTGAAATATAAATGAAGAAAATATCTAATAAAAAATTGAAAAGAGTGGGGGACAAAATACTCATGGGAGAGAATATGGAGAAACATGTAGAGCAGAGACTAAAGGAAAGGCCATTCAGAGACTGCCTTACCTGGGGATCCATCCCATAAACAGTCACCAAACCCAGACATTATTCGAATTTAAAGAAGTGCTTACTGCCAGGAGCCTGATATAGCTATCTACTGAGAGGATCTGACAGAGCCTGACTAATACAGAGGCAGATGCTGGCAGCAAACCATTAAACTGAGCACAGGATCCTCAGTGGAGGAGTTAGAGAAAGAACTTAAAGAGCTGAGGGGGTTGGCAACCCCATAGGAAGAACAAAAATATCAAACAATTACACCCTCCAGAGTTCCCAAGGACTAAACCACCAACCAAAGAGTACACATGGAGGGTGCCATGGCTCCAGTTGCATATGTAGCAGGAATTGGTCTTGTTGGGCATCAATGGGAGGAGAGGCCCTTAGTTCTCAAAGGACTGATGCCCCAGTGCAGGGGAATGTCAGAGTAGTGAGGCAATAGTGGATGGGTTAGTGGGGTAACACCCTCATAGAAGCAGGGGGAGTGGCATGGGATAGGGCATTTGTTTGCGGAGGGGAAACCAGGAAAGAGGATAACACTTGAAATGTAAATGGAGAAATACCCAATACAAGAAAGATAAATAAAAAAGAAATATTCAACATCCTTAGTGATCAGGGAAATGCAAATCAAAAGACCCTGAGATTCTACCTTATACCCATTCGAATGGCTAAGATAAAAAATAAAAAAAATAAATAAATAAATAAAAAACCCCTCAAATGACAACACATGTTGGCAAAGATGTGGAAAGAGGAACATTCCTCCATTGCTGGTGGGATTGCAAACTGCTATAACTACTTTGGAAACCAATCTGAAGGTTCCTCAGAAAATTGGAAATAAACCTACCTGAAGACCCAGAAATAGCACTCTTGGACATATACCCAAAATATGCCCTACCATGCTACAGTGGCATGTGTTCTACAATGTTCATATTGGCCTTATTTGTGATAGCTGAAAGCTTGGAACAACCCAGATGTCTCACAACAGAAGAATGGATACAGAAAATGTGGTTCATTTACACAATGAAATACTACTTAGCTATTAAGAATAAGGATATCCTGAGTTTTACAGGCAAATGTGTGGAATTAGAAAATATCATCCTGAGTGAGGTAACTGAGACCCAAAAGGACATTCTTGGTGTGTACTCTCTAATATGTGGGTATTAATGAAAAAAAAAGTACAGAATACCCAGGATACAATTCACAGGACTCAAGAAAGTTAACAAGCCAAAGGGCCCAAGTAAGGATACCTCAATCCCACTTGGGAAAAGAATAAAGAAATCATAGGAGAAGGAAGGGAGGGAGTGACATGGGTGGGAAAAGGGACAGGGAGCAGAAGAGAGGAACATGATCAGGTATTGGGGAGGGGAGGGAACAGGACTGAAGCCCTGATGGCCAGCAGAAAGAATAAAAATGGGAAACCTCAGTAGGTGTGGGGGTGGGTGGCTCTCTAGAATGTATAAGAGACCTGGGAGGTGAGAGACTCTAAGGACTCAAAGGGAGGGACATTAGATGAAATGTCCTAAAGTGGGGAGAGAGAACTTGTAGAGTCTACCTCCAGTAGGAAGACAGGGCATCAAGTGGAGGGATGGGGTTGCCATCCCACTGTCAAAAACTCTGACCCAGACCTTTTCCTGTCTGAAAGAACTGCAGGATCAAAATTCGAATACAAAACCCTCAGGCCCAAGGGCCTTTCCTCCCACTGATGTCCAACAAGGCCATCTTCTGCCATATATTTGTCAGCGCCATGGGTCACCCCATGTGTATTCTTTGGTTGGTGGTCCAGACCCCAGGTGCTCCAGGGGTTCTGACCTGTTGACACTGTTGCTCCCTCCATTGGGCTGCAAACCCCCTCAGCTCCTTCAGTCCCTTGTCCAATTCCTCCATCCAGGACCCCCAAGCTCAGTCCAATGGCTGACTGGGATTTTCCTCTTCTGTATTTGACAGGCTATGGCAGAACCGCTCAGGAGACAGCGATATCAGGCTTCTATCAGCAAGCACTTCCTGGCATCCACAATAATGTTTGGGTTTGGTGGCTGCATATGGAATAGATCCCCAGGTGCCCCAGTGTAGGGGAATGCCAGGGCAGGAGGATGGGAGTGGGTGGATGCAGGAGCACCCTCATAGAGGCAGAGGGGGAGGGGGAGGTGATAGGAAGTTTCTGAAGGGGAGACCTGGAAAGGGGGAAACATTTTAAATGTAAATAAAGAAAATATCTAACAAAAAAATTGAATAGAGCCCGAGGCAAAGGTGGTCTAGTGACAGGCCCAAGTTGGGATCCAGCTCAAAGGGAGGCCCCAAGCCGTGACACTATTATTGATACTATGATGTGCTTACATACAGGAGCAATATCATACCAACAAAAAAACTCTACAAATGTTTGGCACAATAGGAAAGGATATTAGCAAAAAAAAAAGTTCAAAATAAATGTATAAAATAGTAAATGCTCAAAAATAATTTTAATAAGCAGTTATTTACAATATTCTTAATAAGATGATTTTAGTAACAGAGCATGCAGACAACTCAGTAGGAAGGCTTAGAAATTGGAGAAATGTCATATTATTTCTAAATATTTACTGCATCAGATGATTTACATTGATAGAATATTATTATTTGTTATTTAATTACAATAGAGAAAATTGAAACATCAAACATTTAAGTAAACTCTTAATTCATTAATTTAAAAGATTGGTCTACAAAGTTCTGAATTCACATCAATGTCTGTGAGATTTTTATATAAATGGTAGAACAATCCCCACAGCACTGAAAATAACTGCCATAAGCATTCAACTCAGCTAGACCCTGACAAAATCCCTTCTATCACAGAGGTTGGTGTTTACCTGATGGGCTGCCTGTGATTGTATTCTGACTGTGCTGGAAGATAACTCTGTATATTAAATCTGCTTTATGAATTGCCCTGAGAAATCATGAGCTAGCAAACAAAACCAGACTTTCAATGAAAAGAAGAATCTGAAGATGAAAAAAAAGATCAGGAGATACAGAGGGGCAGATACCAAAGCTGTATATCTCAACTAAATGAATACAGGCCAGATAAATAATAGGTCTCCCTAAAATAGGTTTAAAGAATACTCACTAAGTAGTTATTCTGACTATGTACACAGAAAACAACACAGGCTTCAGTTCATGGAAATATAGACCTCAATTTTAAGGCCACAAGCAAGAATAGAAAAAATGAGTTCAAGATCAAGAAAAAGTTAGGGGTACAACCACTTTCATTCCTAATTAACAGGAAGTTAACTAATGTATATATTAAATACAAATCTGTATTAAGTGAATGCAGAAAATATGTTCGGTAATTGCATCTTACGATCTTTCACTGTAAAATTACTGTTTTCTGTCATGAACAAGTTTAATTTTATTTCTGACTATAAAACAAGTTGAATATTTTTCAAAGGATGCAATCCTATTATTGACAATGAACAAGCCAATTCTAAAGACTCATACACCTGAAAATATATAGTTTTCACATGTGGACTTGATGAATATTGATGGCTAAGCTGATAAAAGTAGAAAGCAGAGAAAAAGGAAAGTAACAAAAGATATTAGTTATGATGAAGTAGAAAACATCCAACATTCCAGACTACTAGGCATATGAAACAATTTTGTACTTTTGTTGAAGATAAACTATGATCATTAAAAAATTAAATCTACCATGAATTACTGCCTCTAGATATAGCATACTAGGTCTGTGGCCAACTTTTCTATGTTAGATTCAGACAAAATGTGACAAACCCCCAAATATCTGTTGATATTTTGCAACTAAACATATTTCTTCTTCCACTGTCCTTGATTATTTACTTTATACTCTACGGTGTTTTAACAAAAACAAAAGAATGTCACTTGGAGCACAATTCACTTTCATAACTGTGTTTCCTGTTTTAAATTTCTACCTATTATGTCCCTAGAGATTTTTCTCATGTACTCAAAGACATTTAAAAGCTCAAGCACTCTATTGCAGAGTCATTTTACATTGATTCAGATATGGGGGTGTTTCTATGGGATAAGCATATTTTACTCTCTCTATAAAGGACAAATATTTGCTTGAATATTTATCATGAATACATCTAAGGAATTCTGGCTTTTCTGACAGAATTTCTTAATCTTGTATATTTCAGACAAGCTAAGAAACAGCTTTAAGTGGCCATCCTTACCGAAAGGGTATTTTGGTGAGTACATTTATATAAATAAGAAAAATCACTGGAAACATATATGGCAAATGAGTAAACATAAAGAAAGCTCCCTGAAAATCAAAAAATTAGCAAAGGAACACATATGTTCAACAAAATAACATAGATGTAGATATGTGTAAAGCAGAAAACTGTTTCCAAAATTTAATGGTGACAGTCCTGCTCTACAATCAGCAGCTTATAACATAAGCAAGACTTGTCACTCTAGCAAAATTCCAGACACTCAGAAGTCTCTGGATTCAATGACATTGTCTCTACTCCTTAGAGCACATCTGGACTTAAAGAAATCTCAGAAGTACCAGGTCGTACTAACATTAAATTATTACTTTGAAATTATAACACTGAAATTATTCAAATCATGGGGAATTACAGCCATGACAAAGGAAGATCATGAAGTTAAAATATCATATGAGAAAAGCAAAATAAATAATATCAAAGTCATCACTTTTTTGTTATAAGGGTAAAAGAAAATACACATAAAATTATACTTGAAAAGATTTGTGAGTAGAAAAAAGGCATTTGTGAAAAACACATGGATGATTTAGCCTATACACCCTTGAAGTCACAGGAACTCTTAACTCTCAAAATGAATAATGGTACTTACTATAGGAAAATGTCCTGGAAATAGTGTGACAGAATTATATGAGGAACTTTGTTGACTGTGTAGAAAATATAAAGAGAGAAGACTGCACCCATCATCATATCTCCTTTTTGATAAAAGTCTTCCATGATTGTTACATAGCATTCAATGTCAGTAAAGGTACACATCGAATTAGGAATATACAGGAGCCCAAATATAAAAATCCAGGACATCATATTAACACATGCATCTGCCCAGCCATAAGACAGATAAATATTGATTTGCCAGTGACCAGCAGGTATATTTGCAGCTGTCACAGTAATCACCCCAACGTCTTCCTGACATCACCTCCACTACCATTGAGAATTCTGGAAATCTTTCTTCCCTTAGGCTCTGTAACTGAGGCCCTGTGCTCTGCTTAAAAACAAGTTGAAAAATATGTTTTCGTATCTTCTCTAGCTGTAGGCACCATGATTTCAGTCAAAAAAAAAAAAAAGTAGACAGCAAAAGCTCATGGATCAATTTTCTGATTGGACTCTTTCTGGCCTCAACAGATTCATTGCAGACCTTAAGAGGCCACATACATCAGCCCAGACTATTATACCAAAAAAAATTTTCAATCACCATATATGGAGAAAACAAGATATTCCATAACAAAGCCAAATTTAAACACTCTCTTCCAGTAATCCAGACTTCCAGAATACTAAAATAAGACCATCAACCCACTGTGTCTAACTGCACTCAAGAAACACAAGAAATAAATAATTTCACAACAGTAAAACAACAAGAAGAGAAACACATACACACACACACACACACACACACACACACACACACACACTGCCTTGACTAACACCCAAAAAAGTAGGAATTAACAATCACTGGTCATTAATGTCTCTCAATATCAATGGACTCGATAACTCAATAAAAAGCACATGATAACAAAGTGGATGTGTAAATAGGATTCATCATTTCTGCTGTATACAAGAAATACACCTCAGAAACAAAGATAAACATTACTTCAAAGTAAAGGGCTAGAGAAAGGTTTTCCAAGCAAATGGACCCAAGAAACAAGCTACAGTACCCATTCTAATAACTAATAAAATAGACTTTCAAACAAAATTAATAAAAGGAGAAAAGAAAACAGGTAAGGACACTTCATACTCATCAAAGGAAATGCACCAAGATAACATCTCAATTTTGGATATATATTCCCAAATGGAAAGGTGCCCACATTCATAAAATATTACTGAAGCTTAAGTCATACAATGAAATCCACACATTAATAACAGGAGACAATAGTATTGCATTCTCACCAATAGACAGATCATGGAGACAGAAACTAAATTAAGAAATAATGAACTTAACTGAGGTTATAAATCAAATTAGCAGAGCAAAAATCTTAGAACATTTCACACAAACACAAAAAAACCACACTTTCTTGTCAGCACCTAACAGAACCTCCATAAAACTGGCCATATATTCTGTCACAAAGCAAGACTCAAAAAATAAAAGAAGACTGAAATAACACTGTGGCCCTGTCAGAAACAAAGAAGATAGGGTATTAAAGTGAGACACTTTAATAACCCACTCTTAACAATTGGCAGATCATCAAAACAGAAATAAAACAGAGACATGGTGAAATTAACAGAAGTTATGAACTGAAAGGCTTTAACAGATATCTACTGAACACTTCACCCCAAAACAAAAATATACCGTCTCAGATGGTATATAAAATCAGATCCAAACCAAGGCTCAACAGATACAAGAAGATTGAAATAACCACTGGCACTCTATTAGATCACCAAAGACTAAGACTGGATGTCAAAATCAACAGAAACAACAGAAAGCCCACATACTCATGTAATTTCAACAACTCTCTACTCAGTGATAATGTGGTCAGGGAAGAAATAAAGAAATTAAACACTTTCTAGAATTCATTGAAAATGAAGTTATAGCATACCCAAACTTATGCAACACAATGAAAGCCATGTTAAGAGGAAAATTCATAGCACTAAGTGACTTTGCTGAAAGGACCCTGATATAGCTGTCTCGTGTGAGGCTAGGCCAGTGCCTGGCAAATACAGAAGTGGATGCTCACAGGCATCCATTGAAAGGAACACAGGGTCCCCAGTGGAGGAGCTAGAGAAAGTACCCAAAGAGCTGAAGGGGACTGCAACCCTATAGGTAGAACAACAATATGAAATAACCAGTACCCCCAGAGCTCATGTCTCTAGCTGTATATGTAGCAGAAGATGACCTAGCCGGCCATCATTGGGAAGAAAGGCCCCTTGGTCTTGCAAACTTTTTATGCCCTAGTACAGGGGAACAACAGGGACAAGAAGTGGGAGTGGGTGGGTAGGGGAGCAGGGCGTGGGGGAGGATATAGGGGTTTTTCGGGATAGCACTTGAAATGTAAATGAAGAAAATATCTAATAAAAAATTGAAAAAAAAAAGAAATTGGAAAGATACTACACTAGCAATTTAATGCCAGACCTAAAAGCTCAAGATCAAAAAATAAAATAAAATAAAATAAAATAAAATAAAATAAAATAAAATAAAATAAAGCAAAACATCTAAGAGCAGTAGAATGCAGTCAGTAGTCAAACTCAGGATGAAAATCAACAAATTAGACACAAAGATAACACTACAAAGAATCAACAAAACCAGGAGTTGGTCCTTTGAGGAGAAATAACAAGATAAATAATCCCTTAGTCAAATTAACTATCAGGAACAGAGACAGTATCCAAGTTAGTAAAATCAGAAATGAAAAGAGAGATATAACAATAGAAACTGAAGAAATTCAAAAAATCATCAGATCTTACTCCAAAAGTTTATACTCAACAAAACTAGAAAATCTAAATGAAATGAAAGATTTTCTAGACAGATACAAGATACCAAAGCTAAATAAGGATAGGGTAAACTACCAAAAGCATCCCATAATCGCTATGGAAATAAATCTATCACTGAAAAATCCCAACTCTAAAAAACCCAGGGCCAGATTGTTTTAGTGAAAAATTCTACCAGACCTTCAAAGAAGTGCTAATACCAATACTCCTCAAATTATTCCAAAATAGAAACACAAGAAACACTATGTAATTCACTCTCTGAGGCCACTCTGATACATAAACTACAAATTGACCCAACAAAGAAATAGAACTTCAGACCAATTTAGCTCATGAACATTAATGCAAAATACTCAATAAAATTCTGGCAAACTGAATCCAAGAACATACCATAACTATTATTCAGCATGATCGAGTAGGCTTCCTTACAGAGATGTATGGATGGCTCAATATACAAAATTCCATCAACATAGTCCACTGTATAAACAAACACAAAGAAAAAAAAATAACATGATCATCTCATTAGATGCTTAAAAACAAAAACAAAGCCTTTGACAATTTCAACACACCTTCATGTTAAAAGTCTTGGACAGATCAAGAATTCAAGGCACGTACCTGAACAAAATAAAAGCAATATACAGCAAATCAGCAGCCAACATCAAATTAAATGCAGAGAAACTTGAAGAAATCCCACTAAAATCAGGGACTAGAGAAGGATGCTCATTCTCTCCCTATCTATTCAATATAGTTCTTGAAGTTCTAGATGGAGCAATGAGACAACAAAAAGAGATGAAGGGGATACAAAAATTTAAAGTAAGAAGTCAAGGTATCACTACTCATGGTTGATATAATATTATACATAAGCAACCTCTAAAATTGTACCAGAGAATACCTACAGCTGATAACCAACTTCAGCAAAGTGGCTAGATATAAAATTAACTCAAAGAAATTAGTATCACTCTTTATACAAATAAAAACCAAGATGAGAAGGAAATTGGGAAAACAACAGCCTTCACACTAGCCACAAATAAAAAAAAAAAAAAAAAAAAAAAAAGGTAACTCTAACCAAGCAAGTGAATGATCAGTATGGCAAGACCTTCAAGTCCCTGAAGAAATAAATCAAAGAAGACCTCAGATGATGGAAAGATCTCCCATGCTCATGGATCAATAGGATTAACATAGTGAAATGGCTCTTACAAAATGCAATCAAGACATTAAATGCAATTCCCATCAAAACAATTTTTTACATACATTGAAAGAGTAATTCTCTACAGTGGTAGTATTCTTTTTTTTTTTTTTCCTTTTTTTTTTAATTAGGTATTTTCCTCGTTTACATTTTCAGTGCTATCCCAAAAGTCCGCCTTACCCACCCCCCCCCCAACCCCTATCCACCCACTCCCCCTTTTTGGCCCTGGGGTTCCCCTGTACTGGGGCATATAAAGTTTGCAAGTCCAATGGGCCTCTCTTTGCAGTGATGGCCGACTAGGCCATCTTTTGATACATATGCAGCTAGAGACAAGAGCTCCGGAGTACTGGTTAGTTCATATTGTTGTTCCACCTATAGGGTTGCAGTTCCCTTTAGCTCCTTGGGTAATTTCTCTAGCTCCTCCATTGGGGGCCGTGTGACCCATCCAATAGCTGACTGTGATCATCCACTTCTGTGTTTGCTAGGCCCCGGCATAGTCTCACAAGAGACAGCTATATCTGGGTCCTTTCAGCAATGCTAGTGTATGCAATGGTGTCAGCGTTTGGAAGCTGATTATGGGATGGATCCCTGGATATGGCAGTCTCTACATGGTCCATCCTTTCATCTCAGCTCCAAACTTTGTCTCTGTAACTCCTTCCATGGGTGTTTTGTTCCCAATTCTAAGGAGGGGCATAGTGTCCACACTTCAGTCTTCATTCTTCTTGAGTTTCATGTGTTTAGCAAATTGTATCTTATATCTTGGGTATCCTAGGTTTGGGGCTAATATCCACTTATCAGTGAGTACATATTGTGTGAGTTCCTTTGTGAATATGTTACCTCACTCAGGATGATGTCCTCCAGGTCCATCCATTTGGCTAGGAATTTCATAAATTCATTCTTTTTAATAGCTGAGTAGTACTCCATTGTGTAGATGTACCACATTTTCTGTATCCATTCCTCTGTTGAGGGGCATCTGGGTTCTTTCCAGCTTCTGGCTATTATAAATAAGGCTGCTATGAACATAGTGGAGCATCTGTCCTTCTTACCCGTTGGGGCATCTTCTGGATATATGCCCAGGAGAGGTATTGCTGGATCCTCCGGTAGTACTATGTCCAATTTTCTGAGGAACCGCCAGACTGATTTCCAGAGTGGTTGTACAAGCCTGCCATCCCACCAACAATGGAGGAGTGTTCCTCTTTCTCCACATCCACGCCAGCATCTGCTGTCACCTGAATTTTTGATCTTAGCCATTCTGACTGGTGTGAGGTGGAATCTCAGGGTTGTTTTGATTTGCATTTCCCTGATGATTAAGGATGTTGAACATTTTTTCAGGTGCTTCTCTGCCATTCGGTATTCCTCAGGTGAGAATTCTTTGTTCAGTTCTGAGCCCCATTTTTTAATGGGGTTATTTGATTTTCTGAAGTCCACCTTCTTGAGTTCTTTATATATGTTGGATATTAGTCCTCTATCTGATTTAGGATAGGTAAAGATCCTTTCCCAACCTGTTGGTGGTCTTTTTGTCTTACTGACGGTGTCTTTTGCCTTGCAGAAACTGGAGTTTCATTAGGTCCCATTTGTCAATTCTCGATCTTACAGTACAAGCCATTGCTGTTCTGTTCAGGAATTTTTCCCCTGTGCCCATATCTTCAAGGCTTTTCCCCACTTTCTTCCCATTTCTAAGAAGGGGCAAAGTGTCCACACTTTGGTCTTCATTCTTCTTGAATTTCATGCGTTTAGCAAATTGTATCTTATATCTTGGGTATCCTAAGTTTCTGGGCTAATATCCACTTATCAGTGAGTACATATTGTGCGAGTTCCTTTGTGATTGGGTTACCTCATTCAGGATGATGCCCTCCAGGTCCATCCATTCAGTGGTAGTATTCTTAATCCCCACTAATCTCCCCAGCAAGTATCGAGGAATTTGCCCCAGTGCTCTGGATTCTTGAATGAAAGACATACTCTTCCAGCCTTCTGTTTTAATATGCCTTAAGCAGCACAATTTTTCAGCCACTCCCAAACTCCCAGTGCTAATGCCTCCCCTCTAATACTCCTAAATTATTACCTACTAAAATGTATATTACATCTTTGCTACCCCAGACAAAATCAAGGAGGGGCCTCTTGGGACTGTTCTTCCCCAGCTTTTACATGATTATTAATCTGTCTTCTGCAGCTCTTGTGCCTGGTTCTCCTGCTTCCCTAATATAGCAATTGTAAATTCTCTTCTTCCTTGGGTTCCCTTGCCCAAGAATTTTAAAGTACATCCTCTGTCCCTCTGCCCAGCCATTGGCCACCAGCAACTTTATTTACCAACTAGAACCAAATGGGGCCAGGGACAGGTGGCATCTCACATATAAAAGAGAAAATTCCTGTGCAATGTGGGAACCCAAGTAACATAATATAAGCAATAAGTCAAGTCCTCAATATCTCACCCTTTTCATCCATTAAAAAGGACTTTTTTCTCAGAACACAGTAGTAATAGTTATGTAAACTATAATGTATAGTATAAGCTAATATGTCCCAGTCCATCAATATTGTCAATTTAGGTACTCTAAGAACTATCCTATTTTAAGAGTTTACAATTCTATACCTGAATTTTTGTACTGATTTTAAATTCCATTACCATCTGAAAACCATCCTTTCAAATCTAAGTCATCTTCCTTAGTGCAAACAACTTAAGTTTGATTATGAAACTATAACTAGTCTTCAACCCCATCAGCAATCCAAGAACAAATTAAATATTACCTAAATATATAGGAAACAAATAGCATTGCTTCCAAAACTTAAACAAATTGCAGAGACAGCTAACTACCTGGACAGTTCCTATTCTTCAAAATATTGGAGCACCTGTCTTCAGCCTTCTAACCCAGAGCCATCTGACATACCTTAAGTGAAGCAGGAATTATTATAAAGGACTAGCTTACTCTGTATTGGCAGATCTAAGCTGCCGACTATCCCTTATCTTGTGTCCTTTTCTGGACAGTATATTTTGTCTGCAGATGAATCAGGGCAATTTTTGCCCAGTGGCTACCTTGCCACAACTGGAGCAACTCCATGTGGAGCTTATGATGTTCTATATCTTCTTTGAACCATGAAGTGGGTACTATCAGGAGCCAACATGCCTCTTAGTCAAAAATCTAATAGTAATGAAAAGATTATTAGTGTCATATTCTGTGGATCTGATGTTTTTGAAGACTACATATATAAAGTATATATGAACTGTTAAACCTTGACTACTCTTAGCTATTTCTATTTGAATAATATTATGAACACCTTATTAATTAAAGAAGTATCTAATATAACCATATGTTTATTATCTGGACTTAACTTCCATTACTTAATCATCCTAAACCATTTGTAATAGTAGCTATTAGAAGGACTGTGTCTAAGCCTTGTATTCTTCAGTGAGTTACATAGGCACAATGCCTTTCTAACAGTAACAATACTAATTTCAAATTTTGTATTTATATACAAAGATTTATACCAATGAAAACCTTAAATAAGTATCAATATATAAATTCTGTACCGATGTAAGAAATTATAACTTCAATTTTGTATCAATTATAAATATCTCTATTGATGTAAGATTAAAGATTAAGGCTATACAATGCTTTGTTCAAGAATAAATTTATTTATTTATGCCATCTATTTCTTCCCTGTTCAAAATTATGACCATTTCTAAATTATCCCTTAAATGACAACATATCTATAATTTTTAAAATAACCATAACCAGACACCCAAACCCAATTTTCTCAAATGTTTCTTCTCTGTTGAAAGATCTCCATGGGGTCTTCTCCTGTCATATATGATCAATATCACTCTGAAAGGGGTCCAAAGCCTTTTCTTCTTTCCTATTAACACAAATACAGAGCCTCTCTCCCAAACCACAAATTCTTCCTGCTGAATAGGGATGAAAAAAGTGCTTTAAGGTTGTAGAAGGGGTGGGAAAATTAGAAAAATTGGTTGAACTTAAGAAATCTAAGAGCTTCCAGGGACTAAACCACTAACCAAAGAGGACCCATAACTCCCACTGCATATGTAGCAGAGGATGGCCTTATATGGCATGAATGAAAGGGGTCCTATGAAGGCTTAATACCCCAATATAGTGGAATGCTAGGGAAGTGGGGTGGGAGTGAATGGGTGTTTGGAGGAGCACCCTCATAGAAGCAAGGGGAGAGGAAGTGGGATAGGGAGGTTGTGGAGAGGAAACTGGGAAAGAGAATAATAGTTGAAATGCAAATAAATAAAATATCCAATAAAAATGAAAAAAAAATAAGAAAGAAAAGAAACCTAGCGTTCGCATCTGTTATCCAGTCTATGTATATCTAGATGGCTCAGGACTTGACTGAAGTTCTGACTAGATCTATCTTAAAGGCTAGATGAACTGAGTCCATCTTGAATCAGCAGCTATTCCTGAAGCTGTTCTGGAATCAAGTTTCTGGAAGCAGCCTCAGGAGGCAGGTATCTGGACAGCAGGTCATCTCATAGTCTCCACAGATGAATCTTGACAGGGCTGTATATTCTACAATATAAGAATAATACAACCAAAAATTTAGCACTATTAAAATATTCATATGGGTTGTGCAATGTGCACAGATCAGTTAAGGATACATTTTTGTTTCTTGTTTGAGCAGGTGAAAGACAACTATCCTTTTATGAGTTAATTTGATCAACAAACAATTACATGATAAGGATGGCATAATGAATCTTAATGATTCCATAAGCAACAAAATTTATTGTCTAAATTTAGCTGAAGAAATTTTTATGTCTAAGCCAGTTATAAGGTTGTTCCATGTGGAGGAATCAGCAAATAAACTTACCTGTCTTGTTTGATTTCCTCGTTTTTTTTTTCTTTTCTGTAGAAAGATCTCCATGGGGGTCTTCTCCTGTCATATATGATCCATATCACTCTGGAAGGGGTCCAAAGCCTTTTGTTCTTTCCTATTAACACAAATACAGAGCCTCTCCCAAAATAGCATACCCTTGGTCCAATAACCTAAAATTATCAATTGATTCAAATTAGCATCTTCATTTCTCTTCAGGCCTGCCCTATTTTGACCTCTTGCAGAGAACTTTTAATATCATAACCACCAATCTTACAACATCATGCATTTTGATGATTAAAACAATTAAAAGCATGTAAAGCAATCTAAGCAATTACTATCCTTTGATACAGTGGTCCTTCAGTATCCTTTGCCTTGTTCTTACACGATTAATTTTATTAGTGAGATCAAGACATAAACTTATTTATTCATCTATTAAATTCTCCAGTCTATGAAGATTAAAATCTCTGTGGATGTACTTATCCCCTTTCTCTTTATATAACTTGAATTAACATCCTGGCCTATGAAATACCTTCAATTAAACTCCCTTCTATATTTCTATATGGGCCTATTTCTAGGCTACCAATGTCATATGCCAATCTAAGCAATCCCAGAATTCCTGTGAAGCCCACCTCCAAAGAACCCATTGCTTGCAAAGCATAGACTTTTTAATTTTCCTTTAAATCAATTGCCCCGTTTCTATATCTTATTTAGACTAGCTCTCAGTGGCCTGCCTTCTCCTCAGCAGGATTTGCCTGTTTGATGCCTGCCTTCTCCCCTCCTTAGCATTCAAGGCTTAAGCACTTTAAGAATAACTACACACACACAAACACACACACACAAACACACACACACACACACACACACACACACACACACACACACACACACACACTCTGCCACTGTCTCTGGGTCAGATTGAGTGTGTCTTATCCTTAAGCCACAAACCCCAGAATGGTGCATGCCAGTTTAACAAGCCTTTTAGTTTCAAACCCAGACAGCTTGTGGAGGAACCATGTGGCTTGGGCATAAAAACCAGCTCTGCTGAGAAACCACTTCTCCTGAACACCTAATCTTACATTACTGCTCATGTTTTCCCTTTGAGAATCTCCAACTAATTTCTATATTTTTTATTAATCACTTTATTCATTTACATCTCAGATATTATCCCCTTCCTGGTTTCCCATCTACAAACCCCCCAACCCAATCCTCCCTCCCTTTTGCCTCTATGAGGTTACTCCTCTACCCACTCACCCACTCCTGCCTCACCACTCTAATATCCCCTATACTGGGGCATTAAGCCCCCCAGGATAAAGGGCCTCTCTTTCCAGTAATGCCAGGTAATGCCATCCTCTGGTACATATGTAGCTAGCTGGAGCCATGGATCCCTCTTTGGTTGGTGGTTTAGTCCGTGGGTCCTCTGGGTATTCTGGATAGTTGATATTGTTCTTCCTATGGGGTTACAATCCCCTTCCACTTCTTCACTCCTTCCCCTAGCTCTTCCATTTGGGTCCCCAGGCTCATTCCCTTGGTTGGCTATGAGAATCTGCATCTGTATTAGTCGGATGCTGGAAGATCCTATCAGGGGACAGCCATACCAGGCTCCTCTCAGCAAGTGCATCTCAGCATCACCAATCGTGTCTGGATTTGTTGTCTACAGATGGGATGGATCCCTAGGTGGGGCAGTCGTTGGTTGGCCTTTCCTTCAGTCTCTGCTCCATTTAACAATTCTGTGTTAAAATTTTTGAGATGACTGGGTAGTCCTATTCCTCAAGTGTGGGCCATGCCTATCTACTGGAGGTGGTCTCTACAAGTTCTATCTGCCCTTTGTTGGATATTACAATTAATGTCTTCCCCAACCCCAAGTAAAGTAAGTCAGACACAAAAGAACACACATGGTATGTACTCACTGATAAGTGGATAATACCCCAAAAACTCAGAATACCCATGATATAACCCACAAGCCTAAATGAAGCTTAAGAAGAAGGAAGACCAAAGTGTGGATGTTTCAATCCTACATAGAAAGGGAAACAAAATAATCACAGGAGGTCCAGGAAGGGAGGGACCTCAGAGGGAGAGAGGAAGGGGAGTGGAAAAAGGGGAGACAGGATCAGGTATGAGAATGGACAAAAGAGAAGTACAGAGGGCCAGAAAATTGAATAGAAATATGTGGCAGTATGGGATGAGGAACTGGGCGGGGGGGGGGGAAATAACCACTAGAAAATCCCAGATGCCAGGGAAGTGAGAGGCTCCCAGGATTCAATTAATTTTTAATAGTGAGTTTGAGCCTACAGATTGAACACCATCTGTAACAGTAGTGTGTCATTCTGCTTTAAACTCCCCTTTGGGTGCATATGCATGCTTCTTGCTACCTCCCCAATGATATGGATTCTCAAATGAAAGACACAGATGTACAGCCACCTATTTTAATATGCCTTACATAGCTCAATGACTGGGCCACTCTCAAATGTCCACGTTGCTAATGCCTCCCCTCTAATACTCCTAAATTATTACCTACTAAAATCTATATCCCATCTTTGCTATCCCAGACACAATTGGTCAGGTCCCTTCCATTTCCGCTTTTCCCTAGCTCTTACATGATTGTTAACCTTTCTTCTGCAGCTCTCCTGCATGATTCTCCTGCTTCTCTAGCATAGTGATTCTAAAATTCTCTTCTTCCCTGGGTTTCCTTGCCCAGGAAATCTAAAGTTCAACCTCTGTCTCAATGCCAACAACTTTATTTACCAATTAGAACCAACTAGGGGCACAGACCCATGGCATCTTACATGCCAATGTGCAAATTCACACGTAATATGGGAACCCAGTTAGTATAATATAAGCAATAAACCAAATCCACAACATTCACTTCATATGTGAAAACAAAACAGTCTGGAGACCTAAAGCAATTCTGAACTATAAAAGAACTTGTAGATGAATCACCATCCCTGACATCAAGTTTTACTACAAAGCAATATTGATTAAAAACTGCATGGTATTAGTACAGAGAAAGACAGGTTGATCAATGGGATAGAATTGAAGACTCAGAAATATACCTGTACACCTATGGGCACTTGATCCTTGACAAAGAAGCCAAAACCATGCAGTGGAAAAAAGAAATCATCTTCAATAAAAGGTGCTGGTCTAACTGGCCATCTGCATGTAGAAGAATGAAAATAGATTCATATTTACCACCTTGCACAAAACTCAAGTCAATGTAGATCAATGACCTCAATACAAGACAATACAAGACAAAACAAGATACACTGAATCTAATAGAAGAGAAAGTGGGAAACAGCCTCAAACACATTGGCACAGGGGGAAATTTTCTGAAGAGAACACTAATGGCTCAGGCTCTCAGATCAGCAATTAATAAATGGGACATTATGATACTGAAAAGTTTCTCTAAGGCAAAAGAAACAGTCAATAGGACAAATAGACAATGTAAAGCTTGGGAAAACATCTTCACTAACCCTATATCTAATAGAGGGATACTAATATCCAACATATATAAAGAACTCAAGAATTTAAATTTCAAAGAACCAAATAACCCAATTTTAAAATGAGGTACAGAATTAAACAGAGAATTTACAACAGAAAATCTCAAATAGCCAAGAAGCACTTAAATGTTTAAGGTTCATGCCTTGGGGATGCCACTGCTCTGGGACAATGTAGATGTTCAAGGGCTATGCAGAATTGGCCCCAGCCCTCATTTGTTGTGGGCTCTGTAGGGTTGGCACCACCTGTTACCTGCAGCAACACTCAGGAGAATGGGTCCTTCATCTTGCCCAAGCAGCACAGTGAAGCTGGCCCTGGTGATTGATGTGTGGGTAAGCCAGCATCCAGATGTGAATACATGAAAGCTGATCCCTCCAACTGTTTGTCATGGAGTGGCACAATACAGAGGTGATGCCCTCCCCTTCTCAGCCTTTACCATCTGCTGCAGTGAGAGAGCTGGCCCCAGGATGGGCATAAGAACAGGCTGTAAAACTCAGGAGAGAGGGCCCTGCACCTTCCTGGGCAACAGAGTGGAGCTGGCCCTGATAACAAAGGCAACAATGAGCCAGACATGAGAGTGTGAGAGTAGGAGAGATGGCCCAAACAAGAGCAGGTTGTAGAATCTGAGAGAGTGAGCCCAGTGCCTCAACTGACCAGCACAGTGGAGTTGGCTCTGGACGTGTTAATGTGGGTGCGCCTGCTCCAAGGGGTAGCATTGGATGGTCTAGCCATACCTGTGCTAGAGAGATTCCTTACTCATGCAGATAAGGGAGAGTCAGCATATTGACCATCTCAGCTAGCACCCTGGTCTAAATCCATGTTTTTGGTTTGTTTTTTTGTTTGGTTGGTTGGTTTGTTGTTTGTTTGTTTGTTTGTTTGTTTGTTTTGGTCTATCGCAAAATATACTGCCAGAGCCCTGCCCTGGTCTTTTATGGAATAGTACTGGGCAGGACACAGCACTGGACTAAGGCTAAGATTGATAATCCCTGGCCTTATAATCTTATGAGTTGTGCTTAAATAAGTAATGGTCTCTTACTGTGTAACTAACTCTCTTAATATTTCTGCTGATAAGCACAGGTTTCCTTACTCTCTGACTCAAGAACCTCTCACTGTCTAGGAGAGAAGTTTGGAACTCATTGATTCTTCATGAACCAGATAGAAAAGAAAACAAAAGAAATAAAATCATCTAAACAGGCAAATATGCACACACACACACACACACACACACACACACACACTCATACACACACAAATTTTGTTTAGGCCCTACCACCCATGTCAATCAACTCCCCAAGTATTTGTGCATCTTTACATACATACACACATACCTAACACAGAATATAACAAACAGAATATATATCCATATATATATATATATATATATATATATATATATATATATATATACACACATATATACATATATATAATTTACAAGTTAAAAATTATAAGTTTAAAATCAGTGGATGGAGCTGAGCCCCAAATACCACACATATGTATTTGGATGGAAGTATGAATGCATGGATGGATTCATGGATGGATAGATGGATGGATTCATGGATGGGTGGATAGATAGATGGTGGAGTGCTCCCAAGCCATCACTTAATTTTTTTCTATAACTTTCTATAGAAAAAAAAGTTTTTAGAAAATTACTTCATAGATAAAATGTTACACAAAAGGGGAGTTTAAAAAGGGATGTTGATAGTAAGTTTAAAGCAGTCTTTCATTCTATAAGTTAATCCATTATAAGTTCAAAGCAACAGCTTTGCATTGGTTCATTTTATCACAGAGTACACGTGTGGTTTATCCTTGGATCTTACCTACAAAGAATGCTTTCCTTGATCACAAATTTGTCCCAAGCCTATTTCTCTTTATATTGTAGTTGTGAAAGCTCATTGTATTCATTACTATACAGCCTTTACATTATATTTTATGAGGGATAGGCACATTCTATTCTTGATTCTAACCAGCATTATATCTTTCTGGAAAAACAACTAAAACCATTTCTTAAATCTTTCTTCCAGAAATTCTTTCAATCACATCAGGAATTCCCGAAAATAATTTATTCCTCTAAACAGTATTAACTCATAAAGGTTCATATTTATGTGGATCTGCAGGAAATTTGCTCTATTGGGTTGACTAATGACCAGGAATCCATAGACCCTGTAACAGGAACAGGAAAGTCATATCAGCTACAAGAAGCCATCCTGAGACGAAGACCCTTGATACTTTGTCACTCAGGGCTCATTCATTGCAGACTCTGTAAAAATAGTGGACCATCTCCAGGAAAGTCATGTGAGAACCTTAGCATCTCCTTAGATGGCTCCTGACATTCTATACCATCCTTGAACTATTGGGATGTACAATAAGGCCAGTCTTGATTATCCAAAGCTGCAGGATCTCCCTGGTACAAAAGGTGATGAGAACAACATAAGACACAGAAAGAGTACTGCTGAGGATCCAATGTTAACATTGTCACAAATGCTAGAGATATCAGAACAGAACAATGAATTATAGCAATGAGCATTAGCACGATATGCATGAACAGAGATATACCATGGGACACACTGACATAAAACAGCTTGCACAATGAGATGATTTTTATGTTTTGTTTGTTTTCATTGGTCTGGTTCTGTTTCTTTGTATGTGTGGGTGTTTTCCCCCTTGTGGGCGTTGCAAGGGTGGAGCACAGATACAACAGGATGAGTAGATGAGCAGCCTAGGGTGCATGTTGCGAATTCACAAAGAATAATAAAAAGTTTTTTAAAATACAAAGACAAGCATCCCTGGCATGGCTTGCTCTAGGATTTTTTGATTTGTCTTACATGCAGATGCAAATCAACTTACTGGATACTGTGTGCCATCTTATGGCTGTTCAGACACAAAACACTGAAACAGAAGTCATTCAGCTCAAAAGAGTTCAAGGGAGAAAAACTGTTCAAGAAAGAAGGTTATACTGCTAGGAATGACAAAATTATAAAAAGTAGCAATAGAGGAAGAAGGAATGAGAGAAAATAGATTAGTGAACTGGTTATATATGTGGGTGGGAACATTATTTCCTTTAGCCAAAGACCACTAAACCAACGGAGAATAAGTTCCTGGGGATGGGAAGTGAGTATTGTAGTAGTGGATACATAGAGCTAAGGGTCATCTCTTTCCCCCTTCAGTCCTCAACCTATCATTACTTCATATAGGCAGTATCACAAAGTAGATGCATACACAAATTCTCAATGGACTTTTCTCTAGTCCAGAAAATTACTGACGACATCTATGTGATGCCATATCTGATTCTCTAACAGGCCAACCCACCCATCTCATAAATGATGAAATGTATACCTGTCCAATAATTTCCAGTGTGGGCCCATCAACACATTTTATTTGCTAGAAATGGATTGCTTACAAGAAGAAATTATGGATAATTCATGTGTCAACGGTTTGTCAGCAGCTTCATATGTCTATAAAGAAAAACCACACCCAGTCTCAGCTAATAACAAGGTCCAGACCTCAATATTAACGATCTAATCCTTTGGCTTTATCTTCCAAAACTTATCCTGAGATAGCAATTTCATTTGATAGATAGCACACTTGTCAATAATAACTATTTAAGAGCTGAAGAGATGGTGTGTTAGTGAAAATCACTTGCTGCTTTTGCAGAGGGTCTGGGTTCTGTTCCCACCATACATATGAGAGTTCACTCCCACCTACAACACAAGTGTTCTGGCTTCCACAGACACCAGGCACTTGTATGCTTGCATATATACATGCAGACACACAAATTACAGATAACAAGTAAAATGAAATAAAGTAACTGTTTGGTGAGCATTGGTATGAAATTTGAGAAGGTTCCTGGTAGACCCTGGTAGAGTAGAGGGAAAGAAAACTGGGCTTTTGTTGCTGAATCAGAGGTTTTCCTTCCTCTCTGTCTCAATATGTCTCAAAACCTTTTTCTACCCAAGCCACACCTTAGATGGCTTGGCCTGATTAAGAAGTATTGATTTACCTGATACAGGATATGTAGTTGGGTTGAGGGGGTAGAAATGGAAGGAATTTTTTTTAACCATTAATGCTACCAAATACTTCTGTGAAACTGCTTTGTCAGAAAAACAAAATATTAAAATTGAACTTGGCGCCACCTACTTACTGCCTCAAAACAACAGTAGGGTGTACAGGGCTTTGCACAAAATTCTTGAAACAGGAGGCTTTCTCTGAAGGGTTATGTAGGCTACTGAACTTCATCCCAAACTCTCCTTTCAGGGACAACTACACCAGATCCTTGTAAAACTTTCCACCTCCTCTGGAGTGTGGATTACATTCTTCTTGAAGGTAGTGTTGACTAAACTGCTGACAGGAGATTCTGGATACAGACAAAGAGTGTTAACATGAATGGAGCTAATCTGGGTGTGACTAGGAGAATACTTTTGTTTCTACAGCAGACTTTATATTTGTGGTTGTTGTTGCTGTGGCAGTCTTGGTGAACTGAGACTGACATAAAACCCTTCTCCTAACTCTATCTACTGACTCTTAAGTTCAGTGATAACTTTGATTATCTGCTTTACTCTCATCATGCTACCAGACACCTCCAGGACAGTCTTTGGATTCATGAATGAAACACACAACACACACACATGTCAGTTAATTTTTGACAGGCTACAACTAGCTCAAAGTCTGGGCATTCCTAAACCTTCCCCTACTAGAAAATACTCCCCTCCGGTACTCTTAAGGCACCTAAACCTCCCTCTGCTACTCAAAGCCCAATCGAGTAAGTGGCCGGTTACCTGAATTCTTACATGGAAGGTTGACATTCTCTCCTGCAGCTCCTATGTCCCATCCTTCATCCCTGAATCATAGTTATTCTCTGCCTCCTTCCCTCTCTTCCAGAATCTTACCAGAGCAAATCCAAAGGACCATCCTCAGTCTACCTCTCCAGCCATTGGACATTGGCTATTTATTGGTCAATCAAAACCAATTGGGGACAAGTACCTTCAGCTGTTGGAAATCTAGATCCCCAGTTTGGGAGGGCCAAATTAAATCAAAGTATTAGGACTGATACCCAACACCTGTAATGACTGGCTGGTTTTATACAGTAGTAGGAATTGATCCAAGGACGTCATACACGCTGAGCAATCAGTAACCTCACCAATAGCTGGGGGGAAAAAAAGGTTAAGAGAGAAAAGGAAAGTGACCTTCTTCGAGACAGTGTTTTCCCTGCAGCATCTGTGGTGCCTCAGCCTCTTAGAAACCATCACTCTGGTGGAATAAGGAGCTGTGCAAGAGACAGAAGAGTTGGGTGGGGGGAGCCCAGCAGCAGGGCAAGATGATGACTCTTTGGGCAGGCTTTCTTTAAAAAGACTTAATGCTTGTAGTTGAAATGACAAGCCAACCCTAAATTTCCCTTCTGAAGTGATAGGGATTTCCTGGATTTATCAGTCACATTTCCTTGTGCAGCCGCATTTAGGAATACAGCAAGGGGCACTAAAGAGAAAAAAACAACAAACAACAACAACATTTCTAAGTTGTCTCCATGACGTCACAGTGCTGAGCAGCAGGATTGACTTATGTCCTTGCTGTGTGCTTGGACAACCACAAGCAAGCGCACAGCATCCAGTAAGTTGCTTTGTATCTACTCAGAAAACAAAAGACTCTGGAGCCAGCCATGCCAGAAGCTTCAGTTTTCTGTGTTTGACAATTCCATCTCCTACTAGATTCAAGTAGAACTTCTGCTTCTAAATGAATGCATTCTCTTTATTAAAGTACCCTGAATCCAGACAAGAGGAAGGAAAAGGGACTCAAGTTTAACATATCTACTTTTTATAAACACTTATACATAAGTATTCCACTCATCATCATGTATCCAAAGAAGTCTATAGCTTAGTATAGACACTTTTTCATCTGTGCTTATTGCTGCTGTATTCACAATAGCAAATAAATGAATTCATCCTATCTATATGTAACAACAATTAATCTTAAAAACAGGCCATGGATATGAAAAAAACAAGGATTGTATGGAAAGATTTGAATAGAGGAAGGTGAAGAAGTAAGTGATATGATTATGTTATAATTTCAAACAATCAAGAGAGAGAAGAAAATGTGTGGAAGGAACAGTAGAGATATACAAGGGATAGAGGGTACATGCACACACAAACATACTTACATACACACACACACACACAGACAAACAAAATGGTTAAACAAAATAATTTTCTTTCTTACTGACCCTTCCTCACTATCAAAACACAGACTTGAAACTTCCTTATTTTTTGAGATTTTGGAGGTCTTTACTACAGCAGTTCCATTACTCTGACCTACAGTATTTCTTAATAGTGGAGAGTCTCATCTTGGTTTTAACATTTGTACTAAAGTAATGGCCCAGGGTGGGGTGGGGCTGGGGTGGATAACATAAGCTATTTCTTTATCGGCATTTCCAATCCCAAAGACAAACCCTGTGCTTGACTCTCACTTTGGAGAACCAATGAGTTTATTGAGCTGCTTCACAAACAGGTGATGGGTTGTTTACATAATTAGAGACACTCTTTCCACACACAACCTCATCTAAAAAGCCTCCTCAGCAAGGCTGAGAAATCCCCAGTGCTGCATAGATAGAGCCCAGGTTCTAGTTCTCCTAGGCCTCTATATATTCTATCCTGTTCCTAAGCCAGGTGAAGAGGTGCCACACAGCAGAGGAGACTGGATACTCAAAAAAGAATCATGTAACTTACTTTGTCCCTCTAGGAGGGGTCTGAACCAACAACAAACCCAGCTGGGATGCTCTTATGTACATGGAGATGCTAAACTCTCCAAAATGGCAGTTGCTTGTCTCAGAGATCATTAGTGCCAAGATTCTGAGTGATGTATATTGTGGTCATATAAACCAAAGACCTGAAGACATTATTGAATATTTTCTACTACCTGTTTTCCTTATTCCTTTATCTTGTTTATATTGTAATTCATTGATTTGGATTTAAAAATCATGTACATGTGTACATTGATGGTTTGAACAACTTGCCTCCCTTTCTCATTTAATCTCATTCCTGTTCATCGCCTTTGTCTGCCAAGGCAGGCTTACTTATACACACACACACACACACACACACACACACACACACTACACATACCACACACATATGCACACAACCACACAATACACATATCATAAACACACACCAGAGATACACATTACACATGAACACACACCAAGCACCACATACACACACATGTGTATGATTCTGTGTTTCTATAAAAAATTTAAGAACCATAATTAAAAGATAACTTATAATAGGTGTGTCCCATTTAGTTTATTTATTGTGACCATCTCCAGTTATATCTGTTTCATGGCAAACCACAGCACTTTGTTTTGGGGACTGGACTAGAACTATTCTCTCACGCTCCTGTCTGACACATGCTATGATTATAGGCATGCCCAGCAAAAACTTACCTGTTAATTATAAAATAATTTTAATTTTATTTTATATTTAGTTATTTGTTTGTGCGCAGACAGAATAAAGTGTTTACTGAGTCCAGTGCCATTGAATCCTCTAGAGATAGAATTACTATCAATTATAATTTGGGTACTGTTAGTAGTTGAAACTAAACCCAGGTATTCTACTAAAGCAAATATTTTGTTAACCAATCAGACATCATCTCAGCCTATGAAATAGAATAATTTAATTTTAATATTTACTATCTTGTATAAACCTTGTGAGAATGCATTACTCTTTTCCTCTCATGTAGTGCATTGCTGAATTAGTTTTACCTACATTAGTTTTATTCAGGATATACAGGCTTAGTTTAAAAAAAACAACAATATTGACTTTTATTGCATTTCCCACATTCAGTGGACACAGAAGTTTTTTGGTTTTGGTTTTTTGTTTTCAGATTTAAAAATGCTATAGGACACAACATAAGGTAAGACAAAAGTAGAATGGGACTGAAGTGGGATGAAAAGCATCCCTCATCCCTATCTTCATGTAGTCTTCATCTCATGTCTGCAGGAGATGAAGTAGTACTGGTGCCCATATTAATGGTTTAACCAGAGTCTTCACTTAGGGCTCTCTCAAGACTGGAAGGCAGGGAATGGATCAGTCTCTGTCAAAAGTCCTGGCCCATTAAAACATGGAGCATGGGATTGAGACAACTATTGAAGTAGGTCAATGAACTTGTTGGATTAACAAACATGTCAAGAATTTTATAACTACCACTAAACAATGTCTCTTTAAACCAGACTGTGCCCAAAAGGGCCACCAGCTGAAAGGGTAACCAGCAGATAAAGAAGGAAGCCACAACTGCTGTAAAGACTCGTAAAGGACGGCTGGAATTAACAAGGCTTCTTCTGTTGATCTTAACAGCAATGAGTCCATAGCAATGGCAACAATGGACATGGGCATGCTGAAACCAATAAGGAACCTGATGATCCCTCTAGTTGTTACAAAAGTGATAGCTGTGTTCAACTTTTCTTCATCAGTTTGAGCCCAGGAACCAAAGTTGAATGTACAATACACATCTCCTCCAGGAATTCTAACAGTAGTCAAGAAAATAAAAATGGGCAAAGTGAGAATCAGAGCAAAAATCCAGGGCCCAACAACCACCTTCCTAGCCAGGCTCACAGTGCGGTGGTTCTGAGCCCAGACTGGATGCAGGACACAAATGCATCGGTCCAAGGCAATGAGAGCAATCAAGAAGACACTTCCAAACAGGTTTACATCTACCACAATGTGAACTAATTTACACAGGAACCAGCCAAAAGGCCATTTTTCTTTCATAGCCATTTCAACAAGAAGGAATGGTAGAGTCGCTGTGAAAGAAAAGTCAGCCAATGCTAGATTCAGATACCAGATAGTGGTGACAGTGTATGGCATCTGGAATCCAGCTACCCAAATCACTAGTCCATTGCCCAGCACACCAAGGAAGAAAGTGATGGAGACAACCACCATTGAGAGGATCCACAGAACTCTGGAGATGGTAGAATCATAAACCACCACTTCTGATCCATTCAGATGGATGGAGTAGTTGGTTTCCATTTTGTCTGCACCTGAAAGTTTTCAAAAAACAACCATTTCTCAGATATTTGACTCAATTATTTAGAATGTACACCACCTACCACTACAGGAGAGCCATTTTAGCAATAATGTTCCAAAACTAACACTTTACTGCATGCCTTTCTGGGGTAACATAGCTCTCCACATTTGTCACAATCTTAAAACTTTTACTGCTTTTAAACTAATTGCAAAAAAATAATAAGCCCCCATGTCTCAACAGTGATACTGTACTGAAAGTGAACAGACAGCAAAATATAAGTGAAAGGAGTTTAGCACTTCAAGAAAATCAATGGACTTAGTAGATCATCTTTCATCAGTTGTCATGTTCACAAAAGAAATAATTCAGTAGAGAGATTTGAAAAGATTAATCAGAAAGCTTGTATACCAAAGAATGAGTTGTACACTCCAGAGAGAAAGAGTAAAAGACCCAGAGAGAAAGAAAAACAGACACACAGACATACAGAGGCAGACAGACAGACAGACAGACAGACAGACAGACAGGAGATACTTGATGGGATAAACCATAGAATGAGTAGCAGCCCAATGGACTGTGCATTGTAGATTTCAAGGGCATTTTTGTAATTATATATGAGGTGAGCGGTATACATATGGAAGGAACTAAGGTGACCCTTTATGGTTCAATCTTGTGGAAGACCAAATGCTGTTTTAGAGTATTGATCTTCTTGAAATTTTGCAATGAAAGAGATTAAAACCACTGCAGTTCCAAGGATATCACAACAAAACTAAGGGCACATGCAGACCTTTTGGTAATGTATAAGTGTGGTTACTGGTGATACTTGTTGGTGCCTTGGTTTCTTATCTAAAACAAAGAGAATGTTAAAACATGAAGGAACATTCTATACACGGCTGAACAGGGGAACAGGTAGGTACCATCTCTATATTCAATTCAGTGCCTGTTAGAGGTGAAGTTTGTTACACCTTGGTATACATTACTGCACATTTTACTGTTATGTGGGTTAAAGGGTGAATTTTAGTGGAGTTTGTGGTCTTCTCCTGAAAGATCATGCATTCTATACTTAATGTGCTTGGAATTCTGAGTGGTATATAGAAATTTTAAAAGGCTCGTCATTTCTTGTTTGTTTTTTTTTTTAACTAGAATGAGATTAAGAGAAAATATGACCCTGAAAGCTATATAAATGGACAGACTTTAATCTAGTTAGATCTGAGTCCTCCTAACACACCACATGTGACAGATGTTGCTGAATGTGCCCTGTGACCTCTACACCAGAATCTGGTCACTTGCTTTCTGCTAAACAAATCACAATTTTGTTCACTGAAGTTCTCTCTCCATCTACTTTTAAATGCAAATCCTGACCAGCACAGAGAGTATTTTGAATCTTCACTGCTTCCTAAGATAGTTCTGGAGCCATGCCCACAGGACATGATTCTGGATGATAACACAATGGGGGAAGACCTCAGGGAACTTCTTGATTTCTTTTCTAACTTCTGGAGAACGAAAAGCTTGAAATCTATTCAAGTTCAAGAAAGTAGATATATTTTCTTATTCTATAGTATGGGTGCTACAAAATCTACATACAGACTATCTTTTCAGATTTATTTATAGGCCTGTGGTTGTTTTATCAGTAAGGTAGTGCTTTTCTAGAATCTTCTCTGAGGGAATGGGACAGAGCTCAAAGGTAAAACATCTACTTGCCAATAGTCCCCCATTGAAGACATGAGGCTTGGGCTTAATGGTAGCATACTTATATAGTATGCAAACAACTTTAGGTTTTATCTCCAGTGATATAATTAAATAAAAGTGTAGAAAGAAACTATATCATTTATTAATCGTACCTCAAACTGTACTTGCATAAAATATAAGGTAATTTTGCACCAGTATAGACGTCCTAGGCTTATCAATCTATCTTTAGAAAGGAATACTAATACTAAGCACTTCTTTGATTGATTGGTTGGATGGTGGATGTGCAATTGAGAAAGGGTTAGCTATGTATCTCAGCTGACCTCATAAACCTAACCTTCTGCTTCATCTTTCAGGGTGCTGAAATTATAAAGGCATGGTAGAAGACATCAGTTCACAAAATTGCTCTTTGTTGTAATGATTTTGTTAGTCTATCATGGATTTTCTGGGGTTAGTAGACATGTGTCATATTTCACCAGGAAAAGTCACACAACACACACCCATAAGTTGCTCACCTGTAATTCTCATGTCAATATTGAGAGACAGAAACATCTCTGTTTTATCAAGCCAAAACCATATTCTAAGAATTTTGGTATGGTTTTGGTTTTGGTTTTGGTTTTGGTTTTGGTTTTGGTTTTGGTTTTGGTTTTGGTTTTGGTTTTGGTTTTGGTTTTGGTTTTGGTTTTATCAATAGTGACAAGCATTGGAACCCTAGTTTAACTAATTCCAGATCTTCAAAACTTGAGTCACTAATGTGCCTCATTTGTCATGAATCTTCCACATTAGCTGACTATTCCCCCATCACCATGCAATGGTGATTTCTCTCCTTAGTTTCTCATAGCAGTTCCTTTTCTTTTTTATCACTCATCCTTTTCACTAAGGTCCTAACCAGGATATTGTGATATGTTTGTCAAGATTTCTCAACCCTAGCACTGTTGACATCTGTCAGTACTTAATCGTGTTTGGGTATAGTGGAGTCCTGTACACCACAGGATGTGTAGCAGCTCTTTGACCTCAAATAGTAGATTCTGGAACCAACTCTTGTTCAGCTATGATAATGACTATATCTATAGATGACAAATATCCTCTGGATGACATAATGACCCTCAGTTGATAACCCCTCCTATAGTATAAAAAATAGAAAGGAATACTAATACTTAGCACTTCTTTGGTTGATTGGTTGATGTGCAATTGAGAAAGGGTCTACAATCAGATTAATATTCTTTTTATTTTCTGTATGTATGATCCACATGGTTACACCTGTGCACACCCATGCTTCTTCTCTTGTACATGTGTATGTCACAAGCCAATGGGTGTTGTTTCAGTTGACCTTCCACCTTATTTGCAAATATATGGTCTCTTACTGTAGATGAGCCTTATAGATCTGACAGTTTACTGTCTGGTGAACTCCAGTATAATGTGAATTTGGGGTTCGTTTAATTTTAGATGTGTGATATGTGGCAACTTCAGATTGTCCACAGCCATTAATTGAAATTGTCTGGAGTCCCAGGATAGGCTGTGGGATTTTTTGCCCGCTGCTGATAGTCTGGAGACTCTAAAGAGGAAATAAATGTCAGATCCCCTAGAGGGGCTGGAGGAGCTCCAAAGAAGTAGAGGTTGCCTGCCACTCCCCGCTAGTGCATTTTCTATTGCTGAATTGCTGAACTGCTGGATTGCTGATTTGCTAGACTGCTGGATATTCTAAAGATAAAGATTGAATGTGCCCAAAGAAACCCAATACCCATAATCAGCAAGCAGTAGCTTATAGCAGTCTATGACAATTTCCCCTCTAATATTCTTTCTTTCATAATGATTTGGTGTTGGAAGGGATTATGCTGCAATAAGGATTAGAAGGGAGATGGAGGTATGAGAACCCAATAAAATTAATTTGAAAAATAATATACCAACAACAAAGATCTGTTCACATGCCTGACTCCCTAGCACTACCTAAGAGTTGGGTGTGGTGCCTAGTTCATTTGGGTTTAATTTGTTTTGTTTTGTTTCCTTTTCTTTTATTTTGCTTCGTGTAGGTACTTGGGATCCAAGCGAAGATCCTGTAGTCACTTTTCTCAATAAGTCCTGATGAATCTGTTTTCTAGGCATATCTCTAATGCTGCTAGTGTCATTTCTTTGACTTTCAATTTCTTCATTAGCTGACTAAGAATGGTTTTCTGATGAATACTTCAAGTAAGGAGAAAATGTCAATAATCACAAAACTTTTCCTGTTGGATGAGGTGGGTCTTTCATAAATGTTAACTCTGTCTTCACCATGCTCTGTACTGTGTTCTAAGGCTTACTTGTGAGTGATATATTGTAGAACTTTGCATTTTAGAGAAGAACATGTTTCTGTGGCTGATGATGTACGTCAGCTGGGAAAGTACTTGACTAGCATGTACTTACCTCTGGGATTGATCCACAGCACTGCATAAAACTGAGTGTGATGGTATGTATCTTTAATTCATGTGAACATGAGAATCAAAAGTTCTAGATCATCTTTGACTGTATATTGGGTTCAAGAGCTACCCAGAGAAGAGCTACATATAAGAACATGATTGTGATAATAAAAACTGATTTTTTGGACATTGCCAAAACTTGAACAAGTTCATTACGAGTTTACAACTTATCCTAATGGCTCTTGCTAATTAGATCCTACTGAGTAATGTAAAGCATTATGTGCATCCTGAGATATTGTGAATATTGAATAATATGACTTATAATGAACATAACCATTGCACGATTGAATATTAAGCTCCTAGTCGGAATAAGGTAAGGTCACCATTTGACCCCAGCCAAGCTCTTAACCCTATCCCACTATATGTACCTGACTGAATACAGGTTTTCTTCCTCCCTCCTCCAAAGACCCTAAACGCCACTTAGAAGATACAATATCCTCCAAAGACCTAAAATCATTGATATAAAATTTTTGGCACAGCAAGAGAAGACAATGGAGTGGTTTGAATAGAAAATGCCCCCATAGACTCATGTGTTTGAATGCCTGGCTCATAGGAAGTGGCACTATTAGAAATTATGGACTTGATGGCATAGGTCTGAGAAAGTGGTTCGCTGTGGATGTGGACTTTGAGGTCTTATATATGCTCAAGCTACATTCAGTATCACACTCTCTTGCTGCTGCCTGTAGATGAAGAGGTAGGATTCCATCTCCTCCAGCACCATGTCTGCCTGCATAGCCCCATGCTTGCCACCAGGACAATAAAGGACTAAACCACTGGAACAGAATGTCAGCCCAAATTAAATGTTTTCCTTTATAAGAGTTGCTATGGGCATGGTGTCTCCTCATAGCAATATAAAACCCTAACTAAGACATAAAATAAAAGGTAGAAAGACAAATAGGCTAAAGGTCAATCACTCTTTTGTGCAAGTCAGGATCTACGAGTCACAGAAGAAATCATGTGCTGCTTAGAATGGCCTGTGTATGGTGAAACCGAAACATATGCCAATTATCCCATTATAGTTATCTTAGGACACACATCCCCATTTTATAACTAGTGAAACCATGGCTCTGAAGAAGTGACTTTCAGAAGCAGAACATTTTTGCTAACTCTCTCTACTATTTACCATGTTCATTTCCTAATAATATGTGCATACATACTCCAGGCTAGAAAGATGGCTCACTAATAAGGCACTTGCCATCCAATAAGGACCTGAGTTCAGATCTACAGCACCCATAGCAAAATAAGGCATGGTGGCATACATCTACAAGTTCAGTTGTGGAACAGGACAGAGACAGGATAATCTGTGAAATATCCTTGCCTGACTATCCAGTCCAATAATAAGTTACAGTCTTAGAAAGACGCTTTGACCAAATAAAAATTTAAAACACGTAGAATAACAGAGTTAGGAGTTTAAGTTTTGTACTCAACTTCATAAATATAAACACACACACAAAACACACATAGTAAACTGATTATTCTCTCCTTTTGATGGCTTCTCAAATTATAATCACTTTATCTGACATTTTCAGAGTTCTTTAAAAGAAAAAGATATCAATTTCTGGATTTTTTTTTTCTGTACCAGCTGCCATCTCTCCATGCTGCTGTGTGTACCACTACCCGAAGAGCAAGAGTTGTCGTTCATTTCAAGTGGCCTCTCCACACACTCTGGCTCAGTATATGTCTCACACCCTCCCAGAAATTCAACTCTTGAGTTTTTAATTTCTGTTGTCTTCCAAGCTAAGGGAAAGAACAAACAAAACAATAATAACAACAACAAACAAACAAACAATAACACCAGGATATACTTTCTAGTAGAGCATTCTCATTAACATATGAATTATCATGTTGCCTCCCTTCAAGACCCAAACATGGTCCTCACACCAAAAATCCCAACTGTTATTTGAGGCTGTGATGAGAACTGCATATTCAAGGCTTGATTCCAATACAGGAAGAGTTCCAGTTTGATTATTTCCTGGGATCATTTCTATACAATAAAAAGTAAAGGGGGATTGAAAAAACTACTCAGAACATAACATCATTGTCTGCTCTTCCTGCGGACCTCAGTTCTGTTCTCAGTACTGCCATGTAGGCTTAGATCTGTAAATTCAATGCCAGGAGATCCAATGGTCTTTGCTGACTTTCTTATGCACCTTGCAAGCACAGGGAAAACAGACACACATTTGTGGGGGAAAAAAATGAAGAAATCAAAAAGTAAATTGAATGCTGGGGATGTAGTTCAGCATTAGAGCATCATCCTAGAATCATTTAGTAGTAAGGGACAAGAGGTGTGAATCAGTGGTAGATTACTGCCTAGGATCCCCTAGTAAGGGACATGATTAATAGCACAGCATCTAACTAGCATATGAGAAACATTAAATTTAGTTGAGGATGAACTAAAGGGAAAGAAAGGGAAAGGAGAAAAAGAAGGCGATAAGCTTTGTTTCATTAAACAGACTTGTTTCTGTGAAAAAACTCACAGCACAATCTTAGAACCTATAAATATTCTTTATATTTTTCCCACCTCCTATCTTCCAATTAATCCACTCCATATTGTCTTGGGTCTTTGGAACTACTCCAAATTTCCACCTTCATGGATGTGGACTCCAGACAGCCAAACTCAAAGTCCTCAGTTCTTATTCTGATACCTCCCATGGCACAGTACCAATTAAACCCATTCCTTTTTCTGAAATCGCATTAATCTTATGCGTTAGGTTGAAAAAAAAAAGATACATGCAACACATTGTTGGTTACCTTTATTACGCAATGTGTGGACATATAAAAAGCACAAGATTCAGACTCCTCCACTTGACTTTCTAAAGGTATCTTCAACTCAGTTCTGCATGATTGCAAGGCAAGCACTTATACAATGACCCATTTCTCCATACTTTCAAGTGTTTCTGTTCTCCACATATTCTAAGTCAAGAACTCAGCAGCTATTTGGTAAAAGTAAATATGATATTAACCATCTTTTCATGGGATTTTTTTTTTGTACGAGACACTAAAGGCATTTAATAGAAGTGCACTAGGAAGCTGCCCCTACTCTTTGAGACACTCAGAATCCAAGGCTTGGTCAGCACTGTCTCCACTTTGTAGACAAACCTTTGGCCTCTCTCATGGTCTTCTAGCGTGGGAAATTCTTAGGATACAATTGGAACAGCTTGCCTTCCTGTGTGGGCTCGAAGCCATATATCTCCAGGTTATCAGCATCAAAAGTCCCTCTTTAAAGTCTTTTTCAAGACTTCCGGGGCGGGAGCACCAAAATGGTGCCAGAACCAGTAGCAGGTTGAGCCATGGTTCCGGGCTTCTAGTCCCGTTCTAGACATGGAGGATGTGGAGGTGCGCTTTGCTCACCTCTTGCAGCCCATCAGGGATCTCACTAAGAACTGGGAGGTGGACGTGGCAGCACAGCTGGCTGGACCAGATCTGCATTTCTTTTGATGAAGGCAAAACCACAATGAACTTCATTGAGGCAGCACTGTTGATCCAGGGCTCAGCCTGTGTCTACAGTAAGAAGGTGGAGTACCTCTACTCGCTGGTCTACCAGGCTCTCGATTTTATTTCTGGCAAGAGGCGGGCCAAATAGCTCTCCTTAGTTCAGGATGATGGGAGAAAGAAGACTGTCAACTCAGCGACTCCCTGTGAAACAGAGAATGAGTTCCTGTCACTGGACGACTTCCCCGACTCCCTGGCTAATGTGGATCTGAAAAATGATCAGGCATCCGGTGAGCCGTTTATCATACCCCTACTGCCCATGGCCCTGGTGGCCCCTGATGAAGCGGAAAAGAACAGCGGCCCCTTGTATAGCTGTCAGGGTGACGTCTTGGCCAGCCGGAAGGATTTCAGGATGAACACGTGTATTCCTAACCCCTGAGGCTGCTTTATGTTAGATCCAGTGGGAATGTGTCCTGTGAAACCTGTGGTGCCCGTGGTGCCTGTGGTGCCGGTGGAGCCATACCCCATGTCCAGGAGCCAGAAAGATCCCGAGGACGCTGACGAGCAGCCCAAGGAAGTGTCTAGGAACGGGAGTCCTGTTCCTGTACTTGACATCTCCCAAGAGCCAGATGGCCCAGCGCTCAGCGGTGGAGAGGAGGATGCAGAGGATGGAGCAGAGCCCCTGAAGGTTGCTCTAGAGCCTGCAGAGCCCAGGACCTCACAGCAGAGTGCCATCTTGCCAAGGAGATACATGCTAAGGGGCCCCGGAGCCTGCCTCTCGGCTGCAGGAGACCCCAGACCCCTGGCAGAGCCTGGACCCTTTTGACTCCTTAGAATCTAAGGTCCTCCAGAAAGGGAAACCCTATTCTGTGCCACCTGGTGTGGAGGAGGCTCCAGGACAGAAGCACAAGAGGAAGGGTGCCACCAAGTTGCAGAACTTCCACAAGTGGTACAAGGATGCCTATGCTGAACACCCTGACGGCAGGAGGGCTCGGTGGAAGGGCCCAACCTTTGCAGACATGGAAGTCCTGTACTGGAAACACGTGAAAGAACAGCTCGAGACCCTTCAGAAACTGCGGAGACGTAAGATAAACAAGAGATGGCTACCTGGGGCCAAGCAGGATCTGTGGCCTACAGAGGAGGACCTCGGGGTAGCAGATGACTTTCTAGAGCCCGAGGAGTATGTGGAGGAGCCTGCAGGGGTGATGCCCAAAGCAGCTGCTGACCTTGATGCAGAGGCCATGAGATACAAGGAGCTGGTTCGAAGAAATGTGGAACTCTTCATTGCCACCTCCCAGAAGTGTATCCAGGAGACAGAGCTGAGCCAACGCATCAGGGACTGGGAAGATACCATCCAGCCCCTGCTCCAGAAGCAGGAGCAGCATATGCCCTTTGATATCCATATCTATGGGGACCAGTTGGCTTCCCGGTTCCCCCAGCTCAATGAATGGTGTCCCTTTTCAGAGCTTGTAGCAGGGCAGCCTGCTTTTGAGGTGTGCCGCTCCATGCTGGCCTCCTTGCAACTGGCTAATGACTACACAGTGGAGATCACTCAGCAGCCAGGACTGGAGGCAGCTGTGGACACAATGTCTCTAAGACTGCTCACACACCAGCGAGCCCACACCCGCTTCCAGACCTATGCTGCACAATCCATGGCCCAGCCTTGAGTGGACAGCACTGAGGCAGGGCTGAAAAGTAGTATACACCTGGAGGTCTTTGCCCCTAATGTGCTATGGGGCCATTCACTCCAGTGCTGCCTCCTGGTTGGCCTAGCCTAATAAAGTGTTGCTACCCCACCTGTTTAAAAAAAAAAAAAAAAAAAAAAAAAAAAGTCTTTTTCGATAGCGGGTGCAACTGTTTCCTGGAAGAGCTCTTTGGCTGTCAGAGGTGTGTCTATCCCTGCAGGAGCTCGATAATTAACGTAGGGATTGAGCTTGAAGCCCGTCAAGTCCGGGACGACAAATTCTGGAACCATTTCTTTTATTTGCACAAACTGCCTATCAGAAGTATAGATGCTTGTTTTCTTGGCACCCCGACTCTTAGTGAAGGTGCTTGGCCCCCGCTTGCTTGTCCACTTGCTCATCTTGTCCGCTCCCCACACCAGGCTTTGAGTCACAGCAGTCAGGAAACCCATGCTGGGCTCTGAATAAATCAGCTCTGGGCTGAAGGCTCTAGAGCTCGGCCCACAAGCCTCTTCTCCCTTTTGACCTGAGACAGCTCAGACACGGTTTCCCCAGCCTGAGCCATTTAAAACACCGCCAGACCAGTCACTCCTCCCAAGGCAACAGCAAAGTCCTCCCTGCGTTTCCAACCGTAGGCGGGGTCAGACACTCCGTAGCAAGAGCCTTGCCAACTGGTCACCAGGGCGCCCAATGCCCAGCCTCAGCGTAGCAGAGGGGGTGCGGGCCTGGAGGCTAAGCCAATCCACGCAGTCGCGCAGAGCCGGATGTGGATCGAAGGTGACGGTCGGGCTCTAGCCTATGGAGCCGTTGCTCTTAGCTCTCATCAACCCCACGACAGAAGGCTCACAACCGCAGCGCCGGAATCCGGCCGCGGGACTGGTGCGAGCATCATCCGTGCTGCCCTGGGTGCTGGGAGTAGGGACTTGCAGACCCTCCGAGTCACTTTCGACCCTTGGTTTCCCGAACTGTCGAGCTATAGAGGACGGGCCGGTGACCGGCGGTCTACCCCACAGTCTGGCGCGTGGCCAAGTCTACGTGGTTCTCTAGTTAATCATCTTTGCTCCCAACACACGCACCGAGCCTGTGATGTCGTCCACACGCTACCCGCTGTGACTGGGTCTCTTTTCGCCCTTCACCTCTCTCCTTTGATACCGGGTCCTCTGGTCCCTCGCTTGCTCTCCTCTGGGGTAGGGGTGTTACTCCTCGGCTATAACCATCTCCTCTTTCCTCACTGCTTTTGATCGAGACCCCTTCTAGGCTGGGATCTTTGCTGTACTGTGAGACCTCTACACCGCGTTCTTTATCTTTCCCCTTGCCTACATCACCCCGCCCGTGTGAGGCCCACCCTCTAGTTGGTCACGTTTCCCTGTCGATTGCCTCCTTCATCCCTGTTCTGCTTCGCTCTTGGGCCACTTTCTTATCTGACCCTTCATAGGATTTTAGAAAGTGTCCATCACTTTTAACAGCCATTCAAAAAGTAAGTTTCGGTTGCTGGAACACAACTTACCACCAGCTGAGATCTCCATCCTACACGGAACTCTTCGGTTCCTGTGGTGGAATTGAAGTACTTGGCTCTCACTACAGACTTATGGAAACTCTGAGAGGAATGAGAAAGCTGAAACCAATCTTGTGGTAGAAATTCAAAATTTCCTAAGATTCCCAGAACCCAGGCAAATGCGATGCTATTGGAACCATTTTATTTCATTCTATTTTTTATATATGAGTGTTTTTTCTCATAGTGGATATGACATGCATGCCTGGTGTTCTCAAAGCCCAGAAGATAGCACTGGATCCCTACGAACTGAAGTTACAGGTAGTTGTGAGAAACAATGTGGGTGCTGGTAATTGAACCTAGATTTCTGGAAGAACAGCCAGTGCTCTTAAATTCTAAGCCGTCTCTCCAGCCCAAGTAGAGTTCTTAGAAACAAAAGTGTAACTATTCTTCCACCATTGATCTGTGGAAAACGTGAGTTCAGTCGCATCATTTCTTGTCCTGGCATATGTGTTCTTTGGATTTGGTTCTGATTTGACTTTACAAACAGTTGTCAACAGTCTGACATGGGCTTTGGCAACAAAACTCCATTCCTTTACAGCAGAGCTATACCAGTTCTTAACCACTGAGACACCACCCTCCCAGACTCTTCACTCTTTAAAAAATTGAGAAGGAGTTGGGACTAGAAGGATGGCTTTGAGATTAATAGCACTAGATGCTCTTCCAGAGGACCCAAGTTTGATTCCAGTAATCCACATGGTGGCTTGCACCATCTACAACTATAGTTCCCTCTTCTTGCCTTGGCAGGTACCAGACACAAACATAATGCACAAACATAAATAAAGATAAAACACTCATACATTTAAGAATAATTTTTATGCTTTTAAAACATGAAGATGGTTACCTACATAGATGTCTCAATGGCTAACAGCACTTACTGCTCTTGCAGGCGATCCAACTTCATTTCCCAGTACCACCAAACAGGTCACAACTCCCTAAAACTCCAGAACCAAGGAAACTAGATATCTGCTCCTGGCCTCTACAGGAGCATATATACACATGAAGACTGAGATGATCACAAGCACAATGTTGCCCCCATGCTTATTAAACAGTTCTAACAGCACATGTATGGATTTCTTTCCATATGAAAACATTCTTCAAGTCTCTGTGGACAACAACTGGGTGCCCTAGCAACCCAGGTCTTTACTAACTCAGATAAAAGGAGAGAGGACATAGACACTACCATAGATAGAGAAATGTCAAAAATAAACTCATGGTCACATTATTTAGTTTGTGCCACAACATCTCCGTCTCTTGTCTCTGTCTCTGTCTCTCTTCATGTTCTCACCAGTCACTCTCTTATGCTCACATTTTGAAAACAGGTTCCCATGAGCCCAACCTGTCTTTAAACACACTAAGTGGACACCTGAACTTCTGATCCTCTTGTCTCCAACACTTGAGTGCTTAAAATACAGGCATGTACAATCCTCACCGGTTTATACAGACCATCCTGCAGGTTAGACAGTCACTCTGCTAATTGATCTATACCTACAGTCCATACTCATCCTCTTTAATATACTGTGGGAATTGAATAGATTTAAGGTCATCATAGACATAAGAATCACTAAACTAAAGCAGAATGCTTAGTTTGCAAGGGTTGTCACTACAAATCAACACACTCTGGGTGTCTTGAAGTATAGCAACTGATTTTGTCACAGTTCTGGATGCTGGAGGTCCAGGATCACAATATTGGTCGCAGGGGCTTCTCTTTCGCTTACAGGTAGCCATCATCTCCTCTCTGCATCCTCACATACACATTTCAGTAAGCTTACACCACCCTGGTGTTTCTTTCTTTCAAAAAGACAACACTTATATTGGATTAGGACCCCACCCTTATGGCCTCATTTAGCTTTAATTGGTTCTTTAAACACTCTAAATCTGAACAATCACATTCTGATGGATTCTGATGAATTTGGGCTTTAACTGGTGAAAGAATAAGAATCCAGTTTCTGCACAAAGACAAGATTATTTTATAAATTGATGAGAGAACAATCTAGAAGCTGGGGCGGGGGGCTGAAGGGAAAAGTGAACCTATCATGTGCCTTAATTTCCAAACAACATGTGAAAGGAAGACAGTGGTTGGCATGAGCTGCAATGAAAACTTCTACCCAGAGAGCCTGTCATGAGATATTTTATAAGACCTAGATAATAGGGGGCCAGGTCAGTGCATGGTATGGGCACTGTGGGTCGGACGCACTCCTGGCGGCCTACACCAGGTACCTGGCACTGGGAGTGCTGCTTGTGGTGCCGCTGGAATGACCTCAAGAAGCCCAGCTGTGGGCAGAGCTGGGGATGCTGAAAGAACAGCTGCTGCTGCACGTGTGTGGTGGCTCATGCCCTGGAGGCCTTCGTAGAGATTCTGCTGGCGGCTGGACAGCTGGGCCACTCAGAGCTGGCCAATGCCTCGGAACCCGCCAACACTTCAGACCCCGCGTGGGACTTCGCCTCTGTGCTCTTCTTGACCAGCACGCTAGTCAACACCTTGGGCTATGGCTCCAAGACCCCACTGACAGATGCAGGCAAGGCCTTCTCCATCATCGTTGCATCTTTGCCTATCACCATGCTACTAATGACTGCCTCAGTCCAGCGCCTGTCACTGCTTCTTACTCATGCACCCCTCTCCTAGCTGACCCTGTCCTGGGGCTGGCACTCGCAGCGGGCAGCCCGCTGGCACCTGGTGGCCATGGTCATAGTGGCTATATTCTTCCTGATACTGGCTGCGGTCTCCCCCTAACTTGAGGAGGCCTGGAGCCTTCTGGATACTTTCTATTTCTGCTTCATCTCTCTGTCCACCATTGGCCTGGGGGACTATATGTCTGGGGAAGCCCCAGGCCCTCTACAAGATGCTTGTCACAGCACACTTCTTCCTTGGCCTTGTTGCCATGGTACTGGTGTTGCAGATTTTCTGCCCAGTTTCTGACCTCCATGGTCTCACTGAACTCATCTTGCTGCTGGATTCGCACACTGCCAGCTTCAGTCAGGATAAGAATGATCAGGTGGACATTCTGGATGCTCAGACAGATCTGCATCAGCACCTCTCTGCTGCCTCCCATGCTAACTATGTCTCCATCCCCAGGTAGCTGTTGGCCTGGTCACACCTGGCCTGGGCTTTGGGCCGCATGTGACTAGATCAACTGGAATGCCCCGCACACTCTCCAGTCTTTTCACAGAGCTCCACTGGGAGGTGAGGAGTAGCCACTCTGCTCCTATGTCCTCCGATCCTCAGGGCACTGATACAGTCATTTTCTCCTCCTTCCTTTTCTCCCATTTCTTCTCAGACTCTGACCACGTGGGCTTTCTGACCTTGTTGGTGAGAGTGGTGGTTTTTGTGCTTTTTGTTTCTGTTTTGTTCTTGTTTTTCTGTGTCTTGTCCTCTTGCATAGCTCATCTGGCACACCCAGTTCTTCTGGGCTCTAGGCCTGGACTCCATGTCAGCCTCTGTATTAGTGGCTTTGTTTTGGCCAAATGATTTCACCATTCTGAGCCTTGATATCCCTAGCCATAAGATGCAAAGAATATTCAAACTCATCCACAGACCTTCACTTCTGTTATACTTTTCTGTGCTAGGAACACAGTAATAGTAGATGTGGCTTGGGCTCTGCTCTTCCTGGGGTGACTAGCCAGTGAGGTAAACTGACTGACTTGTCCCTTGATGGTGGCAAACTCTAGTGGACTGGAAGAGTCAGAGTGGTCAGGACTGAGAAGTGGACCTGTAATATCCAGGTAGACTTTCCTGGAAAACAGGACAAGAACAGACCCAAGACCTGCCAGTCAAAAGAAGAAATTCTGCCTTCTTCTCAGGTGTCTATGGGCCATAGTACTTGTGGGAAGAGGTCTTCAATGGGCCAGCATCCCCCTCAGTGACTTAGCAGGCAAGAAACTGACCCTGAATATGAGTCCAGATCCAAGTGGCATGAGAGGGGCAACTTAGCATGGTCCCACGGTGATGCTGTATCTGTGTACTGGGGCACTGACTGATGGCCTTCCTGGGTGTGCCCTGTAACTGAGCCATGCTTTGTCAATGCATTTAGACAGTCACTCTACATTTGGAACTCTGTTTCTGCTAAATGGTGACCATAATACTACTCCAAAAGATTATATCAACCAGGTGGAGTAGCACATGCCTATAAACTGAGCTGAGGCAGGAGGTTTCAGAGTTCAAAGCCAGGATAGGATACATAGCAGGAGCCAGGTGATAAAATAATTTAAGCAATATAATAGTCATCATAATAGTAATAACAGTAATAATAATAATAATAATAATAATAATAATAATAATAATAATAATAATAAATATAATCACATGAATATAGTGCCAGGCTAAAGGGGCATGAGAGTAGGCAATAGAAGGACACCCTCAGAGCTGGGACTTACCTTATTTATACAATTATATCAATTAAGGATTTTGACTGCAACTCCAAAACCCAGACTGAAATAACCTGATTGTTAAATTGTAATTGGACAGAACACTGATGGGGAGAACCCTGAGCTTGATACTCTGCACAACTATGGAAAGCATGGTGGCCCTGGGTTCAGTTTCTCTTTCTCTCCACAGAAGACTTAACTCTCATATGTGCTCTCCTCCTGATGTCTAAATGACTGCCATAGACCCAAGCATCGAAACCAGACACGTTATTTTTAGTTCAAGCAATAGAAATTTCAAGCAGTATTCTAAGAACTTTAAGGAAGGCTTGCTCAGTACCAAACCACTCTAGAAAGTCATGAAAGGGAACTGGGTGTGTTGGCATACACCCATTCTAGCACTGTGGAGGCTGAAACTGGAGAGTCTTGAGGCTAGGTTGGTCTGAGCAATACATAACATCACAAAACTCCAAACAGAGTTAGGGATGTTCACAGTGATGGAACATGTCTATCTCAGGTACTAAAGAAAACAATTTACAATTATAGGTACAGGGAAGATGGCTTAGCCAGGCAGGCTCAAAACCCTGAGTTTCTTCCCAGCCCCTACATAAAAAGTGCTAGATGTCATGGTGCAAACCTGTAATCCCAGTGCATTGGGGGAGTGCAGAGTATGTGGGTGGATGGTGGAGTTAGAGTATCCAGAACAAATGAGTGGGCTCCAGGTTCCTTGAAAGCCCTGTCTTCAAGAAAATAGGGCACCACAAGTTTAATTCCAGCATCTGGAGGCAGAAACTGGCAGAACTTTTGTGAGTTCAAGGCAAGCCAGGTCTACATAGTGAGTTTGAGGACAGTTAGGGCTACATAGTGAGAACCTGCCTCCACCAAATAACTAAAAACCAAAATTAGTGTGGCAAGTGATTGAGGAAAACAATGGATATTAAACTCTAGCTTGAATATGTAAACTCATACACACACAAACACACACACACATACACTTAAAAGACTGAGCCAGCAAATATAGCTCATCAGGGGACAGTGATGCTATGTAATCCTGTCAAGCTGAGTTAGATCCCTGGAATTCACAGTGGAAGGAAAGAACCAACTTTCCAAATTTTATTCCCCTTTGATCTCCATAATAAGTTATTTATCCACCAGTGAAATGAGCCAATTCAAGCCATAATGGGTTGTATTGAAGGCAGGTTTATTGGGAAGCTGTTGCCTGGTGAGTTCACTGCTGCCAAGGGTTGAGTGTCTCCTTTTTCCCAGTTCCTAGCTCTCTCAAATCTAAAGGTCGGACCCTGTCTCCTTTTGCCCAACCATTGGCCACTGGTATCTTTATTGATAGATCAAAACCCAATGGGGAAGGGGACTGAAGAGATGGCACAGAGGATAAGGGGACTGACTGCTCTTACAGAGACCCTGAGTTCAATTCCCAGCAACTACATGGTAGTTCCCAACCATCTGTAATGTGATTTCATGCCCCTCTTCTGGTGTGTCTGAAGACAGTGTGTACTCACATACATAAAGTAAATAAATTAATAAAAAATTTTAAAAAGCAATTGGGGGCTGGAACCTTCAACATTTGGAAAAGCCGATTCCCAATGAAATCAAAGCATTAGAACCTGTCTTAGTTAGGGTTTTACTACTGTGAACAGACAGTATGACCAAAGCAACTCTTATAAAGACAACATTTAATTGGGGCAGGCTTACAGGTTCAGAGGTTCAGTCCATTGTCATCAAGGTGGGAACATGGCAGCATCCAGGCAAGCATGCTGCAGGAGGAACTGAGAGTTCTACATCTTCATCTGAAGGCTGCTAGCAGAATACTGGCTTCCAGGGAGCTAGGATGAAGGACTTAAAGACCACACCTACTCCAACAGGTCCAAACTTTCTAATAGTGCCACTCCCTGGGCCCAGCCTATACAAATCATCACAGAAACAATCACTAACAGAGTCCTTTCTTGTTGTGTCCATATCTTTTTGGAGATCAAGGTGGTGTCACTGTTCCTATAGGTATGGCAGGATGATTTAAAATGAGCAGGCTGGTGGGTCACCATCATTGTAATTGATGCTGATGCTGTGGCTGCACCTGCTGCCACTGAAGCCACACAAGGACAGGAGAGAAGAGGGAAGGGAGAGGCTAGGCAGCAGTGCAGTAAAGAGTAGAAGAGTGCAGCTTCCAAAGCACTGGGCACAGGGGGTTCCGACAAATTTGAATAAATTTTTGTTCTAGATCCCGTGGTACCCATCTTCCCAGCAGTTGTCAGAGATCCCAACACTATTGAATCAGCACCCCAATTCATAGTCTGAGATCAAACAGCTTATGTTGTGGCAGTAACCTCAGATAAGACCTCTCTGGATCACATGTTCCCTACAAACAAAGACCTGGTCTTTGTTCAGATGAGGCTAACTCTGGTGCAGCCACGACTCAGTAGAGAGAGCCCATAGGGCCCTCTGCCTTAAAAGGCTAGCTGGGGATGGTTACTCAAAGAGTCCAAAGAAATGATGTATCTATCAGAAGAGGATAGAGGGACACAAGTGTTCCCTATGTTGACAGGAAAGACATGGGCCATCAGGCTGGGGACTTCTCCTGGGTTTTGCCACCATCTATAGGTTATTTCTCTGCCAGTGAAATAAGCCAATTTGTGCCACATTAGATTATATTAAAGGCAGGTTTATTGGGAAGCTGGTCTTGATTGAGTTCACTGGCCCCAAAGATTGAGACCAAAGGAATTGCCATTGGGGGTGAAATGGGAAGAAAGGACACATGTGTGTGTGCACGCAAGCGCACTTGTGCGCGCACACACACACACACACACATATATACACAGAGGGGAGACAGAGATGTATGGATTATTTAGAGAGGAGCCTCTGGGGGAGGGACAGCCTAGCCACTTGACTAAAAACTTCAAGGTTGGGGTCAGGGTATGCCAGGTAGGAACTGAGGGATGCTGGGAGAACCAACTGGAGGCCAGATCTGCTCTGATATGTAAAATATGTATTTCAATCTCTTTTTTTCCAGGGTCCAAAACCAAACACTACACCCAATTCAATTGATTTCTCGAGTCTCTATCTGCATATAGACTATACAGGAATAGGAACTAGCAATATGTGGATGTTTATATGTGTGAGTTTCATTATCTTCCACCCTACACAAAGGTTGCCAACAATGGGAAGTGGTGATTGTTCCTGGTTCTGAAAGCAGAACTCCATGTGTAAGTTTGGACACTTGTCCTAGTATTTCATTTGTGCCTCAGATTGCTTATTTATGAAAAGGTATTTGTACAGCACAACCTCATGGACAGGAACACCCAGCAGTCTAATGCTATTAAGTCCTATCATACAACACCATCATAGAATCATGAAATGCCTAATACTTCCCTCATTTCTGAACTCTGTTTCTTAATAAGGAAGGTGATGTAAAATAAAAATACTTTACTACCATATGTTTTCATATTCTCATTATTTTTTTCTTAAATCTAAAAAAAAAAAAAAGACCTAGATTTACTACACTGGAATTTGTGGTATGTGCTCTATATCAGTTATCTTGTCTATTCTACTCTAATAAAAAATTATATTTGAAACTAGTATAACTCTGAATTCACAGGAAAAGTGAATGAGCCTCCTAAACTATGGTCACATCTTGCCACCACTTTAAGTGATCTTAACCACTGACACTCTCTCCCCAGTCCCACCAACACCAGTTGTACAGCCTACAAACCAGGAATAGTTTTCTTGTTTGGTTGGCTGGTTTTGTTTTATTTTGAGTTTTGCCTGAACATGAACAAAATAATAAAACATGATGTGTGAAGTGATGTGAAATCCAAATACTATGTATTTAAATGATGCACTGTTGGCATATTTTCTTTGTACTCATACTATAAAACTGAGTTGAGGACCCTGAAGCCTGCTGGGTATTAAATATTAACATTCTCACCCTTGATAGAAGATGTGCATCCCTGGTTAAATGACTTATATCACCCAACTAGTGAACTACCTAGGCCTGGTTCTAACTGAGAGCCTGCATAGGTTCCCAGAGACAGTTGCTGGTAGTCTGTTACCGCACAGTAATTATTTGTGTCTCAAGCATGGATTTCCCCCACCACAGATCAGAGTCCCACTTCCTTTGGGTTTGCATAAATTGTGCAACAGGGCCTCATAGAGCAGAAGTGCACCCTAAGACTGTCCTGATTTTCTTCACCCTCTAAATTGTGCCCTAAACACACATGCCTCAGCATTTTCACAGTTGCTGTGTGGTAACCATGGGCTATTGGTCAAGAAAGAACAAAGCTTCAGTAATAAGGGTGATGGAGCCAGTTTCCCATCAAACTATCTCCAAGAAAAGCAATCAGAGTTCAAACAACCTGACAGTACAACAGTTACTCTCTATTGATTCTCATTATTGTTTTCTCTGGAGATCTGAATTCTTAGCAATGTAAAAACTGATAACCCTTGCCACATTTCAGTGTGTTCCTTTTGAGATGACATAACCTCACTCCAATAAGATCACTGATTTCACCAAGTTGGATCTGACTTATTCTTTCCTTTCCTTTCTCCTCCATGTCCTATCTCAGGTAAACAGCCATATTTCCATATCTCTCCACAAAAAGTATCACACACAACATCTCCCTTTCTTGGAAAATTTCTTTTTTTTTTTTTTTTTTTTTTTTTTTTTGGTTTTTTCGAGACAGGGTTTCCCTATAGCCCTGGCTGTCCTGGAACTCACTTTGTAGACCAGGCTGGCCTTGAACTCAGAAATCCGCCTGCCTCTGCCTCCCGAATGCTGGGATTAAAGGTATGCGCCACCACGCCCGGCTTCTTGGAAAATTTCTAAAAGGTTCTTGTTATAAATGATCACAAAAACAAGCTGACAGAAGTGTGTGCTATTGTGTGATGGTTCTGAGACTGTGGCTAAGAGTAGAAAGGCTGACCACCTCTGACTGTCTGAACTATTCAGATTTTCTCCCTCTGTCTGGGTATCTAATTCCTATTTCTCTTCTCTCCATCCCTTCCTTTCACTGTTTATGATAGGTTCTGTTTGCTCCAGCCTCTTCTGCTTTCCTCAACCAGGATAGGGGCATCATTTAAAATGTTAACAAATAAAGTGATTAATAAGCAAAAATAATTTAGTCATCTAAACAGTATTAACCCCTGAAAGGACATATTTATGTTGATCTGCAGTACATTTACACCTATAGAGTGGGCTAATGCCCAAGAACCCTTAGGCTATGTAATAGTGACAGGAAAGTCACATCAACTGCAAGAATCAATCCTGAGATGAAGTCTCTGGATACCCTGCCTTTCAGAGGTCACTCATCACAGATTGTCAGGAGCCATCAGAGAGGCTAAGGCTAGCAAGTGACTTTATTGGAGATAGGCCACCTTTTCTATATTTTCCACAGTGAGATGATTTTTATGTTTTATGTGTTTGTTTTCATTGTTTTGGTTTGGTTTCTTTGTTTGTATGTGTGGGCGTTTTCCCCCTTGTGGGCGTTGCAAGGGTGGAGCACAGATACAACAGGATGAGTAGATGAGCAGCCTGGGGTGCATGATGTGAAATTCACAGAGAACAAATACAAAGCTTTCTAAAATACACAGACAAGCATCCCTGGCATGGCTTGCTCCAGGGTTTTTGGATTTGTCTTACATGCAGATGCAAAGCAACTTACTGGTTGCTATATGCCCTCTTGTGGCTGTTCAGACTCAAAACACTAAACACTGAAATAGAAGTCATTCAGCCCAAAGGAGATCAAGGGAGAAAAGCTATTCAAGAAAGAAGGTTATGCTGCTAGGGAAGACAAATTATAGAAAGTAGTAATAAAGGAAGAAGGAATGAAAGAAAATACATTAGTGAACTGGTTATAACTGTGGGTGGGAACATTTATTCCTTTAGCCAAAGACCACTGAACCAACAGAGAATAAGTTCATGGGGATGGGAAGTTGTCTGTGCATAGCCCAATGAGTATCTTAGGAGTGGATACATAGGGCTAATGGTCAGCTCTTTCCTCCTTCAGCCCTCGACCTATGATTACTCCTTATAGGCAATATCACAAAGTAGACAGATACAAACTTTCTCAATGGACTTTTCTCTACCCCAGAGAAGAGACATCTATATCTGATTCTCCAATATGCCAAGCCACCTAACTCATGGATAATGAAACTTATGCCTGTCCAATAATTTGCAGTGTGGGCACATCAACACATCTTATTTGCTATAAATGAACAACTTAACAAGAAGGAATTATGGGTCATTCAAGTGTTAGTGATTTTGGCAGAAGCTTCGTTTGCCTATAAAGAAAAACCACAACACGTATAAAGGTCTCAGCCAATAACAACAAGGAATGACAGATGGAACTGGCCCAATGTGATCAGCATTAATGATCTAATCCTTTGACTCTATCTTCCAAAACTTGCTCTAGAATTGAAATTTCATTGGGTCGATAACACACTTGTCAATAATAAATGTTTAGGGAGATGAGGACATGGTTGGTTAGTGAAAATCACTTGCTGCTTTTTCAGAGGGTCTGGGTTATGTTCACACCTGAAAATGAGAGTTCACACCCAACTACAGCATAAGTCTTGGGTGATCTGACTCCATCTTCTGGCTTCCACTGGCACCAGGCACGTGTATGCTTGGATATATACATGCAGACACACAAAATACAGCTAACAAATAAAATGTAATGAAGAAACTTTTTGGTGAGCATTGGTATGAATTTTGAGAAGGTTCCTGGTAGAGCCTGGTGGAGCAGAAGTAAAGAAAACTGGGCCTTCGTTACTGAATCGGAGGTTCTCCTTCCTCTCTGTCTCAATATAACTCAAAATCTTTGTCTACCCAAGCACACAGGATGTGTAGTTGGAATGATGGAGCAGAAATAGAAGGAAACACCTTTTTTCTTAATCATTAATTAACATCTTCTGAAAAGCTGCTCTGTCAGAAGAACAAAATACTAACATTGAATTTATGGCCACCTGTTGCCTCAAGACAAAGTAGGGTATACTGGGCTTTGCACAAAATTCTCGAAACAGCAGGCTTTCTCTGAAAGGTTACATAGGTTACTGAACTTTGGCCCAAACTCTCCTTCCAGGGACAACTACACCAGACTCTTAAAAAGGCTTAATGCTTGTCTAGGGATGGTTGGAATGACAAGCCAAAACCCAAACTACCTTCTGATGTGATAGGGGTTTACTGGCTATTGTGAGGATTTCCACCTCTTCTAGAGTATGGATTATATTCTTCTTGAAGGTAGTGTTGCTTAAACAGCTGACAGGAGATTCTGGATGAGACAATATGAATGGTGCCAATCTGTGTGTGAATAGAGGCATACTTTGTGTTTCTCCAGCAGATGTCATATATGCGGTCATTGTTTTTGTTAAGACAGTCTTGGTGAACTGAGACTAACATAAAACTCTCAAGGTAGATGACATTTGAAGCAATTATGACTCTATCTACTGACTCCTGGATTAGTGGTAATTTTTGCTATCTGCCTTGGCTCCGGACATCTTGTGTTCCCAGCCACTCACCCAGGAATTCTTTGGATTCACAAATGAAACACACACACACACACACACAGGGAGAGAGAGAGAGAGAGAGAGAGAGAGAGAGAGAGAGAGAGAGAGAGAGAGAGAGAGATCAGTTAATTTTTGACATGCAACTATCTCAAAAGCTGGACACTGCTAAACCTTTCTGTAGTAGCAAACCCTGCCCTCCTGTACTCCTAAGGCTCTTAAGCCTTCCCCTGCTATTGTAAGCCCGTTGGAGGAAGTGGCCAGTTACCTGAATTCTGGGTAATAGGGTTGCAGATCCCTTTAGCTCCTTGGGTACTTTCTTTAGCTCCTCCATTGGGAGCCCTGTGATCCATCCATTAGCTGACTGTGAGCATCCACTTCTGTGTTTGCTAGGCCCCGGCATAGTCTCACAAGAGACAGCTACATCTGGGTCCTTTCGATAAAATCTTGCTAGTGTATGCAATGGTGTCAGCGTTTGGATGCTGATTATGGGGTGGATCGCTGGATATGGCAGTCTCTACATGGACCATCCTTTCATCTCAGCTCCAAACACAGAGGGTTGACATTCTCTCCTGCAGCTCTTATGTCCCATGCTTCTCCTCTGAAGGCATGATGATTCCCTGCCTCGTTTCTCTCTTTCAGTCCTAACCTGCATAAAGCCAAAGGACCACCCTCAGTTTACCTGTTCAGCCATTGGCCACTGGCTCTTTATTAAACAATCAAAAACCAACTGGGGAAAAGTACCTTTAACTTTTGGAGAGCTAGGTTCCCACGTTGGAGGCCCGAGTTAATTAGAAGTATTAGAACTGATACCCAGCACCTGGAAATACAGGCTGGTATTATATAGTCGTAAGAATTGATCCCAGGATGTAATACATGCTGAGAAAGCAGAATCCTCACCAATGGCTGAAAAAGGTTTAAGAGATAAAATGGCCTTCTCTGTGATTGTGTTTTACCTACAGCATCTGTTGTACATCAGCCTCTGAGAAACCATCATCTGGTGGAATGTGGAGCTACGCAAGAGACAGGAGATATTAGCATGTGGGGGAAACGCAGCAGCAAAGCCAGATTGAGTCACTGGAAAGGATTTCTTTAAAAAGACTTAATGCTTGGCTAGGGATGGTTGGAATGACAAGCCAAAACCCAAACTACCTTCTGAAGTGATAGGGGTTTACTGGCTATATCAGTCACATTTTCTTGTGCACCTGTATTTACGAGTTCAGCAAGGGGTACTAAATAGAGGGGAAAAAAACCAACAACAACAATATTTCTCCACGAATGGAGAAAATGTGTCTCCATGAGGTCACAGACCTGAGCAGCAGGACTGACTTATTTTCTTGCTGTTACAACTCGACTACCACAAGATGGCGCACAGTATCCAATAAGTTGCTTCATATCAAATTGCAAAACAAATTTAAAAACTCTGGAGACAGCCATTCCAGAGGCTTTGGTTTTCTGTGTTTGACATCTCCATCCCCTACTAGATTCAAGTAGAACTTCTGCTTTTACATTAATGCATTATCTGTGTTAAAGTACCCTGAATCCAGGCAAGAGGAAGGAAAAAAAAGACTCAAGTTTAACATATCTACCTTTTAAAAATCTTACACTTATTCCACACATCATCATGTACCCAAAGTAGTCCATAGCCTAGTAGAAACACACGCTCATCCATGCTGTATTCACAATAGCAAATAAATGGATTCATTCTATTTTTATATAACAATTAATTTTAAAACAAGTCTATGGATTTGAAAAAGAACAGGAATGTATGGAAAGATTTGAACAGAGGAAAGTGAAGAAGTAAATGATATGATTATGTTATAATCTCAAACAATGGAGAAAAGAAAATGTGGGGAAAGAACATGTGGAAAGATAAAAGGGACACACACACGCACACACACACACACATGCACACAATGGTTAAACAAAAGTCTCTAATAGTCTTTCTTATTGATGCTTCCTCACTATCAAAACAGATACTTGAAACTTCCTTATTTTTTAAGATTTTGGAGGTCTTTACTACACCAGTTCCATTACTCTGACCTACAGTATTTCCTATTAGTTAAGAAATAGTTGAGAGTTCCATTTCTCAGGCTTGATTATAGCATTTGATACTTAAGTAATGGCCGAGGGCGGAGAGGGGGATGATATAAGCAATTTCTCTATCCTCACTTCAGGTCCCAAAGACAAACCCTGTGCTTGACTCTCACTTTGGAAAACCAATGAGTTTATTGAGCTGCTTCACAAATCACAGGTGATGGGTTGCTTACAGGATTACAGTCACTCCACACACAACCTCATCTAAAAAGCCTTCTCAGCAAGGCTGAGAAATCCCCAGTGCTGCATAGATAGAGCCCATGTTCTAGATCTCCTAGGCCTCTGTAAACTGTAGCCTGTTCCCCAGGCCATGTGAAGAGGCGCCACACACTAGGGGAGATTGGATACTCACATGAGAATCATGTACTTTACTTTGCCCCTCTAGGAGGAGTATGAGGGGTATGTAAGATGGAGATGCTAAACTCTCCAAGATGGCAGTTGCTTGTCTCAGAGGACCATCACTAGTGCCAAGATTCTAGTGATGTGCATTGTGTCTAGATAAACCAAAGATCTGAAGACATGGTCAAATATTTTCTACTACCTCTGTTTCCTTTATCTGTCTATGTTATAATTTCATTTATTATGTATTTTAAAATTATGTACATGTGTACATTGATTGCTTGTTTTCAGTTCAAACACACTTGCCTCCCTTTCTTACTTAATCTCACTCCTGTTTATCTCCTTTGTCTACCTAGACAGGCTTACTTAAATACACACACACAAACATACACACACTTGCGCACACACACACTATACATACCACACGCACATGCACACAATCACAGAATGTGCATACCATACACAGACCAAACACACACATCACACACAAACACACACCAAACACACACACCAAGCACCATACACACACATACACACACATATGATTCTGTGTTTTTATATAAAATTTAAGAACAATAATTAAAAGACATCATATAATAGGTGTGCCTCACTTAATTTATTTAACGTGATTATCTCCAATTATATCCCTTTCATGGCAAACCACAACACTTTGTTTTGGGGACTGGACTTGAAGTAGTTTCTCCTACTCCTGCCTGACAAATGCTATGATTATAGGCATGCCCAGCAATAACATACTTGTTATGATAAATACTATTTTATATTAATATTTATATATTAATAATATTAAATAACATTTAATATTACTCATTAATGATAAATAATATTTAATATTTTATTTTATATTTAGTTATTTGTGTGAAGACAGCAAATGCGTATGAGTATAAATGCTTACTAAGTCTGGAGCCCTTGAATTTTCTACAGATAGAATTACTACCAATTGTAATTCAGGTGCTGTGGGTGGTTGAAACTAAACTCAGGTATTCTACTAAAGCAGAAATTTGTATTAACCATTGAGACATCTTCTCAGCCTATGAAATAGAATAACTTATTTTTAATATTTACCATCATGTATAAGCCTTGAGAATATGCATTGCTCTTTTCCTCTCTTGTAGTACATTGCTCCACTACATTAGTTTTGTTTAGAGTATAAAGGCTTAGTTTTTAAAAGAACACAAAAGAACAACAATATTAACATTGACTTTTATTTCATTTTCCAGATTCAGGGGACACAGAAGTTTTTTTTTTTTTTTCAGATTAAAAATGCTATAGGACACAGCATAAGGTAAGGAAGGCAGAAGTGGAATGGGACTGAAGTGGAATGAAAACCATCCCTTATCACAGACTTCATGGGGCCTTTAACTCAATGTCTGCAGGAGGTGAAGTAGAACTGGTGCTTGAATCACTGGTTTGACCAGAATCCTCACTCAGGGCTCTCTCAAGACTATAAGGCAGGGAATGAATAAATCTCTCACGAAAGTCCTGGCCCATGAAAACATAGAGCATCGGATTGAGACAACTATTGAAGTAAGCCAATGAGCTTGTTGGGTTAACAAACATGTCAAGAATTTTATAACTACCACTAAGCAATGTCTCTTTAAACCAGACTGTGCCCAAAAGGGCCACAAGCTGAAAGGGAAACCAGCAGATAAAGAAGGAAGCCACAACTGCTGTAAGGACTCGTAAAGGACGGCTGGAATTAACAAGGTTTCTTCTGTTGATCTTGACAGCAATGAGTCCATAGCAAACAGCAACAATTGACATGGGCATGCTGAAACCAATAAGGAACCTGATGATCCCTCTAGTTGTTACAAAAGTGATAGCTGTGTTCAACTTTTCTTCATCAGTTTGAGCCCAGGATCCAAAGTTGAATGTACAATACACATCTCCTCCAGGAATTCTAACAGTAGTCAAGAAAATAAAAATGGGCAAAGTGAGAATCAGAGCAAAAATCCAGGGCCCAACAACCACCTTCCTAGCCAGGCTCACAGTGCGGTGGTTCTGAGCCCAGACTGGATGCAGAACACAAATGCAGCGGTCCAAGGCAATGAGAGCAATCAAGAAGACACTTCCAAACAGGTTTACATCTACCACAATGTGAACTAATTTACACAGGAACCAGCCAAAAGGCCATTTTTCTTTCATAGCCATTTCAACAAGAAGGAATGGTAGAGTTGCTGTGAAAGAAAAGTCAGCCAATGCTAGATTCAGATACCAGATAGTGGTGACAGTGTGTGGCATCCGGAATCCAGCTACCCAAATCACTAGTCCATTGCCCAGCACACCAAGGAAGAAAGTGATGGAGACAACCACCATTGAGAGGATCCACAGAACTCTGGAGATGGTAGAATCATAAACCACCACTTCTGATCCATTCAGATGGATGGAGTAGTTGGATTCCATTTTGTCTGCACCTGAAAGTTTTCAAAAACAACCATTTCTCAGATATTTGGCTCCTTCTGACATGACACTCATTTAGAATGTATACCACCTGCTACTACAGGAGAGCATTTTCACAGTAACATTTCAAAACTAGCACTTTACTGCATACCTTTCTGGGGTAGCATAGCTCTCCACATTTCTCATATTCTTAAAACTATTCCTGCTTTTAAACTAATTACAAAAAATAATAAGCCCTCATGTCTCAACAGTGATACTGAACTGAGGGTGAACAGAGAGGAAAATATGAGTGAAAGGACTTTAGCACTTCAAGGAAATCAATGGACTTAGTAGACTATACTTCAGTAAAGGTTTTTCATCAGTTCTCTGTTCACCAAATAAATAATTCAGTGGAGAGATGTCAAAACCTTAATCAAAAAGTTTTTAAAGATTTATTTATTTTCTATATGAGATTCCGCAGTCATTATCTTCAAATGGATCCTATTACAGATGGTTGTGAGCCACCATGTAGTTGCTGAGAATTGAACCCACAACCTCTTTAAGAGCAGCGGTCAGTGCTCTTAACCACTGAGCCATCTCTTCAACCACAATCAAAAAGGGTTTTTGGCAAAGCAATAAATGTACACTCCAGAGAGAAAGAGTAAAAGACTCAGAGAGAAAGACAAGCAGACACACAGAGAGAAAGACACAGAAGAACAAACAAGAGATACTCAATGGGATGACCCATAGAATGAGTACTGCCTAATGGACTCTGGGCTATAGATTTCAATGGCAGTTTAGTGAGGATTTATGAGGTGAGTGGTATATATATGGAAAAAAGCTGACCCTTTATGGTTCAAATTGTGGTAGACCAAATTTGAGTATTGATCTTCTTGAATTTGTACAAAGAGGTTAAAACCACCACAGTTCAAAGAATATTATAACAAAACAGAGGGCACATGCAGGCCCTTGTTAATGTATAAGTGTGGTTTCTGGTGATGCTTGTTGGTATCTTGGTTTCTTATCTAATACAAAGAGAATGTTTAAACATGAAGGAACATCCTAGACACAGCTGGACAGAGGAACAGGTAGGTACTATATTCAATCCAGTGCCTGATTAAGGTGAAGTTTCTACCACCTTGGTATACAAAGAGTATGCATGACTGCACAGTTTACTGTTATGAGTGTTAGAGGGTGAATTTTAATGGAGTTTGTGGACTTCTCCTGAAAGACCATGCATTCTTTATTTAATGTGGTTGGAATTTTGAGTGGCCTGTATAAAAATTCTAAAAGGTTTATCATTTCTTCTTTTTCTTTTAAGACTAGAATGAGGTTAATAGGAAATATGACCCTGAAAACTATATAAAAGGACAGACTTTAATCTAGCTAGATCTGAGGCCTCCTACCACACCACAGGTGGCAGATGCTGCTGAATGTGTCTGTGCCCTCTGTCACACAATCTGATCACTTGCTCTTTGCGAAACAAATCACGATTTTCTTGATGGAAGTTGTCTCTCCATCTACTTTTGAATATATATCCTGACCAGGCTAGAGTGTATCTTGAATCTTCACTGCTTCTTAAGGTAGAGCCTGAGCCATTTACAAAGGACGCAATTCTACTCACACATCTACTAATCTATATCCCCCATTAAGGATATGAGACTTGGGCTTAATGGTAGCACACTTATATAGTGGGTAAACAACTTTAGGTTCTATCTCCAGCAATATAATATAATATAATATAATATAATATAATATAATAGCAAAAAGAAATTTTATCAATTATTAATTAATCCTGCCTTAAAATGTACTTGCATAAAATATAGGGTACTTTTGCACCACCATAAACGTTTTAGACTTATCAATGTATCTTTAGAAGGAATAGTAATACTGACCACTTCTTAGTTGACTGGTTGGGGGGTGTAGGCTTTGTTTTTTGTTCTTTGTTTTTTTGTTTTTTAATGTATGGTTGAGAAAGGGTTTAGTTAGTATCTCAGCTGACCTCATATTCCTGACTTTCTGCTTCACCTTTCAGAGTGCTAAAATTACCAAGGAATGTTAGAAGATATCAGTTCACAAAATTGCTCTTTGCTGTAGTAATTCTGTTAGTCTCTCATGAATTTTCTGGGGTGAGTAGACATGTGTCATGTTTCCCTAGGAAAAGTCACACTACACACCCCGATAATTTGCTCAACTGTAAATCTCATGTCAATATTGAGAGACAGCAACACCACTGTTTTATCAAGCCAAAGCCATATTCTAAGGATTTTGGTAGAGTATTGTTTGTGGGTTTTTTTTCTGTTTTTGTCAGAAGAGACAAGCATTGGAACCCTAATTTAATTTTAGAGTTTCAAATTTTGCATCACTAATATGCCTCATTTGATATGAACCTGCCACAGTAGCTGATTATGCTCATATGGTGATACAATGATGATTTCTCTGCTTTGTTTCTCATAGCAGTTCCTACTTTTCTTTTTCTAACACATTCTTTTCACTAAGATCCTAACCAGGACATTGTGTAATGTTTTTCAGAATTTCTCAAGCCTAGCACTGTTGACATCTGTCAGTACTTAATTGTGGTTGGGTATAATGGAGCAACTCTTGTCCAGCTATGATAACTAAAATATCTATAAATGACCATTTTCCTTTGGAAGACATAATGACTCCTAGTTGATAACCACTTCTATAGTATAGAAGATAGAAAATATAGGTAGAAAGACAAATATGCTAAAGCTCAATCACTCTTTTGTGCACGTCAGGATCTATGAGTCACAGAAGAAATCATGTGCTGCTTAGGATGGTCGGTGTATGGTGAAACCCCAACATATGCCAATTATCCCATTATAATTATCTTAGGACACACATCCCCATTTTATAACTAATGAAACCATGACTCTGAAGAAGTAACTTTCAGAAGCAGAACTTTTTTGCTAATTCTATTTACCATGCTCATTTCCTGTTTAATATGTGCATACATACTCCAAGCTGGGAAGATGGCTCCCAGCTATAAAGCACTTGCCATCCAATAAGGACCTGAGTTCATATCTACATCACCCATGTCAAAACAAGGTATGGTGGCATACATCTACAAGTCCAGTTGTGGAACAGGGCAGGGACAGGATAATCTGTGAAATTTCCTTGCCTGACTATCCAGCCCAATAATATGTTACAGTCCCAGAAAGAGGCTTTGACCAAAAAATATTTAAAACACATAGAATAACAGAGTTATTTGTTTAATGTTTATCCCCACATTCATAAACATTAACACACACACACAACAAACACAGTAAACTGATTATTCCCTCCCTTTGATTGCTTCTCAAATTATATCATTCCCTCTAATATTCTCAGAGGTTTTTTTTTTTTTAATGGTATCAATTTCTGGGGATTTTTTGCTGTACCAGCTGCCATATCTCCATGCTGCTGTGTGTACCACTTCCAGAGAAGCAAGAGTTATCGTTCGTTTCAAGTGGCCTCTCCACATGCACTGGCTCAGTATATGTCTCACACCTTCCTAGATATTCATCTCTTGAGTTTTTAATATCTCTTTTCTTCCAAGCCAAGGGGAAAAAACAAACAAAACAATAACAACAACAAACAAACAAACAATAACATCAGGATATACTTTCCAGTAGAGCATTCTCATTAACATATGAATTATCATGTTGCCTCCCTTCAAGACCCAAACATGGTCCTCACACCAAAAATCCCAACTGTTATTTGAGGCTGTGATGAGAACTGCATATTCAAGGCTTGATTCCAATACAGAAAGAGGTACAGTTTGATAATATACTGGGATAAGTTCTACACAATAAAAAGTAAAAGGGGGCTAAACAAAACTACTCAGAAAATATGAGCATTGTGTGCTCTTCCGGCATATCTCAGTTCAGTTCCCAGCACTGTCATGTAGATTTATATCTGTAAATTCAATGCCAGGAGATCCAAAGCTCTTTACCTACTTTCTCATGCACCAAGAAAGCATGGGGCAAAAAGACACACATTTATGAAAAATACCCATACATATCAAGAAATAAAAAAGTAAATTGAATGCTTGGGATGTAGTTCAACATTAGAGCATCATCCTAGAATCATTTAGTAGTAAGGGACCAGAAGTGTGAATCAGTGGTAGATTACTGCCTAGGATACACCTAGTAAGGAACATGATTAGTAGAACAGCATCTAACTAGCATATGAGAAACATTACATTCACTTGAGTATGGAGGCAAGAAGGGCAAAGGAGAAAAAGGTGATAAGCTTTGTTTCATTAAACAGACTTGTTTCTGTGAAAAAAAAACTCACAGCACAATCTCAGAACTTATAAATATTCTTTATATTTTTCCCACCTCCTATCTTCTCATTAATCCACTCCATACTGTCTTGAGTCTTTGGAACTACTCCAAATTTCCACCTTCATGGATGTGGACTCCAGACAGCCAAACTCAAAGTTCTCAGTTCTTATCCTGATACCTCCCATGGCACAGTACCAATTACACCCTCTGCTTTCTTCTGAAATCACATTAAACTTGTACTTTAAGATGAAAAGAAAGATACAAGCAACACATTGTACCAACAATTATAGCATAATGGGTGGACATATAAAAAGCACAAGAATCAGACTCCTCCACTTGACTTTTTTCAAGTGTCTTCAACTCAGTTCTGCATGATTGCAAGGCAAGCACTTATACACTGACCCATTTCCCCATAGTTTCAAGTGTTTCTGTTCAACACATATTCTAAGTCAAGAACTCAGCAGCCATCTGGTGAAAGTAAATATGGTCTTAAACATCTCTTCACAGGGTTTTAGGAAGTGTCCATCACATATAACAGCCATTCAAAAAGTAAGTTTCAGTTACTAGAACACAACTTACAACCAGCTGAGGTCTCCTTCTTACACTCTTCGGTTCCTGTGGTGTAAATGAAGTACTTGGCTCTCACTATAGACTTAAGGAAACTCTGAGAGGAACAAGAAAACTGAAACCAACCTTGTTGTAGAAACTCTTGGTTTCCTAAGATTCCCAGAAGCCAGGCAAATGGGATGCTATTGGAATCCTTTTATTTCATTGTATTTTTTATATGGACATTTTTCTTAAAGTTGTGTGTGTATAACATACATGTCTGGTGTCCTCAGAAGCCAAAAGATAACACTGGATCCCTAGGAACTGGAGTTACAGGTAGTTGTGAGAAACAAGGTGGGTGCTGGTAATTGAACCTAGATTTCTGGAAGAACAGCCAGTGCTCTTAAATTCTAAGCCATCTCTCCAGCCCAAGTGGAGTTTTTATAATCATAGTGTAAATGTTCTTCTACCATTTATCTGTGGAAAACGTGAGTTCAGTCCTGTCAATTTTTGGCCCTAGCATCTGTGCTCTGGTTTTTTGAATTTGGTTCTGATTTGACTTTACAAAATGTTGTGAACAGTCTGACATGGGCTTTGGCAGCAAAATTCAGTTCTTTTAAGCAGAGGTATACCTATTCTTAACCACTGAGACACCACCCTCCCAAACCTTTCACTCTTTTTCAAAAAATTGGAAGGAGTTGGGGCTAGAAGGATGGCTTTGAGATTAATAGCACTGAATGCTCTTCCAGAGGATCCAGGTTTGATTCCAGTGACCTACATAGTGGCTCACACCATCTACAACTACAGTTCCGGGGCATTCAGTGTCTTCTGGCCTCTGCAGGTACCAGACACAAACGCAATGCACAGTCATACAGGAAGTTAAAACATTCATACATTTAAGAAAGATTTTTCTGCTTTTACAACATGAAGATGGGTACCTACATAGACGTCTCAGTGACTAATAGCACTTACTGCTCTTCCAGGGGACCCAACTTCACTTCCCAGTGCCTACATCAAACAGGTCACAGCTCCCTATAACTCCAGATCCAAGGACACTAGAATTCTATTCCTGGTCTCTACAGGCACAAGCAAATATACACATGAAGACTGAGATGATCACAAGCACAATGTTGCCTCCATGCTTATTAAACAGTTCTAACAGCATATGTATGGATTTGTTTCCATATGAAGACATTCTTCACGTCTCTGTGGACAACAACTGTGTGCCCTAACAACTCAGGTCTTTACTAACTCAGACAAAAGGAGAGAGGACATAGACACTACCATAGATAGAGAAATGTCAAAAATAAACTCATGGTCACATTCTTTAGTTTGTGCCACAACATCTCTGTCTCTGTCTCTGTCTCTCTTCATGTTCTCACCAGTCACTCTCTTACGCTCACATTTTGAAAACAGGTTCCCATGAGCTCAACCTGTCTTTAAACACACTAAGTAGACATCTGAACTTCTGATCCTCTTGTCTCCAACACTTGAGTGCTTGAAATACAGGCATGTACAATCCTCATCGGTTTCTACAGACCATCCTGCAGGTTAGACAATCACTCTGCTAATTGATCTATACCTACCGTCCATACTCATCCTCTTTAATATACTGTGGGAATTGAATAGATTTAAGGTCATCATAGACATAAGAATCACTAAACTAAAGCAAAACGCTTAGTTTGCAAGGGTTGTCACTACAAATCAACACACTCTGGGTGTCTTGAAGTATAGCAACTGATTTTGTCACAGTTCTGGATGCTGGAGGTCCAGGATCACAATATTGGTCCCAGGGCTTTTCTTTTGCTTACAGGTAGCCATCATCTCTCTGCATCCTCACATAACATACACATTTCATAAGCTTACACCACCCTGGTGTTTCTTTCCTTTCAAAAAGACAACACTTATATTGGATTTGGACCCCACCCTTATGGCCTCATTTAGCTTTAATTGGTTCTTTAAACACTCTAAATCTGAACAATCACATTCTGATGGATTCTGATGAATTTGGGCTTTAACTGGTGAAAGAATAAGAATCCAGTTTCTGCACAAAGACAAGATTATTTTGTAAGTTGATGAGAGAACAATCTAGAGGCTGGGGTGGAGGGTGAAGGGAAAAGTGAACCTATCATGTGCCTTAATTTCCAAACAACGTCTGAAAGGAAGACAGTGGTTGGTATGAGCTTGATCAAAACTTTCACCCAGAGAGCCTGTCAGGAGATAAGAATGTCTTATAAGATCTAGATAATATTTGCTACACTGGAATTTGTAGTATGTACTCTGTTCAGTTTTCCTGTCTATTCTACTCAAATAAAAATTCTATTTGTAACTATCATGACTCTGAAATCACAGGTAAAATGACTGAGCCTCCTAAACTATGGTCACATCCAGGCACTATTTGTGTGGTTGTTGTTGCAGTCTGCAAGAGTGATCTTAAGCACGGATGCCCTCTCCCCAGTCCCACCAACACGAGTTGTTGTACAGCCTCCAAGCCAGGAATAGTTTTCTTGTATGGTTAGATTTTTTTGTTTTGGTTTGGGTTGTTTTGCTTGAACAATAACAAATGAATAAAATATAATGTGTGAAGTAATGTGAAATACAACTACTATCTTTTTAAATGATGAACTGTTGGCATATTTTCTGTGTATTCATGCTATAAAGCTGAGTTGAGGATCCTGAAACCTGCCAGGTATTAAATATTAACTTTCTCACCCTTGATAGAAAATGCACAGCCCTGGTTAAATGGCTTAAATAAGATAATTATCACCCAACAAGTCACCTACCCAGGCCTGGATCTAACTGAGAACCTGCATAGTTCCCAGAGACAGTTAATAGTGGTCTATTATCTGACAGTAATGATTTGGTATCTCTAGCAGGGAGTACCCCCAACACAGCTCACAGTGAATTGCCAATTCCTCTGAATTTGCATAGATTGTGCAAACATGGCCACACAGAGCAGAAGTCTACCCTAAGACTTTCCTGATTTTCTTCATCCTCTAGATTGTACCCAAAACACACATGCCTCAGTATTTGTACAGATACTGTGTGATCACCATGGATTATTGGTCTGGAAAGAACAAAGTTTCTGTAATAGGGATGGTGAAATATGAAGGAGCTAGATTCCCATCAAACTATCTTCAAAAAAAAAAAAAAAAAACAATCAGAGTTCAAACAACCTGACATTCTGTTCATCGATTACTCTCTACTGATTTCCTCTCTTGTTTTCTCTTGGTATGTGAGACCTTTGCTATATAAAAATGATACCCCTTAGGACAATTTCTGTGAGTTCCTTTTGAGTTTGCATATCTTCACTCCAATAAGATCACTGATTTACCAAGTTGGATGTGACATGTTCATTACCTTTTTTTGTCCTCCATGTCCTTTCTCAAGTAAATAGGCATCTTTTGATATCCATCCAGGAAAAGTCTCACAACATCTCCCTTTCTTGGGAACTTTCTAAAAGGTGTTTGTTATGAAAAATCACAAAGATATGTTGACAGAAATGTGGGCTATTGTGTGATGGATCTTGGAGACTGTGACTAAGTGTAGAATGGCTGACCATCTCTGACTGTCTGAACTGTTCACATTTATCTTCCTCTGTCTGGGTATATAGTTCCTATTTCTTTCCTCTCCATCTCTGTCTTTCATTGTTTATGATAAGTTCTATTACCCCAGCCTCATAGCTTTTCCATATGATCAGAAGGTTCTTGGGCACCTAGATTCCTTCTGCTCTGATATGGAGGTTACACCTCTGTATCCCACGAAATATAAAGCAGATGAAAGTTCTCAGATTCTCCAGTTTCCAGAACAATCCAACCTGGTCACCAAATGCTGTTAAGAAAAAAAAATTTGATTTGGATATACTCTCAGGGTCCTTGTAAATCACAGAAAACCATTGTTTCTTGTTTACTGTTTCCTGTTACCCAATGCATTTCTGCTGTTTCCCCTCCTCCTGTTGGTTTTGTATATTTTCTGCTGAGCTCAGTAGAGACAGGCTTCTTTCTTCAGGAGATCAGCTGTAGATCTGTCCAGAGCTGTTGGAAAGTTCAGGTAAGAAAACTTGCCTAGAAACCTGCACAACTTGATGAGAATGCATCCTGCAGATTGGAGATTGGCTGATAATAGACTTTGTGTAGTAGAGGGATGGGGATGTAGCTTAGTGGGTAGAATGCTTGCCTAGCACACACAAAGCCTGGGTTTTGTCTCTAGTACCACATTAACTGCACAGTGGCACTCCTTCAATCTCAACATTGGAGATGTACAGGCAAGAGAATCCGAATATTAAGGTAATCCTTGGCTATGTGTAGTAAATTAAGGTAATCTTGGACTACATAAGAGCCTGTCTTAAAATGTAAATAAAAAAGAAAGGAAAGGAAAAATTAAGTTCAGTTGTGGAAAACCATAAAATAAAATGGTAAATATGGGCAACACACATCACTCTTTTGGGATGTTTTGCCACAAAAGCGAGTCAAAGGTGTGGTTGGTAATTAAAGGGTGATATGAAAGTGAATGGTAACTTGGATTGAAGATGAAATGTTCTAGAAAATATTGATGTGTCCATTTGTAGGGAGGAATCAAGGAAAAGTGTTGAGTGTGTACTAGTCAGAGATAGCACTCCTGGAAAAAGTAGATTGTGAAAAATCTGTGGGAAAAGCAGAAGCCAGATATAAGCCTGTGATAGCTACTACCTGGTCATAGATATGAAGCTAAAGAAGGTGCTTCAGGAGAGTGGAGGGCAGTGGCTGTGCACGGGGTGGGGGGCATAATCTTTGTGGGCAGTGATGAACCCCCAAGCAAACAAGTCTCAGATCCTCATGAGTTCACCTCTGTCTCCTCCAGAACTGCTAATTTAATTGTTTTTCCTCTCTCAAAGCCTGAATTTCTTCTATCACAATGTTGATGTTGTCTAATCAAGTTCAACCTTATCAGGGTCTGCAGAAGGTGAGGATGTAATACAGTGATTGAAAGATTTAACGAGCTCTATAAATGGTGTCCTACAACATTACTATTCAATCCAAACCACAATCTTGTTCCTCCAATAGTAGATGGGACTATGTCTTATAGTTCTTCTGCTTTTGTATGTTGTGACCTGTCATTGCAGAATTTTCCTTCTTCATTTTGTAAACATTGTTATTCATTGCCTCATAGATTCTTAAGAATAAACATCCCTCAGCAGAGCTTGGTGATCGGGGTTTGGTGGAATGTGGAGGAAGAGGAGACAAATAGTTTCTAAAACTGTAAACCGTTTAGGGTCAATCATAATGTGACCTACACAGGTGATTTTAGCCTGTCCCATGGGTGCTTTCAAGAAAGGAGAGTGGCAGGGCTGCGATTGTAGCTCAGAATGAAGAGTATGTGTCTAGCATACAAGACCTGGAGTTAATCATCTTGTAAACTGAGGATTCCTCATACCTACAATCCCAGAATTAGGGAGTGGAGAAAGGAGAACCAGAAGTGTACATCTATCCTTGGCAAATTTAAGATTCATAAAATCATGTCTCAAAAGACAAAAAGCAAAAAGGAGGAAGAAAAGGAGGGTTATCTGGTTTTGATAGCACACATATGTAATGCTACTACTTGGGAAGCACAAGTAGGACTGTTATAAGTTCAAGACCAGCCTAATTTACTTAGAAAATGGGAAAGAGAGAGAAATGAAGGAAGTAGGAAGGACTTACCTTTAATTTAATATTTGTTCAACATTTCCATAACCTTACCAACCAAATTTTCATTTCGGCATGCTGTCAAGGAATGTAAACATTATTAATGAGGCATTGCAATTTGATTCCTCCATAGAATTTTAAATTTGATGGTCATTGTCACTCTTTTCTATCTCAAATTGGAGTCAATATTATGTGAGTCAACCCACCTCCCAAAGTAGTATGACAGAGCAGGGTCAGAAAGAGATCATTGCTGAAATTTCAGACTGAAAGATTAAATATTTTTTAAGAAATTAAATTAATGTTCCAGGACCAGTCTATTTTCTAATTTTCACAATGTCATAATAAAAACAAAAACAATAAAAAGTAAATCCTCTGGCAGAAAAGATGCCTCAGTCAATACGTTCTTTGCTATGCAATAAGTACCTTTATTCAGATCACCAACACACACATAAAAGCTAGGTGCTGTAGTGTGAGTCCTCAACTTCAGCATTGGGACTGACATGTGGGGAAAAAAGGGAGATGGGCAGATATCTGGAGCTCATTGGTCAATCAATGTAGCTCTAAGTTTAGTAAGGCCCTTTGTCTGAAAAGCATAAGATGAAGAGTTATTAGGAAGGCACATGACATTGACCTCTTACATCTATATGCATGTTCACAAATACACATACATAAAAAAAACATTCGTTATTCAGTACATGCTACTTATCAATCACTAATTCATGCCTAGTCCTATTAATGCATTTTACTCCCTCTACCCTATTTAAGGAAGTCTGCAGTTGATATTAGGGGAAGCCATTTTGACATGAATAATACTATGCATATATAATCCAGTGACATCTCAGACCCACAGCTTATTAGAACCTTCCTTTCTCTCCTGACTTTTCTTGCCTTAAATCATATTGCAGAAATCTCACAGACAAAGAGAACATTATTTCTTTCTATCAAGATAATCTCACAAAGGGGCTGGAGAGACACTTCTTGGAGAGATGTTAAGAGTGCTTGCTGTTCTTGAAGAGGTCCTGCGTGCAGTTGTTAGCACATAAGTCAGGCATGTCACATCTGGGATCTGCCATCTCTGGCTTTGTTGGATATCTACACTCATGCACAGATACATACACATATACACATGATTCAAAATCAATTCTAAAAGCTTATTTCAATTGGTTATCCAATATCAAATGATCTGCCTTGGAAACATACACACAAGTCACATTATATGGACTAAGCAAGTTGTATTTAGGTCTCTCTCTCTCTCTCTCTCTCTCTCTCTCTCTCTCTCTCTCTCTGTGTGTGTGTGTGTGTGTGTGTGTGTGTGTGTGTGTGTGTGTGTGTGTGTATGTGTGTAACAACAATTCATTAAAAAATGAGACCATACCCTTGAAAGAGGGAAGGGATGGAGTTGAGGGGCGGGGGGCATATGGGATAGATGGTTTGGAAGGAAGAAAGGAAAGGAGAAATTGTGAAATTATAATATCAAATTTAAAAGAAATAATATAAAAGAAACAATTTCAGAGATGTCCGCTGAGGCCATTACTCATGGAAATGTTCCCTCTCAGCAGAGGAAAGAAGTCTTTTTTTTTTAAGCCCTAGTAAGGTAAGAGGTAGGTGTGTAATGAAGTACTCATGCAGAGAAATAGCTGATCAGTCTCATTCTGCATCACAGAAGCTGTCTTCTGCCAGTTTCCAAGTGTCCACACACCGTTTTGTTTAGGCTGTTTGAAAATAAATGTAATTAAAATTTACCTGCTACTTTTTTTCTTACTGTTGTTGTTGCTTGCCTGAAGAGGCAATCAACTTTATTTTTTTGAGAAAGAGCTCTCACTGGACTTGGAGTTCAGCGGAGTTTGATCGGTTGCCCTGTGGAGCCTCCCGTCTCTGCTCCTCCAGCACTGGGACTTTAGACAGGCACATGTTACGTTACCAGCTTCGTATACAGCTGGACATCAAAGCTTAGGTTCTTGTGATTTTGTAGCAAGAACTTTACTAAGTGAGCAATTTTCTCAGGCCTTTATTGTTTGTTTACTGAGACCACATCTAGCTATGCATTCCAGTCTGGTCTTAAACTTACTATGCAGCTCATGCCAGCCACAGCGTCAAATCTTTCTGCCGTCTTCCAAGAGCTGCAATGACAAGCATACACCACCAGCACCACACCCAGCTTAAATTTTATCACTTTAAAATTAAGTGTCATTAAGTGTATTTAAAATGTTTTGCAACCATAACCCTATCTAATTCTAGACATATTTCATCACTTAAAAGAAAACAAATCCCATAATCTTTGAGCAATAATTCTCTCTCCCTCCCTCAGTCAGGCCCCTGTATCCACTAGCATGCTGTTTCTTGTAAACTTAATTATTGTGGTTATTTGTTATAAATTGAATAATGTATCATATAACATTTTGTGTATGGATTCCCTTTCACTATACCTTTAAAGTATATCTGTCATCCTATATGTTCATTTTCTATTGTTTTGTTTAACCTTTTGAGAGAGTTCCATTGTATATCCAGGCCTCAAATTTGCTGTACTCCTGCCTAAATACCCCAAGTGCTATGATTATAGGTACATGCTACTACAATCTATGTGTTTCATTCCTTTTTATGTCCAAAAGCTATACATCAATTGGAAATACCATACTTTGTGTATGCAATTTCTTTATTTAGGTTATCTCACCCAGACACATGCTAGAGTTATCTAGGAAGAGTAAACCACAACTGTGAAGTGGCCTCCATGAGATTGGTCTTTAGATTAGTCTGTGAAGCATTTTCTTGTTTAGTGATTGATTAGGAGGGCTCAGCTCACTGATTGTGGTGCCACTCTTGGGCTGCTAGTGCTAGTTTGTGTAAAAAAGCATGCCGAGAAATTCATGAAAATTAAGCCAAAGAGCAGCACTACTCCATGGCCACTGCTTCAGTTCCTGGCTCCAGGTCTCAGCCTTGATTTTCCTTCATAATACAGTATAAAATACACACTTAAACAAACCCTTTTCTTCCCAAATTTCTTTTGAAAAGAAAACTAGGACAGGTTGCTTTTATTTTCTAGCTATAGTGAGAAATTCTACAATAAAATGTGTGTACAACTTTTGTTTGAACACAAGTTTTTTGACAATAACTCTTATTTATGCTTTGACAGTTACATACATGATCATCCTCATACTCTTGGCCTAATGACATCTTCCAACACATACCCCTCTGTCACCAAGTCTTCTCCTTCTGTTTTTAACAATCCAATTAGGACTCTCTGCTGCAATGTTAACCCATCCTGTTGGCTTGATCTTTTATTGAAGTGGTGAACATAATTCTTACCTATGTACTGTTTACCCAGTTTTGTTTTTCTCTTGCAAGTTAAGGATTTACACCAGCCAACTAATTGCATTGTCAGCAGAGTGCATATTAGCAATTGTGAAAGCATAGGCACACCTTCCCCATCTGATAAGAGGTTAACAACATGAATGAATGTCCGGCAGTGGTGAGTTTTCCCTAGCTTGAGTGTGAAGGACTTGAAAAGGAAGTAGACTGGATACAGTAATAAATGGACCCAAGGAGCTGAAGGGGTTTGCAGCCCCATAGGAGGAACAACAATATGAACCAACTAGTATTCCCCAGAGCTTCCAGGGACTAAACCACCAACCAAAGAGTACACAGGAGTGACTCAAGCCTTCAGTCTCATATGTAGCAGAGGATGGCCCTGTGGGACATCAATAAGAGGAGAGGCCCTTAGTCTTATGAAGGCTCAATGCCTTCGTGTACGGAAATGCCGGGACAGGGAAACAGGAGTGGGTGGATTAGTAAGCAGGGGGAAGGGTGATGGAATGGGGGGGGGGGGTTGGAGGGGAAATGAGGAAAGGGGATAAAATTTGAAATGTAAATGAAATGTAAATAAAGAAAATATCTAATAAAAAATAGAAACTTAAAAAAAAAAGAAGAAGAAGAGAAAATTGCTTGAGGCAGCATTTTCAAAAATAGGTCCTGAGGAAATGGCTCAGTTGCTATAATGCTTACATCCAAGTGTGAGGGCCACGGTTTGTATCACCAGAAAACTATATGTCAATTGTACAGAGTGGCTCAGCTATAATTCCAGTCTCAGAAAGTGAAGAGATCCAATTCTTGGAGCAATCTGCCTATCAAGGTTAGTCACAGCAATGAGCTCTGGATTTGGTTGAGAGACCCTGTTTTAGTGAATTAGGTGGAGTTATGGTAGTGGATGATTCCCAACATCAATCTCTGGACTCCACATACATGTGCACATATGTACATAACCACACCAATACATACATACACTCATACATGTATAGAAAACACATGCACATGGAAAATAAAAAAATGAAGCCAAGCATTGTGATATGCCACTTTAATCCCAACACAAGAGAGGAAGAGGCAGGCAGATTTCTATGAGTTCACATATAGAAAACGATTCTATGAGTTTTGTCTATAGAAAAAGTTCTAGGCTAGCAAGGATGTGTACTGAGACCTTGTCTCACAGAGAGAAAAAAAAAGGTAAGACAAATAAATAAACACACCTCTTTTTTAATGTTCTAGGAGTCTACAAGATGGACACCAACATGTCTCTCCTCATGAACAAGTCTGCAGTGAACCTCATGAATGTATCTGGGAGTACTCAATCAGTATCTGCTGGCTACATCGTTCTGGATGTCTTCTCATATTTGATCTTTGCCGTCACATTTGTCCTTGGGGTTCTGGGCAACGGGCTCGTGATCTGGGTGGCTGGTTTCCGCATGAAACACACTGTCACCACCATCTCTTACTTGAACTTGGCCATTGCTGACTTTTGCTTCACTTCCACTTTGCCATTTTACATTGCCAGCATGGTCATGGGAGGACATTGGCCATTTGGTTGGTTCATGTGCAAATTCATATATACTGTAATAGACATAAACCTATTTGGAAGTGTCTTCCTGATTGCCCTCATTGCACTGGACCGCTGTATTTGTGTTCTGCATCCAGTCTGGGCTCAGAACCACCGCACTGTGAGCCTAGCCAAGAAGGTAATCATCGTACCCTGGATTTGTGCATTTCTTCTTACATTGCCAGTTATCATTCGTTTGACCACAGTCCCTAATAGTAGACTTGGACCAGGGAAAACAGCCTGTACTTTCGACTTCTCCCCCTGGACCAAAGATCCTGTAGAGAAGAGGAAGGTGGCCGTCACCATGCTCACTGTCAGAGGAATCATCAGGTTCATCATTGGGTTCAGCACTCCCATGTCCATTGTTGCCATTTGCTATGGGTTAATAACCACTAAAATTCACAGGCAGGGCCTGATCAAATCCAGCCGTCCTTTGCGGGTTCTCTCCTTTGTTGTGGCTGCCTTTTTCCTCTGCTGGTGCCCATTTCAAGTAGTGGCCCTCATATCCACAATCCAAGTCCGTGAACGGTTGAAGAACATGACTCCAGGCATTGTAACTGCTTTGAAAATCACAAGCCCCTTGGCTTTCTTCAACAGCTGCCTCAATCCAATGCTTTATGTCTTTATGGGCCAGGACTTCAGAGAAAGACTAATCCACTCTTTACCTGCCAGCCTAGAGAGGGCCCTGACTGAGGACTCAGCTCAGACCAGTGATACAGGCACCAATTTGGGGACCAACTCTACTTCCCTTTCTGAAAACACTTTAAATGCAATGTAAAGAACGGGCTCTAACTTCCAGCTTCATCTGCTTTGAGTTCCACTGTGCTATAGGCATTCCCTGTTGACCTTCAGGCTACATGCTCATTAGGAAAACTTGAAATAACCTTTTAGACTTTTTTACCTCAACCCAAGATAGTCAATAAAGAAAAAAGAACATATATTTTCTTGTTAGTCTGAAATAATTCCAAATGACAGTTAGTACTATAGCGTCATTAATAATACTGTCCACTTAGTTCACTCACAGGCCGTAAACTCACAAATTTTCATAACTGTCCTTCTGCAGGGAGCAGGTATATGTCCCCTTTGGGAAAAGAAGCCAGAAGGGGAAAGACTTCTATCCCTTGAGCTATGCAACTGTCTGATCCCTTTTATTATAGCATTTGGTCTATCTGTTGCCCCCATGATACAAGTGTTTTCACTTGTGACTCTCAGTGTAGCTACAACCAAATTTATAAAGTTTATACTGTATCTGGCATCTGAGGTACTTGCTCCAAAGAGAATGAACCCAGAATGGAACTCCTGTTTCCACTGCCAATGGCAGTGAATACGTGTCATATCCTAATGAGAGAGAGAGAGAGAGAGAGAGAGAGAGAGAGAGAGAGGAGTGCACACACCAAAATTTGATGGCATTCGGGTTCTTTGATCTCGGCTATTCTTACTACAGTAAAATAAAATCTCATAGTACTTTTAATTTGCAATTTCCTGATGGCTAAGGATTTTGAAATTTCAATTAAATGTATTTCAGCTATTAGTAATTCATCCTTTCAGAAACCTCTGTCTTTTCTATTGCCTGTTTATCATTGTGTGTTGTTGTTATTTAGGGTTTTTTAATATATATTTTAGATAATATCCCTCTGTGAGATGTACCATCGACCAGCCTTGGCTTGGAAAGTAGTTCTGAGAGAGAGAATGTCTGGGAGCTACAAAATCGTGGACCCATGCTGACAACCTGTGTTCTGCTTGACACAGCTTTTCCAATCTGCTTCTCTCTGTGTTCTGCTTTCTCAATGGAGATCTGTCTTTATTTTGCTTTCTTGCTATTCTAAGAGATTTCTCTGTGCATGTCCTGCATGTGTGCATGCGTGTGTGCGTGCGTGCGTGTGTGTGTGTGTGTGTGTGTGTGTGTGTGTGTGTGTGTGTGTTTCTCCAAGAAATTCTCTTTTTATCCTAAAAATTTCTGTGGATAGCTCATCTCCTACAGAACATAGGTGCATTCTTTTATTTTACATATCAATCCAGTCATTCATTCCAGGTTTTCCTTTTGATTATTTTATGAATTAACATCCCATGACCTCAGACCCCATGACCCCATTCTTAGGAGACAGTAAATATACATTTTTTTCTTAATATTGCAAAAATTCAGAGATCAGTTTTCCATTTATAAGCACAGATGATAAATTAGCTGAGTGGGACTCTGTCCTGAAATTCGTATTTCTATCACACCTTGGCCTGGACTTGCTGTGTCCCAGGCTGACCTTGAACATAGAAATCTGCCTGCCTTTATATCTTTCTGACAAGCTGGCTTATTGATGCAGCTGCCTTTGTTAGCTTAGATTCATGAAACCCCTCATAATTCATACTGCATCCCTGTTTGGTGTAGTTAAGAAGTTATAGATTTTCAAACTCATGGCCTCAAGGGCTGTCTTGAAGGTCCCAATGTTTATCATTTTGCTGAGACATAACCACACCCTCAACTCCTGGACTGGTGCTCTTTCTAATTATCATGGAGTCATTAACATTAACAGGGAGGACATTCTGCAAAGGAATGTGAAATGCATACATTATTATACAAACAAGCCATAATCCACAACAGCCATCCACACTCCACAGTCATGGAGGAGGATCATGCCAGAGCCCTGTCTCAGGGGCAGGAACCAGGGCACTCTGTTCCCACCAGGACTACTCCGGGCTAAAGACCTATTTTAAAAAGTCCTTTTCTATGCCAATCAGTTCACCTGTATTCTTTGCCTTTTTCTATATCAGATTCAGGGCAACACACCTAATATTATGGTTCTTGATCCACTTGGAGCTGAATTTTGTGCAGAGTGAGAATAAGAATTAAGCTCTTTTTTCTTCTATATGTAGCTATCATGTTTAACCAGCATCATTTCTTGAAGATAGCATCTGTTGTCCTGTGTACTATTGGTCTTTTCATTAAAAATTAATGTAAGGGTCTGAAAATCACTGAAGGAAGACCCCAGACACAATAGTATGCAAAAACAAAGAGCACTTATTCTGCAGAAACAACCAACATGCAGGGGTTAACTGTTCTTTGAGATGGGGACTTCTCATAGGAAACCAGGAGGAACTCCCTAGAAGGACAGGGTAATCTAAAGTTTTATTAGTGGATTTGAGGGGGTCATAGGTGATTCATAGTCTGCACTCCTATGTCATAAGCACTTAACCATAGGATGAGATTGGGCTGCCCAGCACAGATGGCCCATTCTGAGATAAGATATTTCTCCATTTTTGTGATTATGCCCAGGCTGTTCCTTTGTAGGGGGTTTATGATCTTGTTCTGGATTTTATGGTCTCTCCCTGGAGCTGGTGCCTATGGCCTAGTTTCTGGGACTAATGGTCTATTCCTGGAGCTGATGCTATGCAGCCTTTTTTTTAAAAATCAGGCCTGGTCCTTACATGGAGACAAATGAGGTAAGAAGAGAAAAATCGGATTTATGTTGTGCTTTCAACATAATGCTTTTCAGAGTGTGGACTTATATCTGGAATCTCAATCCTATTTCAGTGATCAATGAGTTTGCATGTAGGCCAGCGTCATGATGTTTTTATTGGATGTATAGATCTATAGCATAGCTGTATAGTGCTAAAAGGTGCTATTCACACTATGAGAAGAGAAAAGGAATCACCAGTCTTACCCATTTGTGAACACTGAGAGCTGCAATAACAACCATCCTGACAAGACATAGCCACTGATGCAATAGTGGCATAGACGTCATGGAAGTAATCAACCACATCCTCATTGGAATTAAGGCAATGCCACACATCAAAACTCCTATCTGCCCCCATTATTAGAGGCATTAACCTATATTTATGGAGCTCAGAGGCCCTAGGACAGAACCTTCTACTCCTATTCTGCTAAATAGACATAGTGTTAACAAGCTATCAGTGACTATCAATGTATATATAGATTAGCACCTCCTTCAACTTCCATCAGGGAAATATTATTTTATGTCCTGGAGATAATAAGGAACACAGAGATCCACAGTTGGTTAAGGTATAGAGAACAAGAGACTAGTGAATGCTCAACCCTAAATGGAAAATGTATATCACACACAACCCTCCCAAGGTTCAAGGGTTATCACAAGTGTGTGAACAATGCCTGTGCAAACTCAAACCAGATCGTATCCCAGAATGGAAAGGAGAATTGAGCTTGAGTGCCTAGCTGAGAATCTATTGAAAATTGGAAGCTTATAGGTATTCTTTTTTCTTTTTGGGGGGCGGGGTGCGGGGGGCAGGGAGTAAAGGTATAGCCTCTAGTAGATCAACCATACTACACTGGAAGGTAACACATCAGAAATTACGCAGGAAGCACAAATTGTACTGAATGGGTTTTACAAAAATTAAATGAGTATAAAATCTGGGAAGGCAGGGAAGTGGGAGTGGATCTGGCAAGAGTTCGATGAGGAGATTAATATGAGTAAAATACATTTTATGAAATTTTCAAAGAACTAATAAAAATTGGAAACAAAATTTTAAAAGAAAAAGCTTCAGAGAAAATATCTGATTTGCAACCAAGTAACACAGATGTGTAAATAACTGTGAAAGTCTGTTTTTGGTTGGTTGGTTGGTTGGTTGGTTGGTTGGTTGTTGGTTTTTTTTTCTTTGTTTGTTTTTTTGTTTTTGAAAAGATCTCATGCACTCTAAACCAAGGATGATCTTTAAATCCTGTGTGCATGTGTATATATGAATACATATACTTGAGCATGAATGTGTATGTGTTTGCCTATGCTTGTGTTTGTGTGTGTAGATACATCTGGATGTTAGAAGTTAATAGCAGATATATTCCTCTATTACCCTCCCCCTTATTTTGAGAATGAGCTTCTCAGTGAATCCAGAGAATACCAATTTACTAAACCAGATGTCCAATGCATTCTGGAGTTCTGCTGGTTTCTATCTCTGGCGTCATAGGTATGCACTACTGTTCTCATCTTTTAACTGGGTTCTAGAGATCTAAAGTCAGGTCCTCATCCTTCCATAGTAAGCACTTTACTGAGTGAGCCATCTCTCCTGCCTGCAAAATAGGATTACAAATACATATCACCACACCTGTTTTGTGTGGTGCTGGGGACTGAATTCAGAGTTTCCTGCCTATCAGGCAGGCAAGCTACTAATAGAACTATATCCTCAGCCTGATACTACTAAACTGTTAGCCCAGAGTGATTTGCATCTCTGTGTCTTCACTAACCCAAAGTAAATAGCATCGGAATTGAATCAAATGTTAGGACTCAGAGAAGGCATCGACCAAGGAATTAGGGGATTGCATAGTATAAGAGAAACCTCCATACATCTATTATATACATTCACAAGAGCTATAAATAAATAAATTTTCCCTTTAGACTCCATCCCAGAGGATAAGAAAACAATCACTAAGGTGAAAAGTACAGTGAAAAAGGAAGCTCGGGTTATTATGAACTTGGGAGTGTGAGGAACCTATGATTGAGGGGACTGTACAGTACCTTATTTCCAAGGGGCTCTGTCTTAATCTCTAGTTGTGATGACACAGTTAAACCACATCCTGTGCATTTTGAAAATCAGAAGGAACATTGATTTCCTGTTACTCAAGTAACCCCAAGCCTACTTCCCCACTTTTTTTCCTCAGTTCTATTCAGAAATCCCGGAAGATTGAGACACATTCCACTAATGATCAGAACCCAGAGAAACCATAGAGTTAGACCAGGACCCAATAGTCTGTGTCAGAAATATGTATCTCTAGAGTATGTAATGAAAAAGTCAAGAAGAGCTGAGGGTAGCGGGAAGTAACAGACTCCTGGAACTCAGGACTTCATCTCTCTGAGCTTTCATCTTCCGGTTTGTAAAATGAATGATTTACCTGTAGGTAGGTCTATAATTTTCTTAATTAATGATTGACATGGGGGGACACCACAAACTGTGGGCAGTACCATCCCTGGGCAGTGAGTATTCTGTCATCTAACAAGCAAGTTGTTGGTCTGGAAAAACAGCTTAGTGGTTAAGAGCATTTGATTGCTCTTGCAGAGGACATGGGTTTGGTTTCCTGGGCCAACATGGTGATTCACAAACATCTATTACTCCAGTTCTGGGAGATACAGTGACTCCTTCTGGCGTCTGCAGGTACCAGGCCCATGCCTGTGATGTGTACACATACAAGCAGACAAAACACTAATATACATAAAATAAAATGAATACATTTTTAGAGGAAGCAATGGCAAGCTGATCAAGCCATGGGAAGCCGGCAAGCTAGTAAGAGGCACTCCTTTAGGGTCTCTGCCTCATTTTCTGCCTCCAGATTCCTTCATTGAGTTCCTGCCCTGAATTACTTCCCTTTGTGGTGAACTGCAATTTCTAAAATGAAAGTCATTGTGTTTATCATAGCAGTAGAAACCAATGAGACAATGAATTTACTGAAAATCCCTCAGAGACAGGATTACATACTACAAAGACAAAAATCATTGTTCTATAAGACTAGGGAGTAAATTGTCACTATATCAGTTACTGTGGATGTGCCTGACAGACATGAAATTATGAAAAATACCATGAGCAAAAATAGAAACCCTAGGTAAAGTTCCACCTATATAAGGCTGAAAAATAAGGCAGCTAGGGGCCTACAAGATGGCTCAGTAGGGAAGGGAGGTTGCAGCCAAGTTTTCTGTCTTGAGTTCAATTCAGAAACCCACATGGTGAAAAGACACAACTGACTCCTGCCAGCTCTTCTCTGACTTCTACACACACATTATGATTTAGACACACACACACAATAAATGTGAATAAAAGGAGACAAATAATGCATGCTCTGTAGCCTTTATTTTTATTTTTTGTTTTAAAGGTTTTTATGGATATTTCTCTTTTAGTTTTTGGTATTTACGGTATTTAGTTGTGGTATTTTGTATCAGTTTTCTCCTTATTGTTTTGCGGTGGTGACAATATAGAGAACAGAAACCAAGCCCATATACATGATGAACAAATGCCCTACTTCTTAGAATGAACCAGATCCCCAGACCCTCACTGTGGATTCTAGGCAGAAGTTCTACCCCCAAGCTACCTTAGCTCCTCACTGGAAGATTCTAGGTAGGAGCTCTACCTTTGAGTCATGCCCAGCCCTTTACTCAGTAAATCTAGGCATTTTTTTTCTGCTGGTGAGTTACAATTTTGCATCACTTCTTATATCTCCACTTTGCAAATAACTGATTAACTGGTCTTTAGTGACAGGGTCTCTGTATGTAGTGCCAGCTGTCTTGGCAATCACTATGTAGACCAAGCTATCCTTGAACTCAGAGATCCTCTTGCCTTTACCAGCTAAGTGCTTGGTTTAAAGGTGTGTACCACCACACCAGGCTCCATTGCTTTTTAATATTTTTTTCAGGTAGGATCTCACTAAATTGCTCAGGATAGCCTTGAACTCAACTGTTGCTAAACCCAGGCTGGCTAGAATTTCATAGCCTGTAGCCTAAGAATCCTCAGGCACCTAATATGTCAAGTATATATATGACAATGCTTACACTTACAGTGCAGATTGAGAGAGGGCTCAAGAATGCTTTCTTTCCTTATTCAGTGTTGGTTACATAGACCTATTAACACAGACACATTAACCATGGGAAGATTTATCAAGAAATGGTCTGTACAATATTTTCTGCATATATTATACTACATTTTTTTTTACTGAAAATAAAGAGAAAGGAGGGACAGACAGGACAAAGATGAAGAGAGGATGGGGGAGGGAGAAAAAAGAGAAATAACCAAAGAGAGGAAGAGAGTATTTCCTGGCATGTAAGAAATGAAAGATGACTTTTAAAGTGTTTAGCAGCTGAGCAGGGTGAAACAGGAAAACCAGAGAAAATTCATTTCTGGGACCCAAGATGCTTTACCAGGTAAACACTCTTGTTACCAAGTCCAGTGACCTGAGTTCTATTCCAAGAATTCCTGAAAGAAAAGAACTAATTTCTTTAAGTTGTCCTCTGTGTCACCGTGTGGACACATTGTTTAACACTATGAACTCTCAAAACATAAATAAGCAAATAAATAAATAGTTATTAATATAATTTCCAATCTTTTCCTACCCCCTCCTTCATCTGAAAATCTAGAGGCACAGAAGGGAGGCTGGGAAGCCACCAACTCTAAGGACAGGAGTCTCTGAACACAAAGCATTTCTGTGTCAGGGAATTGAGGGATCAGAACAGCATCTAGGGTAGAGATGTAATCTCTGACAAATTCATCTATTGCCCTATTATTTCCATTGGAAGTGGGTGGCCTGCTTACCTTCCATACCACATAATAGGCAGAGGCGTTGGTTTCCGGAAATCAGAAATGAAAAGTTCCCCAATTTCTTTTTCTTCCACATAAACAGGGTTCCCTCCCAAATCAGGTATTTGTGATAGTTAGACCAGGCTGGAATGACATCGTTGCTCTGATTTCAAGAATTTTATGGTTCTCCTCTCTGCCTCCAATTTTTCCTTCCAACATTAGTAAAACTTTTGAAGTACAGTATGCATAACAATGTTGTACCTATTATTAATATACTGTTCAATGAGATAAGTGAAATAAAGCAGACGCAAGACATCTATACCAAACCCTTCAGGCTCAGTGAACATTGTGGAAGAGCAGGGGCAAAAAGAATGTTAGAGCTGGAAAAGGAGAAATGCTATGAAATATGACCTTCTGGATGTGCTATGGTTGCTGCCCGTAAGAACTCACAGGAAACAGCCATGCTTACATATAGAAGATCTGCAGAAAATCAAGCCAACTAAAAATTCCAGTGTAGATTAGGAATAGGCTCCTGAGGCCACACCAAGGCAGAGAAGCTATTGGCAGTAGACGGCTATAGGGGAATGTGGAGTCACTTTTCTTTCTCCTTATTTTTAAAGATCTATTTTATTGTATGTATATGAGTATTTTCTGCACATACATCTGTGCACTAAGTGCATGCCTGGTACCCACAGAGGTCAGAAAATGGCATACAATTCCCTGGATCTAGACTTACAGCTGATTGTGAGTGGCCATGCTACTGAAAATCAAACCCAGAATTTTTGGCAGAGTAACCAGTGCTCTTAATGGCTGAGCCATTTCTCCTGCCCTGTGCTATGTTTTATTTGTTGTTTGATATTGTAACATAATTGTTGGAAATGGATTAGAAAACTTACTGTTGAATCTACAGATAATATTAAGTTGGTGGAGTGCTTACTTAGCATCTAAAAACCTCTGAGTTCTATCCCCAGCACCAAATAAACCAGACATAGTGAGGTATGCCTGAAGTCCCAGCACTCAGGCACAGAGGTAAGAAAATTAGTTCAAGATCATCTTCAGCTTCTTAGAAAGTGCTAGGCCAGCCTGATCTGCATAAGACACTGTCTCAAATGAAGGAAGAAAGAAAAGGAGAAGAAGAGAAGATTGGGATGGAGGGAAGGGGAAGAGAAGAAAAGGGAAAAGAGAAGAAAAGGGAAAAGAGAAACTTCATAACTTTTCTAAGAAATTCCCTTTCTCCCTTCCTCCTCATCCCTCCGTTACTCCAGCCACACCCCTCTCCCAGCTGCATGAAACTTCTTGGCATCACCAACATATCTCCAAAATGCGTGAGAATGTCACCTGTTTACATACTGGGTTGTTGAAAATATAATTATTTAAGTTATTCATATCAGACCAGGGTAGAGCTATAATCCAGTGTGACTGGAATCTTTGTGTAAAGGGAAATCTGGACACACAGACACACAGACACACAGACACACACAGAGAGAGAGAGAGAGAGAGAGAGAGAGAGAGAGACAGAGACAGACAGAGAAAGAGACAGAGAAAGACAGAGACAGAGAGAGACAGAGACAGAGAGAGAGAGACAGAGAGACAGAGAGAGAAAGAGAGAGAGAGAGACAGAGAGAGACAGAGAGAGACAGAGAGAGACAGAGACAGAGAGACAGAGAGAGAAAGAAAGAGAGAGAGAGAGAGAGAGAGAGAGAGAGAGAGAGAGGAAAAACAGCACATACTGAAAAAGGCAGAGAGACAGGAAACATTGTGAAACACTGTCAACAAATCAGTAGCAGCTGAGTTACGGGGTTATGGACTTGGAACAGATCTTCTCTCACAGTCCTGCTGAATCCTTGATCTTGAATTTATAGCTTACAGAACTGTGCAGTAGCAATATTCTGTTGTCTCATCAGTCTTCGTTACCATGGAAGCTGTAACAAATGAATATGCTTGGCGCACAAATTCGTCACAGCTCAGCCTGTCTTCTAGTCACTTTCTCAGCTTTACTGGCAATTATGACCAACCCTACAGACAGGATGAGCTCATCTAAGAGTCCTTAACTTTATTCTGTCTACAAATTGGACCACTGTCCTCAAATTCTGGGCACCGAAACTTACAGCTAGCTTGGGGAGCCCATCGGCTGGCTTATTAAATATGGATCTCATTGTGCAATCTCTGATGTAATCGTTGTTCCAAGAGACACGGGAGGGAAACTAAGGCTAAGGGACTGAAGGAGCTGAAGGAATTTGCAGCCCCATAGGAGGAACAATATGAACTAACCAGTACCCCCAGAGCTTCCAGGGACTAAACTACCAATCAAAGAGTACACATGGAGCGAGTGACACACGGCTCCAGCCGCATATGTAGTGGAGAAGAGGCCATAGGTCCTGTGAAGGCTCGATGCCCCAATGTAGGGGAATGCCAGGACAGGGAAGTGGGAGTGGGTGGTTTGGTGAGCAGGGGAAGTGGGGTTGAGATATGGGGTTTTCAGAGGGGAAACCAGGAAATGGGATAACATTTGAAGTATAAAATAAAGAAAATATCTAATAATAAAAAAAGAATGTCACTTATGCAAATTCAGTATTGGAGGAGGTATTCTAGTTTTATCCTCATCACCCAAATAGTCCCCATTTCTGTTCTCATGTCATTTATTCCATTACCCTATTTCTTTTCTCTCCCTTTCCTGAGCAACCTTTTCCTAGCTCCAAGAACTGGACTTCTGAATCTCACTGAATATAATAGAGTCTTGGTTTCTTTTTATGCAAAACGGGCATTAAATGTTTACCTCACAGGGTTTTCTGGAGGACACTAAACGAGAAATCTCACCAGGGCCAGTGTCATGTATAAATTGATAGATTGGATTGTGCTATCTTATGTCAGGACACATTTTCCCTAGTCATGTGATCTCCAAATTTTATAGCACATAAAATGTTCTAAAGTTCCAAGATCACAGCCCCTTTGTTAGGGACTCAAGAAAGCTGGAATGGTGGTCACAGCCAGGAAGAAAGAGAGAGGAATGAAGACTACTTCACTTGCTGTCCAGGCTCTGCAGGACCACCTGAACCTTGAGAAATCCTGGCTATGTTGAAGCAGTCTGTAAGGTTGAAGCACTTGGGGCTAGCCACTTTGGAGCCATCTAGGATGTAGATATTCAGGCTTGTTAGAAATCCCATCAGAAGCACCTAGGACTTACAAGCTTGGAGCAACTTGCAGTCTGTAGTTGATTGAAAATCCGCTGAAATAGATATAGATTAGGGACAGAAGGTTAAGTTGACATTTGAGTATCAGAAAAAAATCAACAATTAGCAAGGGGAAAAGGAGAGTCAAGCACATTTGTTCCCAGAATACACAAGGACACATAATGAAAATAAAAAGTGAATATTTAACAAGATTTTGAATTGTATAGGCCCTTCCCTATGGCAAATGGAAGTGGGGGTTGTGAGCCATTTAGAGAAAGAGAAAATGACTTTTATGGGACATGAATAGTCCAACAGTAGACAGTGCTGAGGAAGAATATTTATATGATCTTCCTGTGAGGCTTGTCCCTCAATCTCTTCTATGATGACAGTTTAAATTTTGGGGGTGGTGGCATGGAGTTGATGAAATAACCAAGTGAGGTTGTGGGCAACTCTGTTCCTTTCTTGTAGACCCTGACAGACAAGGAAAGCTGGAATAAAAAGCCTTTGCCTACCCTTGCTGCTGTTCAGACACTGTTGATATGGAAAGTGATACTTTTGTGTGACATGTTAAGGCCTCAGCACTAGCCAAAAAAACCATGGCAACACGATTTCCTTTTCTCTCTCACACTGGGATGTCATCACAGTGGCTTTGACCACTTCCCTATAGGTAACTAAAGCATTTGACACAAAGGCCTCTGACCTAGTATCTTCCATTTGTCCCATTCCATGCAGCCCTTAATGAGTCCATTTTCTACGTTGCAGACTTTTTGGCTAGTCCCCCCAAAACATTCCTAGCTTCCCACTGAGCAATCTCCTCTGGTAGTCCTGGGAAGTGCAATCTCCTTACCCCACACTCTAGGAATGAGAATGATCAGTCCAGGAACTTAGGCTGCCCACATACATCAACATAGTGACTGGAGCTCATGGTCTAAAGTAGATAAAAATGAGAGTCAAGACTGACCCAAGACAACCAGTCTTGGAATCGACAGTGACTTGGAACACAAGCTTCTTCCAGTTTCTACCAGGCTGACCTTTCAGAGCTGACATCCTCAAAGAAGACAGTCTTGTCTCTGCTCCCAACCCATCATATCCATCAGCTACCCAGTGACTGCTGGTTCAGCAGTCATGCTATAGTTTAAATCTAAAATGTCTTCCCTTGTCTCCTAGCTGGTGCTGCTGTTTTGGAAAGTTGCCAACCTGTTTTCATCTTTTAGGAGATTAGGAATTGTGATGGTATTGATTGCCAACTTCACGGGATATGTTTTACTTAGGAGATAAACTTCCAAGCACTCCTGTAAGAGATTATTTAGATTAGCAGTTATCTTGGTTAGGTCAGTTGAGGTAGGAAGTTAGGTCATCTTGCACGGCACCATTCTGTGGGCTGTGGTCCCAGATGAGAAATTGAACTGAACATCAGAATTCATCTCCCTTTGCCTCCTAACTATAAGTGCAATACGACTGACACCTCAAGCTCCTGCTACCATAACATCCCATCTATGACAGACTGTACTTTGGAACTATGATCAAGATAAAATTTCTTCCTCCATTAAATTGTGTTTTCCCAGAATATTCCATCAACCTAAAATAGCTAACATAGGCCTAGTGGGTGTGGATAGGTTACTAGAGCAAACAGTTGGAGATGTTATACAGGCCCTGCTCCATTTTAGATGTCCTTCCCTCTTTTCCAAACACTTTACCCCTGAGCTGTTATGAACTGAACTGCTCTGACATGTTTTCCCCTCTGTGATGGACTGAAGCCTTTGAAGACCTTGAGCAAAAGTAAGTCTTCCCTTGAGTTATTTCTGTCTGACATTGTGGTCAGAGCAAGGTAAAAGCAATTTCCACAAATGGATGTCGCCACTTCATGTCCTCTGTTCTGGGAAGGTTCTTCCTTAAGGGTTATGCTGTGAAATATGACTTGAAATAATCTCATTTTATAGGTAAAGAAAGAGGTGTTTGGGGGAATGAGCCTTTCAAGCAGCATGCAAGCAATTATGATATAATCAGGGTTTGTGTCTAAAACCCATAGTATGAAACCTAAGGAACACACTGGCAACAGGTCTAATTTCATTTCTGCTGATGTGATAAACATGATGACCAAAAGCTACTTTGAGGGAGAAAGTGTATTTGACTTAAAAATCCAGGTCATAGGCAAACCCTGTGGGAATTCATGGCAAGAACTTGAAGGCAAGAGTCCTAGCAATTCCACACAGCATTACCTACAACTGAAAAACTCACTTAACAACTAAAGAAGTATGGCAAAAACTATGGAGGATTCTACTTGCTGGCAGGTTCACACTCAGCTAGCTTTCATATGTAGACCACAATCATATGCCTAGGGAATGGTGCCTCCTACAGTGGGATCACTGGGCCAACATGGTGAAAAGAGAGAAATAACTATTGCAAATTGTCTTCTGACTTCCAACTGTGTGTTGTGGCATGTGCATACAAATCCTTAACATACAAAAATTTTAAAACAAACAGTAAAAATAATTTTTTTAAAAATGTGCCAGGGTTTCCATACTTTCTAGTATAAAGACCTTCCTCCTTTAGGCCTGAAGTATAAACCCTAGTTTTTCTCCCACAAACATGGAGTTTCAAGCTCTAGTCCTATTCCCTTGGATTCAAAGCTTCAGAACACAGTCCTCTTGTCTCAGACCCAGGGGTCCATATCCCTACCCTTCCCCCTCAGATCCAGGAGTCTAGAACCCATGCTCTACCCTCAGACCCAAGAATCTAGATTCCATCTATGCCCTCTCAGACTCAAGTATCCAGGCTCCAGCCTCCTCCCTCATATTTAGATCCAGACCCAGCCCTCCCTCTTTCAGATTCAAATATCCAGGTCCCAGCCTTCTTCCTCAGATCATGAATCCAGGTCCTATCCCCTCTTCTCTCACCACAGGTCCCAGCCTCCTAACATAAAAAGAGACCTAATTCAGAACACATATTTGGTCACCTGGCTCAACTAGCCCACATCCTTGCTGCATCTTTCTGGCTAGGGTATTACATTTCTTGGGCCTCAGTTCTTTGCTTGTTTAAGCAGGGACAGAAAACTATGAAAACGTTTACTGACTTCTTTATTACCTCTTGTTTTTTCTTTATTCCTCCAGTGAGAAGGATGGAGGTGATAGAACCCCCCGGAGAGTATAAGCACTGGGGTGTCTGTGTGGGATTGCTACCTTCTAGAGACATGAAGCAAACTACTTCCATTGGGTGGTTTCCCAATAGAAAAGGAATCTTAAAGGTCTAGGTATTTCCTGGAATTTGCTGTGTGTGGGAGGAATAGCTCAGGGAAGACCCATTGGCAGCATTAGGATCCAAGCCCTCCCAGTTCCTGGAAGTCAGGAGCAGAGGAGAAGAATGCTTGTGTGTCTGGGATCTGTGCCCATCCTAGGGACTCCTTGCCTCAAGTCCCACCTCTCCCAGCCCCGACATTCACTCCCACTGTTGGGAGTTCCTTACCATATCTTGCCCAACTGAGTGGGTGTCAGCCACAGAGCTGTAGGGTGTGGGCCTTCCAGCTGCTGGGCCCTCTTCCTCCTCTCATCTCCTCCTTTCACCCAGTTTCCTTCTTTCCTTTTGCTGTGTGCTGTGATCTCTCTTCCCCCATTCTTTTCTCTTCTTTTTCTTCTGCCTCCCTGGGAAATTCCAGGGTGTGAGATAGCAGAGGGAAACAGTGGAGAGTTTCGGGGTGGGGAGAAGAAAGAGAGAGACAGACAGACAGAGACAGAGAAAGAGAGAGAGAGGTATGAAAATAAAGATAGAGATAGAGCAATAGTCGAATACTCAGAAAATAAAGTCAAGAAAAGCAAACAGGGTGACCCATGACCCAGACATACATCTTTTATTTCCTTAATCTAGAACTGCCAAAGATTGCAGTTACTGGAGTGTAAACTGGGCTACAGGGTGAGTTAAACCCTGTCAGGGTTGCAAAGTTGTCACATAGGAAGGGGTATGTAAACAGAAAAACAAAAACTAAAAAAATTCAAAATAAAAACAAAAACAAAAAACAAAGAAGAATGAGAAAGAGGATAAAAGGAAGAACCAAAGGAAAGAACAGAGGGGAGAGGGAGGGAGGGAGGAAGGGTAGAGATATGTATATAATAGATAAGGACACCTGCCTATGGAGAACTTACATTCTAACAAGAGAGGCCCTTATTATACCAATGAAAAAGATGCTGAGCAACTGAGTCTTTAGATTATAGAGAAAGCTGATCAGTGCTGTGGGGGAAAGGAAAAATAGGGAATCTGGCAGTAAGAACTACAGGACAGAAGCAGTCCCCATATCTAATAGGGAATCCAGGAAAGCCATCTTCCCTCCTGTATCAGACACACAGACTTTACTGTGACCCAATACTTAAGAAAAGCAACTTGAGGAAGGAGAGGTTAATTTTGGTCATGGCTCACGGTATATGGTCCATAATGGTTAGGAAAGTATGTCAGACTCGGTAACTCAACTCATTATGGCAGGAGCTCTTTAGATAGCTTATTCACATTTGGTGGATCAGAATAGAGTGGGAGGATAAAAGAGACCTGATTTATAACACTCAAAGCCCTTCATCTACCAGTGGCCAGGGTCTGACAGCTAAACAGGGAGCCCAAAAATTTTAATTCTGAGTAGAAGTTCAATATGAGATGCCCTAGCTTCTTTCTGTGATATTAAAAAAAAAATGCTGATAAAGAGACAGGCAGAGAGAGACAGGGAGAGGCAGAGAGAGACACCGAGAGAGAGAGAGAGAGAGAGAGAGAGAGAGAGAGAGAGAGAGAGAGAGAGAGAGATTTGGCTTACAATTTCAAGTCACAATCCTATTTTTAATGGAATTCAGTGCAGGAACTCACGTAGGAGCTTAAAGAAGAAACCATGAAAGACTGTCACTAGACTGGATCACTTGTAGGCTCATGGTTAGTTAGAAGTATTCTCAGCCCATGTCCACCTTCCTTTGGATACCACCTACAGTGGTGTGGGCTCTCCTACATCAATCATTTGTCAAGATGTTCTCTGTCAACCATGGCCTCAAGCCAATCTGATCTAGAGGCTCTCCTCTCAAGTAACTCTAGACTGTATATAGTTGACACTGTAAGCTAACTATGACAAGAGGTAACTGGGGAAAAGTATACAAAGTAGGTACCCAGTTGGTAGGCATGTCTTCCTGTGGTTAGAACTTCCTTGCAATTAAACATTCTTAAAGCAGTTAGGTTGTTCTCCTCATATTAGAAACTAAGACAAGGGGAGGAGAAAGAAGGGGGATGAGATGGGGGCATTGTGGAGGGGTAACCTGGAGGGAAGAGGGTTACCATTTGAAATGTAAATGAATAAAATGATTAAATAAATAAATAAATAGAAACTAAGACACCTGGGAATTCTCTAATACCTGTGCAGGAAAAAAGGGTTTACACACTCAAATTACATACACACACAGAAACACACACATATACACACACACATATGTATATATGTGCATATATATATATATATATATATATATATATATATATATCACTCGAATTGTGATATTTATTGTCCTTTTGTGGACTTTTCTAGAGGATCATGGGAAGAAATACCAAATCTTTTGACTGAATCCTTTTCTTCAAGAAGACCAGAACTAAGAAACCATACGCACATACACAGAGAGAGAGACACACACACATACACACATAGAGTTCCTCAAACTTTAAAACAGTGCCACCAGCTGGTTACCAAGTGTTCAAACACATGATCTGTGAATGATACCTCCACCTATCCTATGTCTCTAGTTCTGCATTTCTTCAAAGTATTTACTTTCTAAGTCAGAACACTCAGTAGAGTAACCACATGACTGGATTCACGCAATTAATAGAACACATACTCTAAGTTACTTTTTAGTGGCCACTTACCCTCCTTAGTTCTTCATGAAAGAAGTTCAAAAATAAAAACTGGGGCTACAGTTGTTAGTAGCTAGAGTGCTGGCTAGCCATACACAAAGCTCTGAATTCCTTTTCAGCACTCCACAAGGCAGTCACAATACCTATCATAAGCCAGCAACACTAGTACTTGAGACGTTTAGGCACCAGAACCTCAAGTTCAAGGTCATCTTCAGCTATATTGAGAGTTAGAGCTCAATCTGAGCCTCAAAATGTTAGGTTTCAACTCAAAACAGATTGCTGGGGTGCCTACTTAAGATATTAATGCAAACTTGGTCACCAGATTCTCCCTGCATATCTCCCTTACCTGACACCACCACCACCATAAACTTCTCTAGCCCTCAAGCTGGGCTGCCTTTCTCCCAGCTTCCCTTCCCAAATAACTGAACTATTTTTGTTACCTGGTCTTTTCCTCAACTCTCTTTTGGTCCTCCTAGCTGCTGTACCTTGTTCCTCTGCTCCCCCTCTCCTTACCTCTCCTCACATAGCTCAGAGTCATGCCCCTCTCTGGACTCTTCCAGATGTCTTTGCTCCGATAATGTCTCCATTTTGTCCACAATAAATGTATAAATGATGATGGTAGATAGATAGATAGATAGATAGATAGATAGATAGATAGATAGATAGATCAATGATAATTAAAAAAAAGAAGAGGCCATGAATTTGAGAGGGACTATGGGAACATTAGAGGAAGGCCAGAATGATGTTTTTATTTTATAGTTAAAAAAATATTTTAATTTATGAGTTGTTGAGCTAAAGAGATGACTCAGTGGTTAAGAACACTAAATGCGCCAGGCACTTGGGAGGCAGAGGCAGGTGGATTTCTGAGTTCAAGGCCAGCCTGGTCTACAAAGTGAGTTCTAGGACAGCCAGGGCTACATAGAGAAACCCTGTCTCGAAAAACCAAAACAAAAAACAAAAAACAAAAACAAAAACAAAAACCCACTAATGCTGTTGCTCGGATTGGATTCCTACACATACAGACAGGAAAACATGTATGCATACAAAATAATAAAATAGAAATAAGCTTTTTAAATTACTAATTGTTTCTTCCTAGGATTTTTTGTTTTGGTGGTGTTTTTGTTTTGTTTTGGACCTGGGTTGATGCTGCTAACTGCAACCTCAATGTTTGGTTTCAGAACCCAGACTAAGGTGCAGATTGTAGATGCCAAAACATATCTGGCCTCCAGGTTCTCCCAGCATCCCTCAGTCCCTGCCTGACATACTGTGCCCCCAACCCTGAACTTTCCAGTCCAGGGGCTATGCTGCCCTACCCCTAGAGGCTCTTCCCTTTATAATCCAGATATTTTACTCTCTCTCTCTCTCTCTCTCTCTCTCTCTCTCTCTCTCTCTCTCTCTCTCTCTCTCTCTCTTTCCTTTTCCTCCTCTTCTTCCTTTTCATTTCTCTGCACTCTCCCTTTCCCTCTTTCTCTTTCCTCCCCATCCCCACAGGGACTTCCCTGGCCTTGGTCTTTGGAGCCAGTGAACTCTCCCACCCAATTCAGCTTTCCAACAAACCTGCCTTTAATATAATTTAATCTGGCTTGAACTGAATCAGATTTACTGGACCTGGAGTCACAAGCAATTGTGAACCACTACGGGAGTGCTGGAAACTAAACCTCAGTCCTCTGGATTCTGTTTTTTGTTCATGTACAAGTGTACAAGTGTCTACAGAGGCCAGACATCATCAGATAACCTTGTGCTGGACTTACAAGTAAACCACATGGCATGACTCCTGGAGCCCCAACTCAGATCCTCTGCAAGGGCATCAAGTAATTTTAATTATTGAGGTATCTGTCTGTCTTCTAAAATCATTTGTAAAGAAATCTTGCCTTTATGGATCTTGTTACTTACTTCACTTCCCAACTCCTTAGTGCTTCCACAGTGCTGTGCTTTATAAAAAGGCAAGGAGAGAAAGAATGTGTTTGGTGGAGGTATGGTCAGGTGTGGGGGAAGGGAGTGCCTCCTCAGGCCCCATGCTGATGCATCCCTTCCCCCTAAGGGACAAGCCACACAAAGGTATAGTATAGAATAGAGTTTATTCAGGCATGGGGAGGGGAGTTGAGATGATAGTAGAGACAGAGAAAGGCAGAGAGAGAGAGAGAGAGAGAGAGAGAGAGAGAGAGTAAGTAAGTATAGGATTAGAGGAGTAGAGGCTGGCCATGAGCGCCTGTATAGGGGAAAGGGGCAAGAGGACAGAGCAAGAGAAAGAAGGCAAGAGAGAGGGAACTGGGCAAGCAGCCCTCTTTTTAGTGAGTCAGGAACACCTGGCTTTTGACAGGTAACTGTGGGTCCGAGCTTAGACAAAATGCTAACACACAGCATCACTCAGTGTGTGTTTTGTAAACTAGCCATAAGTCTTGCCTTGGACACCTTTCTCCTTCATTTTCCACTCCCCTAACTTCACATCAGTCAGGAGCACCTCCTCCAGGAAGCTTTTCCTGCCTTTCAGTTCCATCAGTGCCCAATCCTCTATTTACACAGCTGCCTCCTCTACTAGTTTGGCATCTCCTCAGAGGCAGGGCCCCCTGCTGAGTCATTTCTGTGTGCCTGGCATCACTTAGTCCAGGGTCCCACCCATCATCTGCTGAAGAGATGTCCTTATAATGAATACATGTTTTTCCTCTGCTTCTTCTCCATTTTTAGCAATCACCCTTACCCTTCTCTTGTGGTGAAGTTAAATGATGACGATCCTACTTGGAAGACAAGGAAGACATCGTAGATTGAGGACAGAGAGCAGTTATAAGCCCCATTTGGAGGGGAGGGGGGTCTGTAAAAGAGCTCAACTTCATCTGTCCTTGTCATCTTGTCTTTGCTACATTTAATCCTGGTCATCTGTGCTTGCAAGGAAAACTGGACCCCTGCGCCTGAGGGAGGAGAGTTAGGCCTGTATTCATTTTTTGAGAGAGGAGGGCAGATGTCTAGACTCAGACTCCTGAGTTGAAGTGGGAGGACTGAATACTGGACGATCAGGGCTAAGGGAGAAGGGCTGGGGTCTGAAATTCTTGGTCTGAGGGAGGAGAGCTAGGGACTGTGCCCCTGGGTCAAACAGAGGAGTACTAAGGTCTGGTCACTTGGGTCTGAAGGAGCCTGTGCACTCTGTGCCCTGGCAGAGAAAACTCTCAGGGTTTGAAGTCCTAGTTTGTCTCTCATGTACTCTGGTTTTAGAAACATCTGGTTTTATACAGCTGCTCCACCCAGTCAGGGTGGTGTTGAGGCTAGGCAATCAAATGCCCAGCTCCTGGGTGGAGCCTGGGCTATCCCCTCCTAGCCATGGGAACTCCCCTTATCCCCAGATCTGGGCTTGCTTCCATCAGAGGATCCATCATCCTGACACAGACAGACACTAGGCAACACAGGTTCCCGGCAATAGCATCAGACACAGCCTGTCCTGCCCTGATATTGGGTAGTACCTAGTTTTCAACCATCAAAAACTTTCTCCCTAGTGCCCAAGGTCAAGCAAAGGCCCAACATAGCACTGCAGCTATGCCCTGTATAACAAGATTCTCACACACGCCTGGCTCTGTCCACTAGACTGCTGAGTGGTTGCAAGAGATGAAGCAGCCAGAGGAAAGAAAAACAGAGTCATAAAAGTCAGATGGGGAGAACCGAGTGATAGTCTTATAAAAAGGCAGGCAAGCAGGTGAAAGCTAGAGACACCGAGGGATAGAAGAGTAGATAGATATACAGATTGCAGATTAGTAGAAGACGGGGATAATAGACATGAGATAGGGAGAGGGGAAGAAGGAAGAGTGAAAGAAATGGGAATACAGATAGGTAGAGAAATAAATATAGTCAAGGCATCAAGTACAAAATGAGAAAGTAAGAGAGAGTGAGGCAGACAGAGAGGGAGAGGGAGAGGGAGAGGGAGAGGGAGAGAGAGAGAGAGAGAGAGAGAGAGAGAGAGAGAGAGAGAGAGAGGGAGAGAGAGAGAGAGATTGAGAATAAACTTTATCAGAATCACTCACACAAGAGAATGCAGGAAGAGACAACAGGACACAACCCATCATTGTATACTAAGAGAAACTCTGAAAAACATAGTCTTGAAGCTAAAAAAAAAAATGTATATATATCCTTATAAGAAACCATGTACAAGAGTGATAAGGATCACTAGTCTTCTGGCCTCAAGGAGCTAGGGTACACTCCATGAGAGCTTCTTTTCTTCCCCAGCTCTGTTCTGATCTAGTCTCCATCAGAGCAATGAACTCAGGTCACTCCATGGAGTCACTGCCATCCCCCAGAAGACAGATTCCAATAGCCCATCCCTTAGCCCCAAACAGACTGTAACATGAGCATGTGTGTACATATGTACCCCTACACAGACACAGACACACACACACACACACACACACACACACACACACACACACACACAGAAACATCAGCCCAGCAAAGAGCATACAATTCTGGCTGTAGCTCCAGTCTGCTGTGAAACACATGCCAGCAACACAGGCACACCCACAGACGTGAGTGTGTGTGTACTTTCTCTATCTGCCCATTACTGAAATGTGATCCTGAGGGACATATTTGTAGAGAGTCTGCTATGAGGAGATGAGAGAGAGCGAAGAAGAGGAAAAGGTAAGAAGGTGAGGGGGGGCAGGCCAGGGGGAGAGGGAGATGGGGGTAGTAACAGAAGAAAGATGGAGATAAAAACACTGACAGCTGAGAGAGGCAGCTGAGGGAAGGGCTGAAAGAGGGGGGTTGTGAAAGGCCAATTTGAGGGGCAGAGAAGGGAGGTCCTATCTGAGCCGGGGATGGGGAAAATGTCGGGAATTGAAGAGGGTGGAGCAGTAGGACTGCCTGACCTCAGAGCCCCTGGTCAGACTTGTCCTGACGTCAGCCCTCCTCCACCCCCGCAATGTGTTGGTCTTCAAATGGCCCCCCTCCAGCTAGCTTCAGACACACTCAGATTGCAGAACAAGACGGAGAAGAGAGAATCCAGGAGGACCCACAGCCATGAGACAGGTGTGTGTGTGTGTGTGTGTGTGTGTGTGTGTGTGTGTGTGTGTGTGTGTGTGTGTGTTCGTGTGTGGTATCTGCCGCCATGCGGGGTAATTACTACCATATGTGTGACCATATGTATTGGGGTCTAGTAAGAATGTGCTTGTAAGTGCATGTGGTGAGTCCATGTGTATCTATGTATGACAGTGTTCATGTGTTCAGTGAGCATGTGAAGATGAGTGTGTGAGTGTCCATCTCTGTGTTCACTGCCGTGAGGTTTGCCTTCCATAGATGTCTATGATTCTGTAAATATATGTTTGTGTTCCCTGGGAGTGAAAGAAGATTCTGCCTGTGTGTAACACATGCATTTTGGCTTTTGATTGTTTTATGGGATCAGAATCTACTTAGTTGAAAAACATGCAGTCAGCAATAGTCAACCTCTCTTGCCCTGTAAAATTAGCAGTTTCATATGTTTGGGGTTCATTTTAACTGTTCAGTATTTCTTCTGAAACCTTATGTTTCAGATGACTGTCTTTGTATTTATTGACATATTGCTATATCTCCTTGATACTGTTTCTTCCTGATGCTGAGGCCTTATGTCCTCAGGTCCCCTAAATGACTGTCAAAGGAACGCTGTGTTCAGCCTGAGACGTGGTACTCTTGTGAAGCATGGTGCTTTTAGTTGTGTGGTTTTAATGTTGTGGGTACAGCCGTAGGTGCATGTATCCATATTGCTGGCATCAAAAAACTTCCTTCTAAGATGAGCTAGCCCTAGGAGCCCAGGCAGAGCTGTGTTTGACACAAAAGGGCAGGAACAAAGGAGTCTAAAAGAATAATTGTTATTGGTTATTTAAATTTTCTATCTCTAGTTGGGTACCATGTACCTGAGGTCTTAGATACTTGGCTGAGACAGGGGGATGCTTGAGTCTAGGAGTTTGAGGGTAATCTGGGCAATACAGGGAGACCCTGTATCTTCTTTAAAATCCCATAAAAAAAAAAGTAACTCATCTCTACTGCTCAGAAACGTGAACTAAACTGCAATATATTGTTTTAAATCCTCTTGAAAAGTAAAGAGGGGTCATGAGATGCTCTGGGGGGTAAAGGAGCTTGATGCTTAGCCTGACAATTTGAGTTTGGTCTCCAAGATCCACATGGCAAAAAAGAGAGAACCTGCCAGGCAGTGGTGGCGCATGCCTTTAATCCCATCACTTAGGAGGACGAGGCAGGTGGATTACTGGGTTCGAGGCCAGGCCAGCCTGTTCTAAAGAGTGAGTTACAGGACAGCCAGGAATATACAGAGAAACCCTGTCAAGAGAGAGAGAGAGAGAGAGAGAGAGAGAGAGAGAGAGAGAGAGAGAGAGAGCCATAATTATCTTCCAACCCTTCCCACCACCCATCCCCCACACAAGTATACAGCAAGGCACATGCACTATGGCATGCATATACCCACACAGATACACACAAGATAAACAAATAAATATCTGTAAACTTTCAAGGAAAATGAAAGGAAATTAAGTTTGGCAGTTTCTTTGCTCTAATCCAGTGTGTGAGATGGCTATAAGCTTTTCTACCAAATACCAGGTGATATTATTTGGAGACTGAAGAACACTGCATTCTCTGTCAAAACTGTTCAACCTTGATATTCTACAGTGGCCTCATGCTTGAGTTAAGAAGACTGGAGTTTTGAACTGTGTGTAACGTTCATGCTCCACAAAAATATTTTTGTTCCCCTTTAGCTTTAAAAACAATTTGCAAATGTAAAACATTACTTATTTGTAAGCGGTACTGGAAATTAGTGTACTGACCACTACTGTATACTTTAAAATATGATTATTTGGGGCTGACAAGGTGCTTGCTGCTAAGTCTGATTACCTGAGTTCGTTCCCCTACATGTTATCAGGAGAACTGTCTCCTGAAGGTTGCCCTGACTTTCACTCACACGCTATGGCATGTGCACTTGTGCATACACATAAACACACATACAGACACTTTTGGAACAGGATTGCTTTAGGGAATAGGGATGTAGCTAAGCTGATAGAGTGATTGCTCTGCATGCACAAAGACACAGATTCAGTCCCAGCACCAAATAAATTGAGCTTACCTCTATCATCACTCAGAAGTTAGAAGCAGACACATCAGAAATCCAAGCACATTCTTGGACACACAGTGAAGCCAAGGTAATCTTGGGCTTTATGAAACACTGTCTAGGGGCTGGTGAGATGGGTCAGCGGTTAAGATCACCGACTGCTCTTCCAAAGGTCCTGAGTTCAAATCCCAGCAACCACATGGTGCCTTACAAGCATCCATAACGAAATCTGATGCTCTCTCTTCTGGAGTGTCTGAAGACAACTACAGTGTACTTACATATAATAAATAAATAAACAAACAAATAAATAATTTAAAAAAGAAACACTGTCTAGAAAACACAATGGTTTTTTTGTTGGTTTTTTTTGTTTTGTTTTGTTTTGTTTTCTTTTCTTTTTTGGTTTTTGGGGGTTTTTGTTTGTTTGTTTGTTTGGGGGTTTTTTTTGTTTTGGTTTGTTTTTTTTTGTTTTTCAAGACAGGGTTTCTCTGTGTAGCCCTGGCTGTCCTGGAACTCACTTTGTAGACCAAGCTGGCTTTAAACTCAGAAATCCACCAGCCTCTGCTTCCCAAGTGCTGGGATTAAAGTTGTGCACCACCATGCCCGACCACAATGGTTATTTTAATACTTTGCTACCACAAAATATTAATGAGGCCTCTTGTTTTGTTACCCACCCCAGACTAAGACTGAAAAGTACAATGTATAAAACGTGGTTTAATCTGGGTTTAGGTTTTTGTGAAATTGACAGTTAAGAAGAGAAGGGTCATGTATCATACTTGGTCAAAACATATTTCAAAGCTTTTCAGTAACCAAATGGAGCTAAATGAAAATTTTGTTTTAAATTATGTATTTCCATATGAAGTGCTCGGGATTGAATCCAGGGCTTCATGCATGCTTGGAAAATGTTCTACAGCTGAGCTTTACACCACCATCTTTTTACCTTTTTTTTTAAAACATTTGTGTGTCTGTGTGTGTGTCTGTGTGTGTGTGTGTGTTTGCTTACAAGTTTGGAAGTCAGAGGACAATTTGCAAGAGTCTGTTTTCTCCCTCCTCTATTTGAGGCTGTGGTTCTATGGCTGCTTACCTGTCACAGGGTTCTGTCAACCTTTGTCTTTGCTATCTATACCATGACTGTAAATGCTGTCTCTGAGTGCTCTCCTGAGAGGAGAACTCAGTATAGAAGGACTGATTAATGGTTGGCATCATGGATTCAAGTCCCATAATCTTATATGTAACTCTGGGCATTTGCATTTCTATGACTATGTACCTCATCTGGAAAATGGGAATGATAAAAGTACTTACCTGGGGTTAGAAATGTAGCTCAGTTGGTAGAATACTTGCATAAACTCAGCATAGTGGTACATGCCTGACATCCCAGGACTCCAGAAGTAGCAAAAGGAGGGTCAGAAGTTCAAAGACATCCTTGGCTACATATAGGCCAGGCTGGGCTACAGGAGAACTCATCTCTAAGATAAGCAAGTTTGTACAAAAGGGTTTTAAAAAAGCAGTTCATACACATTTTGTGTTAACTGTTTAGTATGTGGTATTGTGTCTTGGCACAGAGAAACTTCCATTTGTGAAGTTATTCTTAACTTTATTTTGTTTTTTAATTGTAAAAATTACTTTTTTATGGGAGGGTACACCAAGACATTTGTTTTAATCAAAGAACAGCAAGTTGATTTCTCTCCTTCAATTCTGTGGGTTCCAAGGACCAAACTCAGTTGTCAGTTGTGGAGGCAGGCACCTTTATCGCCAGCCCCATATTATGTATGGGCCACTAACAAAAACAGAGTAAAAGTCTGGGGAGTTGCACTGTGTAATCCTTTTATATACTAGAGATGTTAAAACTGTGGGAGAGCAAGGCATTGTAACTTACTTTAGTAGGCAGCCAGTAAAAGCCTGGCTTGGTGACTCTCTCCTTTCTTCCCTGTACTCAGGAGGTTGAGGCTAGAAATTTGGGTGTTTTAGATCAGCTGGGGCGACATGGACCTTTTCTACTAAAAGGGGAGGGGACTAATAAAAGTAGGCATTAAGCCAAGATTATAGCCACAATTGCTTCAAATATGGTGCTCAGAGTATCTTCTTTATAAGAAGTCCTGAGAGATAGGTATCTCCATGGTTAATGGCATATGATGTCCTTGCAGAGGACCTGAGTATGGTTCCCAAGATCAAACGATTTCACAATTACCTGTGACTCAAACTATCCCATACCCTTTCTGGCCTCCACGGTCACCAGACACAGGGTCCGGGGACATGCGTGCAGACAAAACACCCACACACATTAAATAAAAATAAGCAAGTATTTAAAATATAAAATATATCATTAAAAAGTTCTGAGATGTCAGCATCCAGTTTAGGAGAAGGATTACCAGGAGTAAAGTCACCTCCATCAGGGCCCCAGGGCTAATCCTTCTCCTTGGTCACCCACAGGACATGCCAAAGCCCTCAGAGGCAGCGCGTTGCTGCTCTGGCCTGGCCAGGCGAGCACTCACGATCATCTTTGCCCTGCTCATCCTGGGCCTCATGACCTGGGCCTACGCCGCAGGCGTTCCTCTGGCTTCAGATCGCTATGGACTCCTGGCCTTTGGCCTCTATGGGGCATTCCTCAGCGCACACCTAGTGGCACAGAGCCTCTTCGCTTACCTGGAGCACCGAAGGGTGGCAGCGGCTGCGCGGCGCTCCTTGGCGAAGGGGCCCCTGGATGCGGCCACTGCACGCAGCGTGGCACTCACCATCTCAGCCTACCAAGAGGATCCCGCTTACCTGCGCCAGTGCTTGACCTCCGCGCGCGCCTTGCTGTACCCGCACACGAGGTTACGCGTGCTCATGGTGGTGGACGGCAACCGCGCTGAGGATCTGTACATGGTGGACATGTTCCGAGAAGTCTTCGCCGATGAGGACCCCGCCACTTATGTGTGGGATGGCAACTACCATCAGCCCTGGGAACCAGCGGAGGCTACGGGCGCTGTCGGTGAAGGTGCCTACCGGGAGGTGGAGGCGGAGGACCCCGGGCGGTTGGCGGTGGAGGCGCTGGTGAGAACACGCAGGTGCGTGTGCGTGGCTCAGCGTTGGGGCGGCAAACGTGAGGTCATGTACACAGCTTTCAAGGCACTGGGCGACTCCGTGGACTACGTGCAGGTGAGTGATGGGTTTCCCAGGGACACTTGTAAGTATGATATCATACCCCCACTACCACCACCACCACCACCACCACCACTTAAGAAAGAGTAGGGTGCATCCAAGCCCATGCTTGGGAGGTGGAGGCGCAAGGATCAGAAATTCAGTCTGGTTTGAACTTTTATCCGACCTCCAATAGACCATCCATTCTTTAATATAGATAAGAGTCAATTTTGTCTTCTCTTAATTGTGTGTGTGTGTGTGTGTGTGCGCGCGCGCGCGCTCCAATTCCCATTACCACCCCCCAGCATTATATTGCAGGCAGGCATATGCAGCCACACCTAGTCTTTTACACGGATGCTGTGGATTCAAATCTAGGTCCTCAAGCTTGCACAGCACTCACTCACTCTTGTCTGCACAGCTATCTGCCAGGCTTTTAAAACTTTTCTTCTTTCGTCATCACACGTTCAGACTCTCATTCATTCATCCATTCATTCATTCACCAACTACTGATGAATTGATTTAATGTGGATATTTAGCCAATCATATCTATCCATTTGCTATGAGTCCTTTCTCCCTTTGATGTGATTCTTTTTCATTCAGTGGTACATGCAGTGAATTCACTCTATCCATTTGTATGCTGCTTACTGTGACAAAATATCAGACCAAAGCAACTTAGAGCAGGAAGAGTCTATTCTGACTCACAGCTTGCTGGTGTGTGTATCATGATAAGGAAGGAATGGACTCAGGAGCTTGACGAAGCTGATCACACTTCTCCTGCAGATAAGAAGCAGACCAAGTGTTCAAACACAGCAATCTATGGGAGACATTTCACATTCAAACCACAACAACACTAAATGAAAAAAAACAAAAACGAACACATTACCTTCTTTCATTCATATAGCCACTGAAAAACAGAAGGAAACTATGTGATCATACATTTGTTCATTCATGTAGCTAGCTACTCATTCATTTACTATAATGATTCATTCACTTATGCACCCACCAACCTAGCCAGTCATTGTATAATGCTATTTTCTTTCTTCATGTAATATAGAAATTCTTTTACCGTTCTACTCACCCATGTATTTTCTATACAACCAGTGTGGAGCTTACCCACTTATTTTTTCACTTACATTTTTATATAGGGGTTGTTCTCTCCTCCCAGTCCCTTTCTTGCTTTTTTTATCAATGTTGACATTTTTGTCATCCATCCACCTATGAAATACAGACCTTTATTTCCTCATACGTTCATCCATTCATTGGTCATTCACTAATATGCTACTGTCTTAGTTTCTTTTCATGTCACTGTGAGAAATACTCCCGGAAAAACACCTTCAGGGAAAAAGGGCTTGTTTTTTGCTCACAGCTCAAGTAGCTTCTTCATGGAGGGGAATTCAAGGCATCGAGGGCTTTAAGCCATTGCATCCATCCACAGTCAGGATGAATGCTTGTGTTCAGCTCACTTCCTTCTTTTTATATAATTTATGAACCCAGTCTGGAGATTGGTTTAAAGTGTCCATAAACCTTTCCAAGCCGCAGCCCAGTTCAGGGTTCTAGTCTGATCTGGCTCCCTTCCTCTTCACAGGTCTGTGACTCAGACACAAGACTAGACCCCATGGCACTGCTGGAGCTTGTGCGAGTGTTGGATGAAGACCCCCGGGTAGGGGCTGTTGGAGGGGATGTGAGGATCCTTAACCCTCTGGACTCCTGGGTCAGCTTCTTGAGCAGTCTTCGATACTGGGTAGCCTTCAATGTGGAACGAGCTTGTCAGAGCTACTTCCACTGTGTGTCCTGCATCAGTGGTCCTCTGGGTGAGTGGAAGCAGCTTGGAGGGCTTGTGGGTAGGGAACGAAGGAGAAAGGAAGGCAGAGGCAAGGTAAAGTTGAGGACAAAGGGCTAGGGTCTGGATTTCAGGCAACATAACATTGGGGCCAGTGGGTAGAGATGATGTTAGAGCTAAGCTGAATTTACTGAAGAGGAATAAAGTTAGGAAGGGGAAAAGGATGGAGATTGGGGAAGTTGCTGCAAAAGTGTTGTGGAAAGGAGTAAGGTGAGGTTGAACAGAGTACCGAGAATGCAGTGGATTTTTGGGGAGATTGATGAGTTTGGTGACATGGTCAGGTGACAAACACATTGGAATGAGTTTGATCCTAAGACTGGGGCTGGTTGGGGGGATAGTGTGGTACAAGAATGGAGATAAGGAAGCACGGCGTGGGAAACAGAGAACATTGTCCATACCAGAGGCTGATGCTTGGATACTCCCCACTCTACCTAGGTCTATACAGAAACAATCTCCTGCAGCAGTTCTTGGAGGCCTGGTACAACCAAAAGTTCCTGGGCACCCACTGCACATTTGGGGATGACAGGCACCTCACCAACCGAATGCTTAGCATGGGCTATGCTACCAAGTAAGTTAAGAGGACCAAGTGGTCAAATGTGTGAAGCAAGTGAGTTTCTTTGATGGAGAGAGTGAGAGAGAAAGAGAGAGACTGAGAATAGATACCATAAAAGGCAGAGGAGCCATTTGTATTTAGCCAGTGGTCTTCGGAGAGTTTGGTATTAGGAGAAAATTGGAGGTATTGTAAAGGTTGGAAAGGGTTTTCATGAACTCTTTTCATTAAATAGTCTCCATCAAACAAAGTGAGGGTATATTAACTCCACATGGAAGAGACAAGGTAGGTGGGTTGAGTGACCTGTACCAAGGAAACCAAGCCAGCATTGAAGTAAAGTAAGAGGGGTGAGATGAGTGGGTAGGGTAAGTGAAAACAGGTGACAAATGCAGTAAGAAAAAGTAGCCAACTGCTGGCTGAGAAGAGTGCCTGATGGCCTCTAAGCACTCTGGAGAAGTCTTTCATTGACAACATGAATTTGGTTACTAAGTCTCTGTTGAATGCTCTAGAGGCACATCAGTAGACAAAGGAAGACGTAAATTCTTCCTTGCTTTGAGGAGACAATGTATCTATCAGTATGTTTTGAGACTTTTCCCAGGAGAGGAGTCTTGATCTAATTTAATTTTTGTTTCTGCCACAAATATCCTTGACTGAAAACAACTTAAGAGAGGGCCTGTTTATTTGGCCTACACCAATCCCTGATCCCGGTGCTTCAAGGCAGGAACTCAAGCAGCCAGTAACATCACATCCATAGTCAAAAGCAGAGAGAAATGAATGGAACTTGCCAAGCTGCCACCTTCTGCTGACTACATAGATAGCTTTCTCTACGCTTACACTGTCCAGTGCCTGCCCTGTGAAGTAGTGCTACTCAAGTTCACATGAGTCTTGTCACCTCAGTGAACAATCAAAAGAGTTCCCAACAGATAGGCCAAAGGCCAACCTGATCTAGACAGCTCCTCAATGGAGGCTTTCCTCTATATTGTGGCAAGTTGAAACTAACCAGCACAGATGTAAACAGACATCCATTTACCCCAGTCTGGGCACAAATGACATACCAAAACAGACAAATAACGGAGCAAAACAAAATCTACCGAAGTTTAACATGGTGCTAGTGAGATTGTTGGGTTTGCTTATGTATGAATGATTCTGAGGCAGCTTTGGCAGCTTACAAGAGCTGCATCTGTAGAGTTCCCTGCATACCTTGCAAGCAGCTCCACTGCAGAATCCCCCTCCCCTGCCACACACACCTCCCTTAGGAGGGTTCTTCTTCTAACACTTTAAGCTTCCTGGGTCTACGTCTTATAAGTTCCATGCGCATCTATTAACTTTTTAAATATCCCCCTCCTCTCTCCAAGAGGAAATGTTTCAGTTTGGAGAATACTGTTAGATTTGGAATAATCTCATTTTAGCCTAGGGCACCAGGAAAGAAGACAGAAGGCCAACACGGGTCCCCTTGTAAAAAGGCTCATAGGGCCTTCACCAAAAAAGAATGGTGGTGGGCTTTAAGGAGAAGATTGGCATGTACCAGCATCCTCAGACAGCTGGTTTGGGTGCAAACAGCAAAGGCAAAATCAAACAGGGCATGGAGTGAGCCAAATGACTCAAAGAAGAGAGACTCTGTCAAGTACTGCCCTTGGAAATAGACTAGTTTGACTGATATTGCCTAATGAACTAAATGTTTCTGACCACCTGTGACTTTCCCTAATTGGGTTTCTATCTAACCTTGATGGGTGTGGCTAAGTCATGCAGGGACAGAATAATGGTTTCTGCCTCAGCCACAAGGAGTCCAACTGTTCTTTTCAGAATTTCTTACGCAGAGACTAACCTGAGTAGCTGCCAGTCTCATCTTGCTCCTCATGTCAGGACCTGCCAATTTAGTCAGCACTTAGTCAAGTCACTGACGGTGTTAGTGTCGATGACTATCATATTAGTCATGTCTGTAGTTACAGTGTTAGTCACAGGAAAAACAGCAGTAGCTCACATTGATCGAGCAGTTACTAGAAACTGCTTGGAATTTCGATCTTCATCCAATCTGGGTTGTTGTAAATATGAAATAATGGTATAGGATCATAGAAAGTATGCTTAGAAGGCTGGAGAGGCAGTTCGTTGGTTAAGAGTACCTCTTCCAGAGGACTCAAGTTGAATTCTAGCAACGCCATCTGGTGTTCACAATTGCCTCTACAGGGGACATTCTTCTTGCCTCCTTGTGCATCCATACACGTGGGCATCCACACCCCACCACCACCACTTTCCCAGACACACACAGACACACAGACATACACACAAAATTACACACATAGGCAAAAAATAAAACAAACCTTTCAACACCAAAATGGAGCTCAGAGAGGCTACGTATGATAGCTAGTATTGTCAACTTTGCGGAACGTATGATCACCTAGAAGACAAATCTCTAGGCATGTCGGTCAGGGATTTTCTAGACTAGGTTCATAAAAGTGATAAGACCCATCCTAAATGTGGGCAGCGCTAGCCATTTTGTAGGGTGAGGTACCCCAGATTGTGTACAAAGTAGCAAGCTGGGAAAGCTAGGTTGCCTTGGCTGATAAAGATCTGAGGATGAGAGCAGATTCCTGTAAAGAGTCCACTAACCGCCACTCAATGCTTGCACATGTACACAAACACACACACATACACACACACACACACACACACACACACACACACACACACACACACACACCATTCATTTCTCTCTGCTTCCTGTCCATGGGTGCAATGTGATCAGATGTCTCATATTGCTGTCTCCGTGCTTTCTCTTCCATGCCAGACTTTATCTCTGAACTATGAGCCATAGTTTTTCCTTCCTTAAGTCATCATTGCCATGTGTCTTGTCACAGTGACAACAAAACATACACGGAACAGAAAAAGGAAAGGAAAGGAAAGGAAAGGAAAGGAAAGGAAAGGAAAGGAAAGGAAAGGAAAGGAAAGGAAAGGAAAGGAAGAGACCCCCAATAGTAGTGAAAATGGTCACTGTGAAATTCTGCCAACTGGACAGCATGAACACCTCGCTCTGGGAAGGGACCAAGTTTCAATTGCCAGCACCCATATGGAAGTTCACAATCTCCTAGAACTCCACTTATAACTCTGTGATGCCCCTCTTCTGACCTCTTTAGGCACCATGGACATATATAGCACACATACATACATGCAGGCAAAATATGCAGGCAGATAAAATTATCTTAAAATTTAAAACTCCTGCCCAGACCCCAGGGAGAAAAACACTGATGCCTTTCTTTCTCTGTGCCTGTCAGGTATACCTCGCGCTCCAGATGCTACTCGGAGACGCCCTCCTCCTTCCTTCGTTGGTTGAGCCAACAGACCCGCTGGTCCAAATCTTACTTCCGAGAGTGGCTATACAATGCTCTGTGGTGGCATCGCCACCACGCATGGATGACCTATGAAGCGGTGGTCTCGGGCCTCTTCCCTTTCTTCGTGGCTGCCACGGTGTTGAGGCTCTTCTATGCAGGGCGCCCGTGGGCTCTGCTCTGGGTGCTGCTCTGTGTGCAGGGCGTAGCACTGGCAAAGGCAGCCTTTGCAGCCTGGCTGCGTGGCTGCGTGCGCATGGTGCTGCTGTCACTCTATGCACCACTCTACATGTGCGGCCTCCTGCCTGCCAAATTCCTAGCGTTGGTTACCATGAATCAAAGTGGTTGGGGTACCTCGGGCCGGAAGAAACTGGCTGCTAACTACGTCCCCGTGTTGCCCCTGGCACTCTGGGCTCTACTGCTGCTTGGAGGCCTGGCCCGCAGTGTGGCCCAGGAGGCCAGAGCTGACTGGAGTGGCCCATCCCGAGCAGCTGAAGCCTACCACCTTGCTGCTGGGGCTGGTGCCTATGTGGCCTACTGGGTGGTAATGTTAACTATCTACTGGGTAGGTGTGAGGAGGCTGTGCAGACGTCGGAGCGGTGGTTACCGTGTCCAAGTATGAGTCTGGACATGAAGATGCAGCTGAGGGCTCTTAAAGGAGGAGTCCTTGTGAGGCACCCCCTGGAGTCATGGCTTTCTGGGGACTCAGTTTACCTTCTCTTTGAAATGAGGGAGTTATTTAAGATTCTTCAATATGGACTGTATTGGAACTCAGATCTAGGTCTCTGGGGAGGGGTAATTTATTGATCAGGGAGTGGGATTGTAGGACCAGGGCCAGAACGTCTCCATTTTCTCCCTGTTGCTATTTAATGTTTGTACTGTAAGATTATATAATAAATTTTTTATTTATTTTCTTCCAAGAGCCTCTTCCCACTTTGTCACTGAGAATTTGGGACACACGGCCCCATCTAGTGTGATGGATCTCTGAGCCTCCACAGGGCATGCTCCTTCTTAGGAAACTAGGTTCTATCTTCAGAAAACAGCTATTAAAGCAGGGGAGCCAACAGTTAAGAGCACTGACTTGTCCTCCAGAGGGCCTGAGTACAATTTCCAGTCCCCACATGGTGGCTCAAGACCTCTGTGACTTCAATTCCTGGGGAATATCTTTCTCTGGCCTCCATGGGTATAGTGCACAGATGTGTACATGTAGACAAAGCACTCATACATCTTAAATATAAATTAAAGGAAACTCATTTATTAGCCAGAGGGTGTGATGCACACCTAGAATCTGTATCACCTGGAAGTTGAAGGCAGGAGGATGAGAAGTTCATGGCCATTCTCAATTACTTTTGTGTCCTGTTGCTGGGAGAAATTAACCTGATGACAAAAGCAGCAAAGGAGAAAGGGTTTATATGGCTTAAAATTCCAGGCCACTGTCCATTATTGCAGGGAAGTCAAGGCAGTGTGAACTAGAAGCATCTAGTCAGTGAACCATGGATCAATGCACCCCAGCTTGCTGCTCCACTCACTTTTTCATCAGTCTAGGTCCCAACCCATAAAATGGTGCTGCCTACATTCAGGGAGACTCATCCCACCTCAATGAACCCAGATAAAATCACTCACAGGAAGGCCACGCTATTCCAGAGACTCTTTTCCCAGATGTCAAATAGACAATCAAAATTAAACATCACACTTTGGTACAAAGGGAGTACAAGGCCATCCTGGGCTATGTGAAACCTTGTCTCACCAAGGCTCTCTTGCCCTCAGTTTCGTTCTTAACTACCATACCCCTTTCCTTTGTGTAGAGAGCAATATTCCATGAAAAGGCTGGTATAATTCGATTTTAGTAAATTGATCATTTGTGTGGCCACAGTCATAATCTAACATTTCCATCACTCCCCAGGTGACTCTCAACTTGTGGTCAGGCTTCCTCCTAATGTCCCTCCTTTTGCAAACACACTCAAGGTAGCCCCTGAATTTTGTCTGTGAATTTGCCTGTTCTAGATAGTTCATATAAATGGAATCAAACAGTCTGTGATCTTTGATGACATGATTCAGCATAACACTTTCAAAGATCACTCATGCTATTGACCCACTGACTTATTCCTTTCTTGTTTTTAAGCAGTATGCCCTAACAGTGACACAACCTATCTTTTATCTACCTTATCAGGTGACAGATATTTAGGTTGGAACTTGATGTTCTTGGAACTATGACATTCTTCAGTGAGGTTTTGTGTGAGCCTAAGATTTTAATTCCCTTGAGTATACACTTAGGAAAAGAACTACTAGGTCTTAAAGTAATTCTGTTTAACTATTATTATTTTCAGACAGACTCTTATAGAGCACGTTAGCCTCAGACGTGGCAAGGGTGACCTTGAGCTTCTGATCCTCCAGCCTTCATCTTCTGAGTTTTGGAGTTATAGACACAAATCAACACACTGCTCACATTCAGAGGACAGAACTAGGGACTTTGAGCATGCTAGGCAATGATTCCACTGAGTCACATCTCGACAGCCCCAGCTGTTTCATTAATTTTGTGTTCTTTGTGTGTATACTCATGTGTGTGCTTATGTATATATGGATGTGTGTATGTGTACATTCATGTGACTGTGTGCACACACCTGGAGGTCAAAGAATATGTCCCCTTAGCATTCAGTCTTTGATTTCCATTATGTTTGAGGTAAAGTCTCTAATTAGCCACTGCATCTGCCAGCCTTGGCTACCACCAGCTTCCTAGGAACTTCCTGGAAGATGGATGTGAGAGGATCAGGAGTTCAATCTAGTCAAGTAAACACAACCTCCAGAATGAAGGAAAAACTCTGTCCCAGGGGAATAGATAGAACAAGATAGAAGACATCCGAGACATCTTGAACTCCAGATGAACAAACAGGCATGCAAACCCATTTGCACAAAAAAGTACTCATACTATCACTCAATAAAAATTTCTCACCTTGACATAGGAGAAATAGGATTACAGAAAATCAGGACTATGTGCAATTTTACATGGGCTCTGCAGATTTGAACTTAGGTTCTCATTATTCACTGTAAGTCCTTTGCTCACCAATCTAATTCTGGTAGGAACCAGCAGGCCTTTACCACAGAGGCTGCTCTGTTTCACCTCACCGCTAGCAAATGTGATGAGCCTTTTGATGTCTCTCCCCGAACTTATTACCTAACATTTTAATTACAAGCTGTCCCAGCGGCTGCAGTTTGTTTTTTCTTTGTGGTTTTGATTTCCATTTCGCTATGACTAATGTTGACTTTCACTGTCGAAAACCCAAGCCAATCACATGATCAGCACTCCCACTGCACCTATCTCCCATTCCACAAAATTGGTCATCAAATTAAGTTTATTAATGACATCCGCATTGTTAAAACCATGGCCCTGCCAACTGAGGGATGTTTTCATCGCTTGTGTGTTAAGAAGAAACAGAGGAGACTCAGCAACTTGCTCCTTCTGTTTTTGTTTTGTTTGTTCTAGGCTAGGGATGCTGCTAAGGTGCTCATCTAGCATGGATGAAGCTGAGTTTCAATCCAGCACTGCAAAAACTACATATGTTAGTGCGGACCTGTGATAACTGCACTTGGGAGGTGGAGGCAGGAGGATCAAAAGTTTAAGGTTATGTGAGTTAAGTGATCCTGGGCTAAAGAAGACTCCATCTTAAAAACTAATCATCAATCATGTTACATGCAACATGGAGGTAGGGGATGCAGGGTGCGTGCATAAGGAGTAGGGACTAGTCAGAGAAAGTGAATTGTTGGCTGGGGCCTGTGCAATAGGTGGGGAAGAGTTCACGTTCAAAGGGAAGGCATTTCAAGAGTCGGGCAGAGCATGGGTGAAAGCTCAGACACATAACAGCACTCTCAGAGTTCAGGGGACTGAAGCTAAAGCCTCCTGAAAAATAACAAGGAAGATATGAGAAGAGATAAAAGTACACAGTAAAACAGTGCAGATTTTGGAGGGTTGTCATGGTCATTTACAGGGATAATGTAATGGTAGAAATGAGTAGGGAGGTGTCAGGGGATTAAGAGGACATGAGGATAGAGGGAAAAACTCATTACTGTAAATAGGAAACATGTGCCAAGATCCTGGGGTGACTGAGAATATTAATGAATGCCACAAGGAGAAAACAGAATTGCAAGGTAGGATAGACAGCTTTCTTCCTTCTTTAGTAGGGACAAGGCAGGGAGGAAAAATGAGGGCCAGAATATGTGGGGCCTTGGGAGTTTTCTCAAGAAATTAGATTTGGTTCCAATGACAACAGGAAACTATTGATGGATTTAGAGCAGAGAAGTAACCCAATGTGACATACTTAAAAATACTGGATTGGAAACTAGTATTTAAGATCTGAGTCCATCCCCAGAATCTGCAGGTAAAAAGCTTACACTTAAATGCTAGAGCTGTTGAGGTGGTGACAAAGGTTGGCCAGCTAGCCTAGCCAGGCAAGTCTCAGCCATTGAGAAACCCTGTAACAAAAAACAAAACAGTGAATTGACTGACAAATAGCACTGGTATTGACCTCCAGCTTCTACATGCACATTCATGTACACATATTTATTCAATCCCACACACACACACACACACACACACTCGCAATAAACCAGACTAGGCAGGTAGTTCAGCTGTATAGTACTTGTTTAGAACCCACAATAGGGGACTAGAGGTGTAGCCCACTGCTAGAGCTATTGCCTAGGGAGAGAGGTTGGGAGTATAACTCAGTGATATAGCTACTTCCTAGAATACTTCAGCAAGGGATGGGGTGTGGCTTGGTGGTATAGCTCTTGCCTAGACTTCAACCAGTGAAGGGCTGGGAGTGTTGCTCAATGGTTTCTGCTAATAGAAAGTTGTAAGTGCTTTTTCTGATATAAAGAAAGGGTTAGGGAAAGTTTGGATTTTTTGTTGGTGGTGGTCTTTTGTTGTTGTTTTGGTTTTTTATGGGGGCGGTTACCATATAGTAGTACTCTGAGGGTATTTTCTAGAGATGGAAATATAAAGAAATCTCCTAGAGAACAGAAAAGGGTTTCAGCTGATGCCCAAAATCCTCCAGAATGAGCCTCCCAAACTAAAACAGTGTGTATCCCGTCACCATATTCACCTGAGTATTTGGAAGGTATTTTGTCAGGTCCTCACCTATCGGTGAGCAGTGACTTTAAAAAGCAAACAAACACCCACGAACGAACTAAAATATATACTTTATTTCCAGGACAGATGTAGGATCAGGATTTGTTAGTTGCCACTTAAGTACCATCGAAAAAACAGCCTGAGAAAACAAAGGAGTCTGTACTATAGGGAGGCCCAGTGATAGAGACACTTGGGTTTCAACGTGCACAGGAGCTTGGACCTGAGTTTCCAAGGAGGCTTGGAATCAGGACTCATGCGTTATAAGACAGTACAGACCTGGACTCCTGGGTCTGAGAAAAGAGGGTTAGGCTCCCTAGGTCTTAAAGGGTGGGGACTAGACGCCTAGATATCTGGGAGAATTGGAACCTAGAAACCTGGTTCTGGGGAAGGTAGGCTAGGGCCTGGACTTTGCAGTCTTGAGGGAAGAGAGTTAGGCTTGGACTTGGTCTGAGAGAAGACTTGGGTTGGACTGCTAGGAATGAGGGAGGAGGCTGGGGTCTGGACTCCAGAGTATAGGGGAAGAGGCATGCGGTGTGGACCAAAGGAGCTGGGGCGAGGGGCGGGGAGGGGGGGGGGACGGTGCTAGCTGGCACTCACCACACTAGCAGAGTAACACTGGCAGACCCAAGTGCAGCGGTGGCCGCGAGCAGGAATAGGTTGCCAAGCGTCAGAGCCTGGGGGTTGGTAAGTAGTTCGCCTAGGCTGGGGCTCCAGGGCTGGATCATTTCCGGCTCCGCCGGCGTCCGATTCATCACTTCCCGGAACGTGACCTGGAGCTCAGTGTCCTCAGGCGGAGGAGGGCCCGTCACTGCCAGAGCTCACAAGTTAGAGAGCGGAGCTCCGCCCTCCGCCCTACCTCATATCCTCACCCCGCCCGTACCGTTCAGATAAAAGTAGAGCCGCGCCAGGGGGCGCTGGTCGTGCAGGATCACGCAGGAAAAGGTCCCACCGTGTTTGGGTTGCACTGGCCGTATTCGTGCCAGGTACCCGTGAGCCCCCGGCATATCACGGAAGTACGTAACGTCCTTAGTTCGGACCTGTGGGACAGCAGAGCTGAGGCTGAAGTGCTTAAATGCACCGGGAACGGAAAGCCCTGCCCAGCTCTAATGCACGCCCCCTCCCAAAGCACTGACTCAGCTCGCAAGCCTCTGGCTCTACTGGCTGCACTAAGCAACCCTTCCGGGCATTCCCTAAACCCTGACTCATAATGCACATTGAGCATGGGTCTTCCACATATTTAGTCTCCATCTCTCCCTAGTTCCCCGACCCTTCTTCTTGCACTAAACCGAATCCCTACACTGAACTGAACCTCATCCTTCCCAAGCCCTCCAGCTGGCTGTTTCCGGACTCACACCTCCCACAAATTTCCAGGAATAAGTGATCTCCGACTCTGGCAACTCGAAAGCCACGATACAAGAAAACAAAGCCTGGTCCCCTCGGTTCACCAGCATGTCCTGAACTGGAAAGAGGCCGGATAGCTCTTTTAAGTCCGCACAAGCCCCTCCTGGCGGCATCCCAGCCTCGCCCGCCCTCTCACCTGGACAATCGAGAGGCAGATCGCAGAGTTTAGAAAAGCAGCCCGAGCAGTGGAAAAGCCTAGCCACCTCCTGGAGACCTAGTGAAATGAGACCAGGAGTGGAGGGCTCCCCCTGAAGTCTCCCATCAGTTCTCTGAACCCTGTTAAATCTATGGGAACTCCAAGGGTTCTTTTGAGGAGGTGGAAGACAGACCCAGTCTTTTCTGCACCATCTAAATCTCTGTCCAGTAAGGCCCTGGCTAACCTTCTGGCTTGTGTGGCCAGTTGAGCCAGTTTGCTACAACATAAATGTGGTGTTTTGTGTTCTAGCCACTGGGAACAAAACCTATGGATTTATGCATGGTAGCCAAGCTCTCTACCACTTAAACATACTCCTACTCCCCGACGTGGGAATTTTAGGTAAGTAGTCTATACCACTAAGCCATACATACCCCAACCCCTCTGGAAGAGTATAGGCAGGGGACCTGTCACTGAGCCACACCTCCAGCCCCTCACTGAGTATTCCAGGCAAGCACTCCACTGCTGGGCTGTATTTTCAGCATTCTTTTTAGTTTTTGTTTTGAGTCAGGGTCCCCCTAAATTACCGGGCATGGACTAGAACTCCTGTAGCCCAAGCTGACCTTGAACATGTAATCCTCCTGAGTTGGCCCCAAGTAGTCAGGATGACAAGCCTGAACCACCAGGCCTGTTTCTTATAGGTTTTTGAACAGTACCTAGTGTATGTGCTTTTCTATTGGATTCCTTTGGATTGGAGGCCCACTCATTGTCTCAATCTTAAATTCCAGGTTTCCACCCATCACCATGTTTCCCCTGCTGTTTTGAGTTTGGAACTAATTCCTTACCACAAGGAGGGATGCAGGCCGGGGCTGTGGAGAGAAAGGAAGCATTAAGACCCAGGTGGTTGACAGAGGGACCTACCTAAAGCACCTCCATAAGATATTATAGGCAGGGAACCCTATACTCTAGAGAACAGCACTTGGGGACATAATACATTGTTCCTAAGGTGCAAGGCTAAGGCCATGGAGCTTCACTCAAAAGGATGGAGCAAGGCCAAGTGCATCACCAGGCTTAAGGCTTGCAGTTAGCCGTCTATGAAAAGGGGAATGTGGTGGGGATAAAGACGCCTTGAGGAAGAACCAGCCTTGGATTCATTACCCTGGAGGGTGGGAGTAGATCCCAGGCAACCAATCCTTTAAGGAGTCAGCACCTAATTAGAAGGCCCTGCCAAAGAAGCACCGCCTAGAGAAGATGCTTTTGAGTGCAGAGCCAGAAACAGAACTCAGAAGAGGCTGGGGTGGATGTGGGCCAGGACTGCCATCGGAACTATACTAGAATAGGAAATCCACTGTTCCCAGCATTTAGGCTGGATTCAGAACACCCACCTGTGTAGTATGGGGTATGTCTGCAGGGGATGGAGTTGGAGGCCGGTTTACCTTTTTTAAGGTGTTCAATGGTCCTCTTCAATTTTGCAGCAGCATCTTTGAAGGCAAGCCAAAAGGGCTCTGAAGGATGAAGCAGGGTGGTTGTACTAAGAGCCCCTTTCCCTGGGTCTTGCTGCCTCTCCCATAAGCACAGGCTGTTTCCTCTTCCCACAGATACAAAGGGAAGGGTTGCAAACTTCCCCCAAGTGTTCTTTCTGCCTCCTGAAAGAACTATCCATTTATGTCTCAGTGGAAATGGGAGGATAATGTTCAAACCCTCTGCAGGGCCTACTGAGCCCTACTATGCTGGTTCAGTTTCCTATTTCTCTGTTGAGGAACTCTTGCCCACTTTCTATCTCTAGGTTACCTGGAACTCTTTAATTTATAAACATCTTTTGCCCAGCTCCCCACCATTCTCTATCACCTTATTTATCACTGCAAGGGTTTTGATCACACCACTTCTGTACTAAAGTCCCCCACCCCTATCTCTCATTGTACACAGTGTACATAGGCTCCACCAGTTTGCAGCTACACAGATGTATATGTAATTTAGATGCTTACATATGCTAATGGGTTAAGTCCATCTTTTTGGCATTTTGTTTCAAGACAGTGGCTCACTATGTTCCAGGCTGGCCTGGACTTCTCTGTAGACCAGGCAGGCTATGAACTCAGAGATCTGCCTACCACCTCTGCCTCCCCAGTGGTGGGATTAAAGGCACACACAACCACACCTGGCATTTGATATATTTTTAATCAATGTCTTTTTGTTCTTTAAGAACTTCATACATGCCTGCAATATATTTTATATTTATCTCCGCTCCTATCTTCAAAACCTACCTACCTCCTACTCCTCCCAACCCTCTTCATGTTTGTTTGTTTGTTTGTTTACTATAGTAAACCACTCAGTTCAAGCTGTGCTGAACATCCACTAGAGCATGATCAGCCTACAGATCTACCATGGACTGCATGCACCCTTGAAAATAATTGGCTCTAATTCCTGCAAGAGCCATCCACTGTAAGTATGGCCTCAGATAGAGGTGAAGGCTTGTGAGCCCCTCCCCCACAGTGCTGGAATGTCGACAGACTTGATCTTGTGCAGGCAACCACAGCTGCTTTATGTACAGCAGAACATGTCCAGGACACACCACTTTGTCTAGTCCTCCTAGAACTCTGGCCCTTAAAAATATTTCCACCCTCTCTTCTCAATGGTCCCTGAACTCTTGAATACTGCATCCTCAGAACACAAAAAAGAAAACAGGGAAATATATGTTGAGTGAATTCTAGAGTCCAGCAAGAACTAGGTCAACAGAAGTGGCCTTAGACCCAAATGCATCACCTGTCTGATAAAAATCAGACAGGAATATTTTTTCCCCCCAGTTTTTTGAGACAGAGTTTCTCTGCATAGCCCTGGCTGTCCTGGAACACTGTATAACAGTCTGGCTTTGAACTTGGAAATTGGCTGGTCTCTGTGGGTCAAGTCCTGGGATTAAAAGTGTGCACCATGGCTGTGCACACCCAGCTTATTTCTTTTTCTGCATATGAGCTGGTTGCCAATATATGACTTTGGGACATCATATAAAAGCTTGCTATCTCTTTTTTAAAATGGGAAGGAGGCTGAAGAGATAGCTCTGAAGTTAAACCAATGAACTGCTCTTGCACAGGATCCTACTTTGTTTCCCAGTACTCGTGTCAGGAGATTCATAACCATCTGTTAACTCCAACTTCAGGGCATCTGAAGTTCATCTTCTGGCCTTCAAAGGCTTTGGTACACACATCCACCAACCCTCCTCCCCACCCCAACACACACACAATTTGAAAATGTACAAAACTATAAAACATGGGCTACAGTGCCATAAAGCAGTAGTTAGCAGGTCAGTGACCACCATTCCCTTTAAAAAGAGCACTTCCAAGTGCCCCTCCTTCCTTATGCAAACCACCATTCATTTCTACCCCTTCACATTTTAATATTCGAAGCCTTAATTCTAACTACCAGAATACCACCAGTTCATGAGCTGGAGCTCTCCAGAGACCAGCCTTCTGGTAGACATGGATATGACAGTGTATACCCCCCAACCCTATTCATACGTGACATCCTAATCCCCATTACATTATGGAAGAGAAAGCCACTGTACTTGGAGACAGCATTATTAGAGAGGTTAAAATGAGGTCCTGTCCTTTGGGGGGACCCTAGACAAGTATGAAAGTTCATCTTTTTTGTCAAGTTCATAGGATTTAGAATCATTATGGAAACCAACCTCTGGACCTGTGGAGGAGTGGGTAGGCGCACCCTGTATACGGGTGGTACCATATCATGGACTGGAGTTCCAGAGTGAATCAAATGGAGAAAGCTGAACACCATCATTCATCTCTCCCTGCTTCCTGTGTGTGCAGACACCTCACACTCCTGCCATGTCTTCTTGACCTGATGGACTATACCCTCAAACAGTGATCAAGAATAAACCTTTGTTCCATTAAGCTGATTACCAGGTATTCTGTCAGAGCATGGAAGGTAAAACCAAACTACATGTGTCTATGAAACTGTTAAGAGGGAGTTAGAAGTATTAACTAAAGCATGGTACATTATGGCTCATCTACAAGGAGAAGTACCAGAGTCAAGAAGCTGGATCTAAATGAAGCATCTGGGGCCAATGCTTAACCACAGGAGCATGATCTAGAGACAGTTGTACTCCACAGGAGCATGATCTAGAGACAGTTGTACTCCACAGGAGCATGATCTAGAGACAGTTGTACTCCACAAGAGCATGATCTAGAGACAGTTGTACTCCACAAGAGCATGATCTAGAGACAGTAGTACTCCACAGGAGCATGATCTAGAGACAGTTGTACTCCTCTTCACTATGGCCTCAGATCTGCATCAGACCCCCTCCTCTCTAACCAGAACCTTCACCTGCCCCCAAATCTGTCTCACATTAGAAAGAGCTCTCCTACTCCCAAAAGCTACCCTTGGTCTATTTTTCCAAGTTTTCAATATGGAGACATGTCCAGTCAACAACAGTATCCATATCCCAGCATTCTACATTCCTTCCATCTCTCAGGTTCCTCTGATTTTTCTTTGGACACACAGAAAATTCTGGATAGTCCTGGACACTCCTGAATAAATGGTCCCTTTCTTTGTTTGGGGGGGCCTCTGATATAAAACTTAGTGGGAACAAAATGAACCATTGTAGTTGAGGAAAAAAAAAAAAAAAAAAAAAGCCTTGAACTCCCAGATTGTGGGAATGGCCAATTTATCCTTTAATTGAATAAACAAACAAAAAGGAATTCTCACATAGCTATAATACTCCTATCTAATATACTTAAGAGACTGTGTGCCCAGCAGTTGGGAGCATCTGGTGTGATTAGTGTTAATCACATCTTTTTGAAATTCATGTCCTCAGATCCTTATGTCTGCTCCATACAGCTACATGTGTATGGTGTTCTCTAATGTCCCAGGAAGAGTCTGGCCCTGACTATGTCTATGTCTTCCCCTGAATGGCTAGCTCCACTCTTCCTATCTTCACTAGCCATGAGCAATGTGTGTGTGTGTGTGTGTGTGTGTGTGTGTGTGTGTGTGTGTGTTTTGTTTGAAGGGATCATATCTTCTATAACACCTATCTCAAAAAAGAACCATTCCTTCCCAATGAGCTCCGACCTCTCTGGGAGATAAAGAGAATGTCTCACCCTAGGAGATGAGAATGTCCCACCTTCAGAGATGACAAGAATGACTCAATCTGAGAGCCTAAGAAATTTACTATCTTACAGGTGAGTAGTTGGAACCCAGGTTGAGAGGCAGGAACACATCCAGGCTTCAGAGTCCTGACAGTGAGAATCCCAGATAGGTCACATGTACTTGACCCCACAAAAGCTTCAGACTCCCTGTGACTTATTTACTTCCCTCAGTTCCTTGCCATCTTTGACTCCCCTCATCTCTGGAGTTTCCTCAACAAATAACCTAACTCAGACAGGTTCCCAGGGTCACTTCCTCAAGATGACTTTCCCCACCACTTATGCCCATAAAACACTCACCCCGTCGTCTAGCAGCCTTCTCCTGAAGAGAAACTGTCATCTGTGTAAATTCATCATGCAGGTAGCTCCTCTCATCATAGTCTGAAGGTAGATGAGACACCATGGCACAAACCTGGTTCCATGGTGTTCTCTATGTCCCACTCATGGCTGAATATCTCCAAGCCCTGTGATCATCCCAGATTCTATAGCCCCAGTCTATTGTTCTATGTGCCCCACCTAGAGCTCTCTCTCTCTCTCTCTCTCTCTCTCTCTGTGTGTGTGTGTGTGTGTGTGTGTGTGTGTGTGTGTGTTTCCCTAACCCTAACCTAAACCTTCAATCTTGGTATCTCTCCATCCATCTAATCTCTCTCTCTCTAGGCCTGTTACCTGGTACCCTGGATCTGCTTCCTCATCTACATCTTTACTCCAACCCCATTGGTCTCTGTCCCACCTATCTCTAGATCACTGTCTCTCTATTCTTCCTGAAACTACTCTCTGTATCTATACCTATGTCCCTCACTTTGGGACTCTGTTCCTGTCTTATCTCTATGTACCTTACTCTCTGTGTGTCTCTCATCTCTCTGGATTGATTCCTAGCTCTCTGTCCCTCTCTCCAGGTCTCTAATCTCCCCACTCATCTGTGTTCCCAATCCATATCCTCTCTCTGAGCAATGCTTCTACTTTTCCATCTCTTTCCCTTACTGTCTTTAGACTCTCTCTGAGGCACTGTTTTGTCTGTCTCCACCCCACTCTGGACCTGTTTCCTTCCATTGTTTCCACCTGTCTCTCTTCTCTGTGTCTATGTCATGATCCTGTACTTGGCTTTTCTTCTTGGAGTAGCTCAAGGAATCTCCTTCCCCTCCCCAGGGCCCTGGTTCAGGAAGGAGGGGCTCCTCACTGATTTTCATGTCTTTGAGATCTTCAAAAGCCCCTTCAAGCTCATTTCTGCACAGGTTTATCTTGGTTTCCTCTCTGCCCACAAACAGCTGGCAGACACGGAGGCGTTCCTCATAGGTAGTGAAGCAGAAGAGACAGGCCCACGTGGATGCCCTGAAGATCAGCAGGAACAACAGGACAATGCTCCCTACTAAGGAAATAAGACCCATAACAGAGGGTCTCCGGGTCTGAGGAGAAGATAGTGACCTTTGTGAGGTCATTGTGGGGGAGGGGGAGCCTGTGATCAGAGATTGAGTTTCAAATGATGGTCAAGCATCAGGCTCCAGCTAGAGGAAGGTTGCCAGGGGTCACCTGAAATCCCTAAATTTGTGGCTGGGCCAGGCGCCAGGCTCCCAAGAACCTCACCTGTGACCCTGGACGTCCTCACAGGTTAAAGGGTCTCAGGGACCCAGAGGCCGGCAGTGTAGCTATGGTGGACCAGAAAAACCCTTTTCCCCAGAGGTGGGAACGGGGAAGCGAGACAGAAACAGATACCCTAAGCCCCAGAAGATAGAAAGGAACCAGGAGATGCCTCAAAAAGCTCAGAAACCCAGTGTCACAGAGATACATTCACAGCACTAGAGAAACAGAAGCTTCTAGAACCCTAGAGACATTGGCATAAGAGACAGAGACAGAAAATTCGAAAATCTCAAGATGGCATAGAGACTGCAAAGAAAAGGGATAGGATAGAATGTGAACAGAGAAGACACCCCAGCTCCTATCAAGAACTCTTGGGCAATGGTGTGGACCTGGGGTCCCCGCCGGCCCCTTCCAGTGCAGGGCGCAGCCTGGGGAAAGCTAGGAGGCCGTATAGTGATCTCCTCGGGTGTCTTCCTCAACTATACAACCTCCTACCTCAGCCCGGGGGGCGCGGCAGGTGGGCAGATTGACAGATGGATTGATGGGAGACCAGAAGTAGGGAGGGTGGGGAGGGCCGGGGAGGTCCCAGCCGCGATGGTGAGCCCCCGACACGGACCCACAGACACGAGCTTGTGTGCGGCGAAGGCCCCGCAAGGTCGGTTCTACGGGTGGGTGCCAGGACCCAGGAGTCCGGGCCCCCGGCCCCCTCCTCCCCAAGGAACCCAGGAATTCAGTCCCAGCCCCAAAATCTAAGCCCCAGCCCCCCTCTTTCAAGGCCAGAGATCCAGACCTCAGCCCTCCTCCCTCAGTCCCAAAGCTTCCTCCCTTAGACTAAGGGGTAGTGGTCACAGCCCTCCCTCCCACAGATCCAGGGAAGCAGACCCTGCCGCCTTGCACTCAATTCTCCTCAGTCCAGACCCAGGGACTCAGTCCCTAACCCTCACAGTTCTCCTCCACCCCATAGCCCTCCCCGGCAGACTCAGGGTCCAACCAGGCACATCCCTTAGAGAAGACAATCTGGTTAGAGACCTGACTTCTGCACTGCAGAAAGGATGTATCCCCGTTTGTCTTGGCAATCTGAGCCCCTTCTGTAACCCCTAAAGGTTTCATATCCCAGGCCTGAGTTAAAGGCCTTCTGAGTATCAGAAGTCCTCATGGGTCTCATGGAATAATCCTATCTTTTCCAAAACCATTCTCAACCTTTGGGGTGATAGCTATGGTCAAGGAATAATGACACCAACCAGGACCCTGTCTCCTCAACACCTCCCAACTCAGAAATGAGGTCGCTCCCAGCACACAGGAGCCCCCAGAGGGGAAGCCACTAGACCAAAGTCAGTTGTCGGCAGGTGGGAGGAGCCCTAGGACCTGCACCCACCCTGAGGCTCTGAGCACAGAACTGGTCTTCTGGGGCTCCCAGGTTCCATGTCCGTCTTCTTGTTTCTTTCTCTCCACCCATTTTTTCTTACCTTGCTCTTTTCTTATTCTCCCTTTCTTTCTCTGTTTGTATCATCCCTGATGAGGTTTTCCTCTTCGCCCATATCTGAATGCCTGCTCCTCCCGCTGTCTCTGTTCTAGCTGACCCTCTTTACATTCACCTCTCTTCCTCACCTCCTATCTTCTATATCTACTTCTCAAGTCTCTTCCTCTTTTTCACAATCTTCTTTCATTTCCTTCCCTGGCTTTGTCTCTCTTTTTCTCTGGATTCCTATCTCCCTCTCTTTTTCTCCTCCCTGCTTTTTTATTTAGTCTAGCTTCTACCCTCCTCCCATCTTCCAGTCTCCTCCCGGGGTCTCTCCCTTTCTCTCTCTCTTTTCTCCTTCCCTCTTCTCCATCCCCTCCCCCCATTCTTCTCCCTTTCTCCTTCCCTCTCTCTCTTCTCTCTCTCCCTCCCCCTTGCTGCTCGGAGCCAGGTCTGGAAATGGGGGTGGAGTGGGGATGGAGTGGGGGTGGGTTGAGAAGGGGCCCTGGGCCGGGGTAGCGACCTGCTGAGGAGGGGGAGGAGAGGCGGGAAGAGGGCGGAGAAGCAAAAGAGGAGGCGGGGGACCTGAGACCAGTCTTCGGCCTGAGCTCAAGTCCTCCTTTCCCTCCTTCCCAACCTCCCAGACCCTCAGGCGGGGGCGAGAGTCAGGCCAAGGTGGGGAGGAAGGGGAAGGGAGGAGCCCCCCCACCCCCCCCCAACCAACCTGGCTCAGAGCCCAGGCCTGGGTTCCCAGCATGCCCCGGGGCTGCCTGGGGCCTGAGGGGGGGGGGGCGGTGAGGGAAAGCAGGGAAGGGAGAATCTTTAAGATTCTCCAGCCCTGAACATCTCTCCACACACCCTGCAAGTTTCTCTTCAGAGGGCCAACTGAGGCTCACAGAGAAGGTTCCGAACTGGTTCAAGGTCACTGCCCCAGGCTTGGGTGCATCTCCCTTGGGTTCACAGGCTTGCTTTGAGGAAGGGGTAGGCGCTCGACTTCTCCCTGGGCATGGGTCCCCTCCCCCTCTTTGCAGACCCTAGGGAGCCCCCAAGGGTCAGAGAGCAGACCCAAACAGTCTGGCACCATAGCAACCAACTGGTCCCGCCCCCTTAACCCCTGGAGGGCTGGACTCCAGCTGGGGCTAAAAGGGGTGGGGGAAACCTGGTTCTCAGGAAGGAGCCCCCCACCTATGCCCCAGTCCAGGCAGAGAAGAAGAAAAATGTCTGGGGCCCTGACTCTTGGGTTCTGAAGGAGGAGGGGATTGGGGTTGGCCTATGCTTATGTGCAGGAGGTGATGGCTGGAGAGTGGACTCCTTAGTCAGAGGCAAGAAGGAAATGGGTGACCCAGACACCTGGGTCCTGGGCAGACCGCAACCAGGGCTTTGGCTTGTGGAATCTGGGCAACGGCTTGGAAGATAGACCCTGAGGGAAGAGGAAGCTGAGACCCGGAATCCCCGGTCCTCAGAGCAACCTGGACGCTGGGCCTCTCTACTACCAGACAGCCCCTGCCCCAGGCGCTGACCCGGGTCTGTCTGGCAGCCCAGACAACCTCCCCCTCCTGGCACCCTCCCACTCACACGGCTCACCCTTGACCCCGCAAAGCCCCGCAGCCCCATCTCTGCCCCTCCCCCTCCCTTCCAGCCAGACGTTAACCCTTAGGGCGCTGGAGGCACCTCCAAAGCCAGACAGTTTTCTTCCACCTCCCCTGCGGTCTCTAGCATCTGGTCCCTTACACTTTGGGATCCTGCAGCCTCCCTCTAGAATCTAAGAGATCCTTCTAGCTTCTGAAACCCGGGGACCCTAGAATCTAGTCTCTAGCTCCTTCCAACAAAGATTCAGAAGTCTGGGTTCCCAGCTCTCCACCCTCCCTCCCAACCACCACCACCACCACCCCCCTCACACACACACACACACACACACACACACACACACACACACACACACACGCCACCACAACCACCACCACCACTTCGCTATCCAAGCCAGAAGCCAGAATTCCAGGCCCAGGCTAGCTGCCTCCTCCCTTGGGGACCCTGGAGTCCGGCCCAGGTCCCATCCCCCTCCGGTTCCGCAGACTCACCGCTCCGCAGCTCCAGCGTCGCTGAGACCCAGTGTCCTCCTCCAGCCCCAGCCCCAGCTTCTCCATCCTCTCCCTCCTCAGCCGCCCGCGGCCCCTCTTCTTCCTCCCGCCAGCCCCGCCATCCTCCGCCCCCGGTCGCCCGCTGCCTCCGGCCGGTGCCTCCTCCCGGCACTGAGCGCCCGGGCTCCCCCGCCCTAGACCCCGCGGGCAGCGTGGCCTCGGACCGGCCCCCTCCCCAGGGGGCCCCTGCCCGGCCCCTCCCCACCGCCCAGCCCAGTCCGGCCTGGCTTCCTCCCACCCCCCTGCCCCGAAGCTGGCCCGAGTCCAGGGGAAAAAATTCCATCCAGCCCTAGGGAGGAGGAGCAGGGTGGAGGAGGGAGCGGGAGGGGAGGCCGGGCTAGGGGAACATGACGCAGGGAGAAGGGAAGGGACAAAAGAGAGGCCGGGAGGCAGTGGAGGCAGACTCCCTCCTTCCCTCCTCCTCCTCCGATAGTGTCCGTTCAGTCTCAGTAGCTTTCTACCCTTCGATTCCCTTCATCTCTCCCCCCTTCCAGACTCTAAGCCTCCTCCCTCTTGTCTGCCACCCCTATGTCATTCTTTTTTCTGGTTTTCCTTCTATCTGCCCTTTCAGCCTTTCACTGTCTGCATCTTCAACCATTTTGCTAGCGAAGGTTCTTGCATTTTCTTTCCGTTTTTCTCCCTTTCTGGATGGGTGTGTTCTCCCTCTCTTCTCCCACTCTGCACCTTCTCCAACCAGGGGCTGCATTTCCACCCACCCCTTTCGCCGCGTCGCCGCCCCCCCCCCCTCCTGCGCAGTGTTCCTCCCCTCCTCTGCACTGGAACTCAAAGGTGAATCAGACCCCCATATCTGCCCTTGCACACGGAGCTCACGGTCTGATGGAGGAATCAGACCCAGCCGCAGACTGTCCGGGGTGGTGGAGGGTGCCTGAGGTGCGGGGGTGGGGGTGTCGAGACCAAAGACCAAGAAGAGAGGGGATGGGTGGAACGGCAGATAGAAACCCACCCTACAGCAGTCTGCAGACGATCCGCCAAGAAGGCGTGGTTGCTGGTGCGACCTTAAAAAAAAAAAAAAAGTTAGATCCAGTTGTTGAAGGTAGCAAGCAGTAAGGGAGGTCCTATCCAAGGGCACAGTTTAGGCAAAAGCCCAAAGGCAGGATCTAAGGTGATAGCAGAGGATAACAAAGAGGTCCACTGTGATTAGGGACCAAGAGACCGGAAGCTCAACCCAGACTAGGGTGAGTGGGCGGGCAGTCCCGAACGTGTTCAAGGCCAAGCTCAGAATGAAGTTGCTTGAAGCTAACTATGTGCCTAAGAGCCTTTTGAGAAAAGAGGAGGAGTTGGGCGCAGATCTGACTGTCAGATCTCTCAGGGGATTTGGGTGATCTGGAAAGAAAGATTGTGGATTCTGAGGAGTCCTCCTCTCTCCTTGGCAGTGGCTAAGACCAAGGAGGAAGGAATAGAGAGGAGAATGTAAGGGTTTGTGGGTACTTAGGGAGAAAAGGAAAAGAGACAAGCAGAAAGCGGGATTCTGAAACGGTGGAAAGAGAGAAGAGACCAGAGAATATAAAGGTGAATACTGTGGGCAACCTATCACAACCTAAGGACATTAGTGGGTAGATAGGAAATTGTGTATGGCTTTGAGCATATGCTGCACTACCATTTTTCTCCCCGGGTAGGGTCACTTTTATTTTCACCTTTTTAAATGAAGTACTCCAAAGTTGCCTTATATTCATTCATTTAAGTGACTACTTACCATTTTATTTATCCATAACTTATGAAGTGAAATAAGAGACAGGGTCTTTTAAAAACATGTATGTCTATTCAAATATTCATATATATATTCAGAGGCAATTTAGTACAGTTGGTAAAAACATGCTAGGCAAGATTTCTGCTCTCCTATCCCCTCATAATAGTTGTTGGGCTTGTTTTTATTATTGTTGTTGTTTGGTTGGTTGGTTGGTTGTTGTTTTGTTTTAGATAGGATCTCACTATGGCCTGAAACTCACTTTGACAAAGATGCATATGAGTAAAGGTGCCCACAGAGACAAGGAGAGGGAAGACATCAACTATCTGGAACCTGGAGTTAGGCAGCTGCAAATCACTCAGCATGGGTACTGAGAACTCAGCATCAGTCATCTTCAAGAGCAATGCATGTTCTTAAGCACTGAGCAGTACTTGATTTATTTATTTCTATTTTATTTATTTAAAGTCTCACTAGGTAGTCTAGACTGGCCTTTACCACAACTCTCCTACTTAAGATTCTTAGGGTTTTCTTTCTTACTATTCCTAAACTGTAAATTAAACTTTATCATGAACATACGTGATAAAAGACTAGGTATATTCTATATGAGGTTCAGTACTAACGGTTTCAGATAAAGATGTTGGAGCATATCTCATTTCCCCACCAAGAAGAGGGAATACTGCAGATGGGATTGGCAATCACTGTACATACTCTGTTGAAAGAAAACAAGAACATTTCCCAGGTTTCGTAGTCTCTATAAAGGCTCACAACCTATGGGTTGTAACCCCTATGGAGATTGAATGATCCTTTCACAGAGGTCATCTATGACCATCCTGCACATCACATATTTACCTCACAGTTCATAATGGTAGCAAAATTTCAATTAGTAAGTAGCAATAAAAATTGTTTTTATGGTTGGGAGTCACCACAACATTAACTGAATGAAAAGATTAGGAAGATTGCATTAGGAAGATTGAGAATCAGTGCTATAGAGACTATTATTTAACACAAATCTTATTGTCTGAAATAGATATTAGTCTCCATGTAAAAATTAGGGAACCAGGTTCTGCCATGAACCTGGAGTCAAAGTCAGGGCCTCGTGTATGACAAACCCTGAGGACTCTACCAGTGAGCTAAAACCTCAGCTCACTAGGGCTTGGTGTTCTCAATAGGTAGAAGCCCAAAGGACTTATGCTGTATCTATGAAAATATGCTGGCACTTGTTACATTTTTACTTCTGTGCGTAGATTCACAGGTGCTTTAAAAGTACCGTTTCTCAGTTTCTACACATAGACTAGGTGTCCTGAATTGTTGTATCCCATCCATAGTCCTGCTGGTCCCTTGTCCTGGCTTAGATGCAACTGGATTCCATTGTGTCTGATAGAGCACTCTTTGAGGGAATAGCCTGCCTCTGAGTCACCCCTTAGTCCTGAGTATCACTCAACATGGGTGTGGTTCCGAGCAGGGATCAGGAAGATATTTGTTAAATGAGTGAATGGAGCGATAGGTGGATGTCAAGTAGGTTATTTAGAGATTAGTCTGTCACTTGTTTAAGCCAGTGGGATAAGGGAACACAATTCTTGAGACATGAAGTCTTTATTCTCATCAGGAAGTCATGGGGACAACTACTGCTCTTCTCTGCTTCAGAGAGTTCTAACTCACACAGAACCTAAAAGTCATATGTGAAATTCCTACATAGCCTTGAAACTCAGGACCCAGCATTTGTATCACGTGTCTCCAACCCCTGTGGTTCAGAATCTGCCACTTCCATCAGCCCCTGGGCGTCAAGTGCCATTTGGTAAGATGGCTTTGCAAGTATAACCATGGATATAGTCCCACATATACACATAATTAAAAGATTTTTTAGTGTACTTTAAATTTTAAATGAATTCATCAGTTAAGGGCTAGTAAGAAGATTTAACAGATAAAAAGCATTTTCCATGCAAGTGCAAAATGCTGAGTCTTCAGAACACATATTAAAAAGCCAAATGTGATATCTCACAACTAAAATTCAGAAATCTTACAGCCAGATAGGAAACAACAGAGAATCACCCAACACCTGTGAACACTCAAGTGCCCCCCCCATAATAATAGTAAATGAATATAATCTAAAATAAAGTTGTTGTTGGGTTTTTGTTTTTTGTTTGTCTCAGCACATGCTGCAATTTTATATTTTCTGTTTACCTTGGCCTCAGCCAAGTCTCTTGAAAAAAAATTGATACACTACTTATCCACTTGAAGGTTTTTTCTGGACTCCAACATCTGTGGATGTAGTGAACACTAGATCAGTGTCATAACCTTAGTCATATGAGCCAGTTCTGTTGCTCTCATCTTGTTGCAGACATCTATGCACTACTTCCTTACTAGCATATGTCAGTTGGATGAAAGGCCAGGTTTCTTTTTGTTGTTCTTATCTAAATTTGTCTTATATTTTGCTTGGACCCACTGCAGTGTCTCCCTTTTAGCTGCTTTGTCACCAGCTTCCTCCGCGTGTTTCCCTTCCTTCTTGACTTCTATCTACATGTTCATGCATGTCTTACGAATGTTGTTGCCTGTGCGTATGCTCATGTTCACGCATGTCTTATGAATGTTGTTGCCTGTGCGTATGCTCATGTTCATGCATGTCTTATGAATGTTGTTGCCTGTGCGTATGCTCATGTTCATGCATGTCTTATGAATGTTGTTGCCTGTGCGTATGCTCATGTTCATGCATGTCTTATGAATGTTGTTGCCTGTGCGTATGCTCATGCAGAATCTGGAGGCTGATGGCAAGCACTACCCTCTATTGTTCTTCTACCGTATTCATTGAGGCAGGCTCTCTATGTCAAATTCAGAGCTCACAAATACAGCTCATCTCAGCAGCTTGCCCTGGGGATCCCCTAATTCTGACTTCTAAACACAGAGCATTCTCCTTCGGGTCTCTTTTATTTAAAGCAAGGGACATCTTTTAAGATTTTTATTTTATATGTATGAATGCGTTTTCTGTATGTATATCAATGTACAACATGCATGTTCGGTGCCCGGTGATCAAATCCCTGGAAATGGAGTTAGAGACAGAGACTATTGTAGGCCACCAGGTGGGTGCTATGAATTAAATCCAGGCCTTCTGCCCCACTTTGCTACAGCATGTGTATGAAAAGTCAGAAGACAACTTGGAGTCAGTTTTTATCCTCTACCATGTGAGTCCTAAGGATCAAAGTCAAGTGGTCAGGCTTCATGAAAAGTTCATTTACTCTCTGAGACATTTTTTTTTCTCCAGAAGTTAGTGTATTTATTTATTTTAAGATAGGGACTTCCATAGCCCAAGGTGACTTTGAACTTTCTACGTAGCTGGTGAAAACCTTGAACTTCTAATCCTTCTGCCTCTCCATCACAGATGCTGGTATTACAGATAAGGACTCTCACACTGTTTTATGCAGTGCTAAGAGTCAAATTCTGGGCTCTGTGCATGATAAACAAACACTCTACCAACTGAGCTACATTACTAGCCACACATTTTTTCCTAAATGTATATTTAGGGAAAATGTATATTTTCTAAATTGGTATATTTCCTAAATATGGTATAAAACTATGTGTTTTATACCAATTTTCCAATTTAAGCATTTGAAAGTTTTAAGTTGGAAAGAAAAATCTTGTCTTTTTATTTAATGTCAATACTTTCTCATTCAGATAAAGTGTGTTTATTATTTATTTGCTGGAGCGAGAGGCTGGAATACTCCATAAGGCTTGGGAAAGCATGAAGGGTGCTGCAGGTGGCTCTTCAGGAGCACAGCTCCAAAGCAGAGATCATAGTTCACAGGATTAAATAGGCAGCTCTCAGACTCACAGGTTGGGGGCAGAGCAAAGAAAGGAGGATCCTGGCAGTAGGAAAACCCAAGTTTCCCAGCAGTCACAACAAAGGCATTAGCCAATCCCCTTTAGAGATTACATTGGATCTTGACAAGAAGATTGGATCTGAATATTGCACACTGACCCGTTAAGAAAATAACTTTAGCCCAGGGAGATGTTTTAGGCAGTGAATGCTGATGCTTGCTGGCAAGCCTGACGACCTGAGTTGGATCCCTGGGATCCACTTTGTAGAATAAGAGGACAGAAAACAGAGAGTTTTCCTCTTACCTCCACAGGACTACTAGGATATGAACACATATATACACACAAAATAAACACATGAGATCACATACACACAGAATAACAACCTATGACATATCAAAGTATTGCAGTATTTTATATGTATGAATGTACATATGTCTGTACAAGCATGCATACATGGAGGAGCACATGCGTGTGGGTCAGAAGACAACTTCTCTCCTTTCATTATATTATTCCCAGGGGTTGACTTCAGTTTATCAGGCTTCGTAGCATGTACCTTTACAGACTCAATGAGCCATCTCATTGGCCTTGACAAATTAAAATAGTGATTCTCCTTTGAACAAAGAATGGTCCATGTTTCAGGCAGTGTTATGAACTAGACCTTAACCCAGCAGGGAGTAGACAACAGGGAACAGGTGGCTTCATCCCTGAACAAAAACCAAACAGGTAAACTACTGATAGTCCAAGTCTGACAACTAAGTTGGCCTTGCTTGGATGTGATGTGATTAGGGAATCTCTGTTGGTTGAGACTAGGCCAGCTAGAGAGTTGATTGACATTTGACCAAAGCTTCTATGCAACTGGTAGAAATATGCCTGTTTGCTAACACACACACACACACACACACACACACACACACACACACACACACACGAAGTTAGTGCTATATCAAATGAGTTCCCTCTTCTAAAAGACTGTTTTTAAAGTTAAGTCTTCGAGTGGCTGGAGGAATGGCTCAACGGTTAAGAGCACTGACTGCCCTTCCAGAGATCATGAGTTCAAATCCTGACAACCACATGGTGGCTCACAACCATCTGTAATGGGATCTGACACCCTCTTCTGGTGTGTCTGAAGACAGCTACAGTGAATATATATAGATTAGATATATCTATAGATAGATATAGAGATAGAGATAGAGATAGAGATAGAGAGAGAGAGAGAGAGAGATAGAGATAGATAGAGATAGATAGATAGATAGATAGATAGATAGATAGATAGATAGATAATAAATCTATAAAATTAAGTCTTCAATGCAACAGAGTTGGGAGATGGGGCCTCATGGCCAGGGTTGGGTAGAGGACATAAAGACAAAGTTTGGAGAAAACAACTCATGGACACAGTTGGAGGGCATAAAAAAAAACAGAGTTGGAAGGAGAGGACTGAAGGACAAAAATACGACAAAGAACTTGAAAGGATGGACTTCACAGACTAGGTTAAGAGGAGTAGCCTTTAGGACAAAGTTGTAAAGAAAGACCTTATAGACACAACTGGAAAGAGACAAAGGAGGGAGGCGCCTCATGGAAAAGGTTGGGGAAACAAGGTTGGGAGGAGGAAAGTCATGGATAGAGTTGGAACAAGGGGCTTCGTGGACAGAGCTGGGATGACAGTCCTCGTGGACAGGTTTGAGGGAATGAAATCAATTTCTTTCCTCTCTCACCCTCTCACCTTGCTAAAACCATGGGTTTTAGGTGCAAGAATGCCTATGCTAGAAGGCAGCACCTGGACATAGGAATTCCCAAAACAGTAAGGACAAATCTTTATCTTCTTTGTTCTGTTTCCTTTTTTATTTTCTTATGAGTATGTACCCTGTGTTTTGCACAGCGTTTCCATTTTTCCTCTAACCAACAACTACTTACCCACTTGCCACTCTTACTTGTTTTTCGAGACAATTTTTCTTCTTTCATATTTTTTTAAAGATTTATTACTTTTGTGTGTGTCTGCTTGAGTGGATGTCTGTATACCACATATGTACAAGTGTCCATGGAGGCCAGGTGAGGATGTTGATCCTCTATGACTGTAGTTAAAGAGGGTTTGTGAGCTGCCTTGTGGTTGCTGGGAACCAAATATGTCCTTTGGAAGAGCAGCAAGTACTCTTCAGCACTGAGCTCCACTCTGACTATTTGTTATCCTGGGACTGCCTTGATGACAGACATATATGATCATGTCCTGCTTTTTAAATTTTGTTTTATTTTGCTCGTTTGTTTTTGAGTCAGTGTCTCATGTAGTCCAGGCTGGATTCAGATGCACTTTGTAGGTGAGGGCGGCCTTGAACTCTTTTCTTCCTGCCTCCACCTCCAGAGTGTTAGCATTATAGGCTAGGTTCAGAACAAGTACCTTTAATTCGAGTGTTTTGAAATCTTGAGACCAAGAAGGGATAGAAAAAAATATGAGAATAAAAACCTATAAAGAATATATAAGGTGGAAATAGAGATGGTTGTTGTGATAGGTAGACTTTGTAGAATTGCTTGTGGTTGTAGCTTTCATCTCACTAAAGAGAATAATCTTTAATAACTATTTAATACTTTAGTCATTAATTTTATTTAGGCCATATGACTTTTAAGAAAAAGTATTGTCTGCAAAGTCTGCACATCTATGAGGATGAATTTGAAAAAGATTGACAGTTTTCTTGAAGTGAAAATAAAATCATGTGTAAAAGTCTTATAGTAATTTTTTTTCCCCAAGACAATGTGAATGCAGAGACAGGAAAAACAAGAAAGCATTGCTGTGTATTGCTGCCAACACATATTTTCTCTCACTAATTAGATTTCAAAACAAATAACTTTATTAGAAAAAATCACATGATAAATTTTTTATAGTTTCATATCTCTCAAAGAAAGTGCTTAAAGAGCATCAAATTGTATAATACCATCAAACATTTTCAGAGCTGAAAGATGAGGGATATTTAAAATGAGTTCAAGTTAGAATCCTTAGATGTACTTTCAAGAACAAGGAAAAAAACTAGGAAAGGTGTATTAGTTCCTTCTCTGTTGCTGTGATAAAATACCATGGCCAGACAACTTAAAGAAAAGATAGTTTTGCTTGGCTTATGGTTCCAGCGGATTACAAATTCATCCTGTTCTGGAGCCAGGGCAGCAGGCAGGTGGGAAGCTGAGCATTCAGGTCTTCAAATGCAAGAAAGAGTCAGAGAGATCAAAGCAGAAGTGGAGGAGAATATATTCTACTTCAAAGCTTAACCCCAGTGATACACTCATTCCAGCAAGGCTGAACTTCTTACATTCCCCAAAGAGTACTACAGATTGGAGATTAACTGTTCAGATGCCTGAGCCTGTGAGGGATATTTCTCATTCAAACCACCACAAAAGGAGAAATGGCTCAGTTGGTAAAGAGATCAGTTGGCTGCAGACATATGAGTATCTGAGTTTGATCCCCAGACCCAATGTTAACAAGAAAGGGGAAGAGAGAGAGAAAGGGGAGGAAGGAAAGAAGGAAGGAAGGAAGGGAGGGAGGTGGCAGAGGGAGAGGGAGGGACGGAGGGAGGAAGAAAGGAAGGAAGGAAGGAAGGAAGGAAGGAAGGAAGGAAGGAAGGAAGGAAGGAAGGAAGGAAGGAGAGACTTGTGAATCCATGGGCCTCGATGGCCACCTAGCCAGGCTTACTTGTCTGGTGAGTTCCAGGTCAGTGAAAAACCTTGTCTAAACAACAACAAAAACAAAACCCAGAATCTCCTAACCAAAAGCAACTTAGGAAAGAAAAGGTTTACTTTAGCTCCCAATTCCTTGTTACAGTCTCTTATTCAGGGAAGCTAGGGGAGAAATTCACTCATCACATTCAGAAGGAGAGAATTACGACCTGCATGCTTAGTACTAGCCTAGCTTTCTTTATTGACTCTTGTACAGGTCAGAGCCCAAACCCAGGGAGCAGTGCCATCCTCTTGCAGGCTAGTTCTTTCCACATCAATTACGGCTGTCAAGACAATCCCCATAAGCATGACCATGGCCAACCTGACCTAGACAGTTCCTTAGGAAGAGACTTTCTCCCAGGTGATTCTCAGTTATGTCGAGCTGACAATTTGAACCAACCTTGTCATTTTATCTAGCAGGTGAGCTAAGCAAGAAAGGCACGTCCTCCATTTTGGGGGGCTTGAGACTGTGTACTCCAGCCCTGGTTCTGTGTACTGCGTGATGGCTTAAAGCTAAACTCTTCTGTTAGACTTTACACAGCCTCACCAGGAGAATGTTCATTCCCTCAGCCCACAATCAGTCACTTCACCAAAGCATTAAGCCATCTGCTTCTGCCACACTAGATCATATGTTGTCTTCTCCTTTAGTGTATAGGACCTAGACAGGTCACTCCTTTAGCTGACTTGGTGATACTGGATTTCTATAGGGCAGTCAGATACTTTCTTTTTTCTTTTTTTTTAAAAAAAGATTTACTTATTTTAATTATATGAGTACACTGTAGCTGTCTTCAGACACACCAGAAGAGGGCAATCCGATTCAATTACAGATGGTTGTGAGCCACCATGTGGTTTCTGGGAATTGAACTGAGGACCTCAGGAAGAGTAGTCAGTGCTCTTAAAGGCTGCCCCTGTCTCATGCTGGGAATGCAGAGGTTACTCTGTATCTTTTTCGTTTTGGTTGGTCTTCAAGGCAGTGAGAGGCACCCTGTTCACCACAAGAGCATCTTAGGAACCTTTATCACCAAGGTAGCTATATCACTTAATCTCCTCTAATGCTCTCCATCCTATTTCACTATTGACAATAATTAGAGTAATCATAAAATAAGAAACGTGACTGGGATCTAAA